>NC_133755.1:44081250-44410000 GCF_036562045.2 Rhinolophus sinicus | reverse complement strand
CATAACAGATAAACTATTATTTAAATCATAATGAATAAAAACTACTGCCTTGTGCAGAGGCATTTATGCCGAACATAGAAGTATACAGGCATTCTTCTATAAAATGCAACTATAAAAAAGATTAGCTATACATTTAAAGTGTCATACTGGTCTGAAAAGGATTATGTACATTAAATCTTCTGTCAATTGTGTTGGAGTAAGAAATAAGGAATATATTTTCATCTCAGTGCCCTGGGTGTAGATATTCCAACTCATAGAGAATAAAAATCCCTAAATAAGACAAAATCTCACTCTGTATCTTATTGAAGGTTTTAGATTCCGTTTTATAATAGCTGATGTTGTTCTTTTGAAATTACAAATGCAAAGTTAAGCCACTTCTTCCTACTAATAGAACTGGAAATATGTGTACTTAGGAAAAATAAAAATTTTAGCCTCATCTTAATTTTAAAGTTTGATTCTTAGAAGCTAGCCATTTTAATGTAACATAGTCAATATTCATAAACACAAAGTATAATTTTATACACATTTTTATGATGATACATACATAAGATGTATTTATGAAAACTACAGGAAGAGTTTCTATCAGGGATTACCAAAATGATATGTAGTGTTTTTTTTAACAATTTGATAGTAACTGCTTCTTTTATTATCCGGAAAAGATCTAGTGATCTTATCTAAATCTGCTACAATTATCAGCTTGACAGACTAGTTCCATTTAAATCAATAATTTCCAATTAACATCAAAAGTACAAGGTTGATGTACCACCCCTTTATAGCAACAAAATACCTGTTCAAGGTTTAATTTGCAAAACAGCAGTTTGCATTCTCCTGGTGCTTACCAAACAAGCCATTTGGATTCATTACCAAAGACCAGTGGGAAAAAAAGTCACTATCTTTTCCGATTCCTGAACTTTGCAGTTAAATTAAGGATTGAGGAAACTAAAATTCTCATATATACAGTTTTCTTTAGAGGATTCAAATATTCCTGCAAATCTCTGGAGATACACTATAAACCTTTTAGGACTTGAGGCTAGCTTGCAGTACGATTCTGCTAAGAAAGAATGGGCGCTAATGACAATCGATTACAATAGGTCACTCACTATGCTTGCAGATTAAGTATTAGGGAAAAAACTTCAAGTCTGTTTTATAACAACGTTGTAATTATTTTCTGACCTTTCTTTTGAAAAAGCTTCCAGGTATCTAACAACTATCTGCAAACCATATTCTTATGCTACATAATTTACAGCGCAAAGAATTAAAAACAGATTTATAAATTCACTGATCATTAAATGATTAGACTAATTAGATTGAAGAATCATCCCAATTTTCTTTTTAGACTTTCTATTTATAAAATAGATTTTATTCTTTCTTAAAAACATACAAGTAATAAACTTACATGGCATCATTGTTCTGATAGGTTCAAAGTGCTTCACAAATATCCTAACAATTCAAGGACTGGGTAGCAGGGCTAGCATCCCTTATTCTTAGAGGGTATTGATCATAAACTTTAGCACATCAAATGCAAACACCTCTTTCAGCTATTTATATCATTACATGAGCATTATCAAATGTAGTGGTGGATTTATTACATGTGTTTTTAAAAAAGCAATTATACTCTAATGCAAAGTAATAAGCAAAAGAGTCGAAATAGACTAGCCTGTTAAATTCTACTTGGACATTTCTTGGGGGAAAAGTGTTTGGGGAAATTGAGTAATGAAGAAAAATAATAAAAAGGAAATATTTTCTTAAAAAAAAGCTATTACATTTTTCTCAGTTTGTGTTGAAATATATTATATAATCAAGGGGGCTTCTTGGGATTACATAATGGCTAGATTGCTAAACCTGCCAAACTCTTGAGTTGCACTTCGAAAAAAAAAAAAAAAATTAAGTACATGTGGAATACAATGAACAAAACAACATCACATCTAAAATTTACATTAGTAAAATGTAACATAGGAAAATCTTCATAGAACAATAGGAATAGGAAGCAAAAAAATATGAATCACAGAGATTCAGAGCAATAAAATCTCTCTTACAGAAAAATAATCCCAGGAAACACCTGAAACAGGTTAAATGAACACCTAAAGGCACAGAGATACAAATGAGTCATGTAAACCACTTTCCTTAAAAAAGATCTAAATGCAATATGGACTTGTAGCAAGTTCTCATTAAAACATGCAATGTCAGTCTTGACAAAAATTAAGAAAAATAAAAAGGTTTACAGTATATGTTTGTGAATTGCCTTTTATGAGAAATTACAGCTCAAATCTTTCCTGAGGATTAGAGTCTGTACATAAGGACCCGTGAGGTACAATTAACAAGAATAGCTTTCTGTGTCTTGGAAACTGTTTCGTAGCCTTCCAGCCTAAAGCTATCCTAACTTACGTAAGAGGGGATGTTAGAAATGGTGTTGATTCAAGGCAGAGTTGGGAGCTGAACTCTTATCAGAAGTCCCAGAATATGGGAAGAGCAGGTGTGTATAAGGATTTGGCATGCATACACTACAATAACAAAGAAAGGTATCATAATGTAGGATTCAAGAATAGGAAGAAAAGGATAATACAGGGAATCTTATATCCCAAAGTGACAAATGTCATCTCCGTAACTGACTCAAGAAAGGGGGAACGGACACTTTAACTTCTAAATCAATTTTGCTTTCAAGACCTTCAGAGAGACAACAGTATTTTTTTCCTGTTTACAAAAATTTACTACCAAGAAACTCCTTATAGCAACCCAAACTTCATGTTTAAGCTCATTTATTAGTTGACATTCAGAAGATATGAAAAATAGTCTGTCATTATTCCCTTAATTTATCCATTGAAGAAACATTTACATAATATTTGGTGCTGGTGATACTTCTTGATATTTAGCTCATGGTTGAATGGGAGAAAGAGGTGTATAATTAGATTATCATATGGGATAAATGCGACAATACAGATATGTATAACATATTAGAAAAAGATACAGGAAGGAGAATTAACTTTATTGCTAGGAGCCCTGACAGAGGTACGCATAGAATAAGCGATATTTCAGTGGAAACTAACAAGGGAAAAAGAGCATTTCAGAGAAACATCAGAAAATGCTTGACACAGGAACAGAAGAGTATGCCACATCCACTCTGTAAGCAACTGAGTAGAGTGGGACTGTAGAATGAAACATGGGAGAGAGGTGAGAGATGAGGCGAGAAACGGAAGGGGCAGGATCTGCAATAACCATGTATGAGACCATGTTGAGTAGTTGCAAAGTTTATCCTCCTGGGTAAGCAGGAGCGACCAGAAAGATTTTGAGCCTAAACTTATTCAAATTAGTACTTAAACTATTTTCCAGTTTTCTCTTCTTTATATTTTGTAAGCCTATTTTTTCCTTACAAGTAGATCTTTGCTTTCAATCCTTTAATACTTCTCTGAATCCTCTGTAAGTTCTCACGCTCTCTTAGCCCAGAACCAGGTACAAAAGTCTCAAAAGGAGGTAAACTATATCGAGTTCAAGGACATTGTCTCATGCACTATATGCTTCATTTAAGTACTCTAACATCAATTAGTAAAATAGTTGTACTCATTCTTCTTGGTATTCATCAGAAGGTCCTAGGTTAGTTATATAGAAACAAAGTTCAGAAGAATAAAATATAGAAATTGCTAAAGTCCTAAATCAGTGATCTCTTAAGAGTAAGTAACAGTAAGCTCTTTAGTAAACTCTTGAAGATTTAAGGTCAGTGTCTCATTTACTCAAGGCCTGAGGTCACTCCTGGGTACCAACATTTTCTTTTTTTTTAGCTCATGGGAATTCTCAGTTAAACTAAGAATAGTACCGTAACATACTTATGAAGGGCAAGATAATTTACGATAAATTTAAGACCACAATAAATTAAGTCAGAGATTAAAGAAAATAAGCAAGTGAAAATAGTAGCAATCAGTTCACTAAATTAGATGCCAGCTTTTTTTTTTTTTTTTTTTTTTTAGTTAGACCTCCTTTTTTATTTACCAGAAGTCTTTTGATCTCTCCAGAGTGAAAGGGATGCTGACACTGAAGTGGGGATGGTATTAGTCATGGTTCCCTTACCCCCTTCACTGTGGACACCTATTAATTTGAATGTCACACAGGAAGAAAAAAAAGAACGTGCATCCATTTTAAAATGGAAAAACAGATTTAGAGAGATTAAGTAATTTCCAGTTTTAGTATCATGTAACTCACATTCAATTGCTCCAGAGATGAAATTAGGCTTTCCCCCCTTTTTCTTTTGTCAGCCAAGTTGGCCATACTACTTTTCCAAATATGGACAATACTACTAAATAATTGCAACCTGTATGTATAAGAGCTACTTAGAAATGATAAAGAAAATGATCAAATTATGAAAATGACTATGTCCTTGGAAAAGATATCAACCTAATATCAAGTTACATGCTAAACTAAAAATCTGAAAAGCAACGGCAAGGTGTAACTTCCTCTGTATTTGTGAAACTGGACTTACGTGACATTTTATATTCTCCTTCTTATTTCAATATTAGCTATAAGCCCCACAGAGTATGAAGTGCCCAAACTACAGCAACAGTCCTAGAATGTACTATGTAGTTCATAAAATTGATGTTCTCCACAACACATCTATATAGGGCTTGACCTACCTGAACAAGGAGCAATAGTAGAACGTGCAAGTAAGAGTTTTTAAATTGAGCTTGAACTGTAACTGAGAAGAGGTTGCAACAATATCTCGCATGCCATCTGCTCTTCTTACAATGTGACTTTGACACTCCTCCCATTGAGGGGTGCGGTCCATGTCTCCACTTTATAAGCCTGGGTGCAGCGTTGTGTCTGCTTGGGCCAACACTAGACAAAGCTGATGCTATATGACTTCTAAAGCTAGATCATACGGATGTCATCCATGCACATCCTCCTTACTCTTTTGGGACACTTGCTCTTAAATCCAGCCCACCAGGCTGTGAGAAAGCCCCAATTAGCCCAAGTGGGAAGACCACATGCAGAGGTCACATGTAGGTGTCCCAAATGACAGTCCAGCAGAGGTACTGGCTGAAAACCAGCCCCAGACATCAGGGAACAGAAATAAACCATTCCTAGTATCCTATCCTAATGCCTATCTCACAGAAACTACGAACATAATAGTTGTTTTATGCCAACAAGGTTTGCAGTGGTTTTTCTATATGCAGCAAAAGATAACTTAAAAGAGCAAGGGTAGGCAAAACATCTATGAGACTGTTTAAAGCATAGTTTCATAAGCAAAAAGGTCCAACTTCGGGTAAGTGGGAAACAAATGCAACCAAGTGACCAGCCTGGCACATAGCTAGCTAGGTACGCAGCACAGAGCTCCTCTCTGGAAAAAACAACTGTAACAACCAACACAAGAATATATGACAGTCAACCCAAGTACATCAGTGACAGTCAAAGGAGCAATGAAATATTTTGTGAGATAACCATGATTACTACTCATCAACCTCAAACAAAAGTCAGAGAATTTCATGTAGTAATGTGAACAGGATTGCTATTACTCAATCTGCCATTTATTTTATACCTAGGCACAAACCAACATCAACTGTAAAAGTAGAGTCCTTTCTAGGTCTCTAACAGATACACGTACCTTAAAGATACTGAAACATACACTAGTTTAAATGGTCAAGTTTGTTTGGGTCTACTAAGAAAGTAAGCTGCTAAAACTATTTTTGGACACCCCAAATTTCTAGAATTTTAAGTATTTATCTTAGCATGTCACATTTTCAGAACAGAAAGATTAAAGGGGAAAAACACTTTTAATATTCATTTTGTTATATTATCTCTTAGGGATAAAGATTGTTAATATTTTGATGGTTTTTCCTTCCTGTCCTTTTTCAATCCATATATGAAAACACAGTCTCTATTATTTCAAAAAGCCAGATATTTTTTTACGTCTTTCTTTTTGTACAAAATGACACTGTGAGCATTGTGAACATTTTCATATGTCCTTTCAATATTTTTCAAAACATTATTGAATAGAGAATTTTAATAACTGCATAACAAGTATACACACATATATATGTTATAATTTATTTGATCATTCTCCTATTTTGAGCAATTACCATTTTGTAACTTTTGCTATTACAAATTACATTATAATGAAAAGCTGCCTATTGACCTTTGTTAGTAAAAGTACTGGATGAAAGAATATGAGCATTTCTTGCTTATGCCTAATTGCTTTCCAGAAAGGTGTGGCAAGTTGCCCATTACCAGCAGTGTAAAAGAGTATCTAATGCAAGAAAACATAACCAGCATCATGTTTCTTAAAATCCAAGATATATATATTTTACAGATACTGTAAGATGTCATAGACATAGAAGAGCTGTTTTAGTAATTAACTTCTGATGTTGAAGTCACACTAACATAACTTAGCTAAAAGTTTAAGTTTTAATTGGAAAATAAAAACTGTAAGTAAAATTAGTGGTTCCTTAAACGGAAGAGATGACCAATAAATTTTGTTTTGGAAATTTGAAGTAGTAAATAAATAAGTTGAATGAATGAATAAACAGCATTAAAAGTCAGGATATTTAAATTCTAAGCATAGTTTGCCACTGTCTGCAGCCCTAGATAAATTTAAACACCCTTTTGTAACACATTTTCTTAATCTCTACTGTAGATAAAACAATAATATCTACTCCTACTTTACAAGGATGTCAGAGAAATAAACAAGAAGGAAATATAACATAATGCTTTAAAAATATAATCTCTGAAGTCAAATTGTTTAGGTTTAATTCTTGACTCTCTTATTAGCTGTGTGACTATGGGCAATTCATTAATTTGTGTGTCAGTTTTCTCAACTGTAAAACAGGGATGATAATAGTTAACACAATATAATTGTAGAAACTAAAAAAATCCATGTGAAAGCACTTAGAATCCTGCTTGACACACAGTAAGTGCCCAATAAACATTAGATGATAATTATTAGTACATGTAAGATTTGTACATAGGCAAAGTAACTGGTTTTTAAAATTTACTTGGCAGACATTATTTAAATCTCAAGTATTCTGAATTCAAAATCAACACACTTGAAAATTATAAAGCTATAACTTTTCCATAATTTTTGGAGCCTGAAAGAATTATGAAACAAAGTTCATTACAAACAAAATATCAACAAAACAACTTTCTTTTTAAAAAGAACATTCTTTCTGTGGCTCTTCACTTGACTGGATCCTTCTTACCCATCAAATCTTAGTTTAAATCACTCAAGTCCCCACCTACTCAAATTATCCTCTACCAGATCATGCAGTTTTCACATTCTGTAGTTATTTATTTATTACTATCTGTCTCTTCCCCTCAGAATGTAAACTCCATGAGGTAAGTCTTTTCTGTCATTCTGAATATACTTAGTTCAGATACATAGTATCTGGCAAATGAATGAATAAAAAAATTGATGATGTAACAGATTGCTAGGCACTGAAAAAGTTGGCATATAGGCTACAAACTTTCTTCCTTAGAAAAAGCCCCTCTAAATTAGTGTTTTTCAAAAATTTTTATCATGACCCACAGTTAAAAATACATTTTATATCAAGATCTGGTAAGCACACATATCCACGGAACTAAAACAAGTTTTACACAAAAATACTATGCTTACTATGTGTGATAAATTCTGATACTTTCTGTTCCATTCTATTGTGTTCCTTTTCATTAAAAATAAAATAATTATTGTGGCCCACTAAACTGATTTTATATCACATTATTGTGTAAAGACTTGAAGTCTGAAAAACAATGCTTACGGTCAGAGGTTATTCAATTGGTATCTTAAAAGCATTTTTAAAAGTATGCATGGGAAGGAAGAAATAAAACTGTCTTTGTTCATAGATATAATCATCTATGCAGAAATCTAAAAGAGTAATAATAAAAAAAAACTCCCCAGGAACTAATAAGCAATTATAGCAAGGTTGGAGGATACAAGGTTGTTATACAAGACAATTGCTTTCCCATATACCAGTAATGAACAAGTGGAATTTGAAATTAAGAACACAATACCATTTATATTAGCACCTCCCAGAATGAATTGCTTAGGTATAAATCTAACAAAATATGTATATATTCTATATGAAGAGCACTACAAAATCTTGTTAATGAAATCAAAGAAGAACTAAACAAATGGAGAGATATTCCATGTCATGGACAGACTCAATATTGTCAAGATGTCCTTCCAACTTGATCTATATGTTCAATGCAATCCCAATGAAAATCCCAGCAAGTTATTTTGTGGATATAGGCAAATTGATTCTAAAGTTTATATGGAAAGGCAAATAACCTAGAATAGCCAACATAATACTGAAGAAGAATAAAGTTGGAGGACTAACATTACCTGACTTCAAAACTTATAAAGTGACAGTAATCAAAATAGTTTGGTACTGGCAAGGGAAGAGACAAATTGATCAATGGAACAGAATAGAGCCCAGAAATAAACCCCCATAAATACAGTCAATTGGTCTTTGACAAAGCAGCGAAAGCAACACAATAGAGCAAAGACAGTCTTTTTAACAACGGGTCTGAAACAACTGGACATCCACATACAAAAACACAAATCTACACAGAGACTTTACTCCCATCACAAAAAATTAACTCAAAATGGACCAAGGACCTAAATAAAAACACAAAGCTATAAAACCCCTCAAAGATAACGTAGACACCTAGATGATTTAGGGTATGGTAATGTGTTCGTAGATACAACACCAAAGTCACAATTTATGAAAGGAATAATAGAAAAGCTGAATCTCATTAAAATTAAAAACGTCTGGTCTGCGAAAGACAATGTGGAGAGAATGACAAGACAAGGCACAGACAAGGAGAAAATATTTGCAAAGGACACATTAATGTCTTAATAACCTCTGACCTACTAAATTCCTTCTAGACTGTTATCCAAAATATACAAATTGTTAAAACTCAACAGTAAGAAAACAAAGAACCAGATTAAAAAAGCAGGCCAATTAGCTTAACAGACACCTCTTCAAAGATTTACAGATTGCTAATAAGCGTATCAAAAGATTATCCACATCATTTGTGATCAGGGAAATGCAAATACAAACAATGAGAAACCACTACTAGAAATCAATATCTATCAGAATGGCCAAAATCCAGAGCACTGACACCACCAAATTCTGGCAAGGACTCTCATTCATTGCTGGTGGGAATGCAAAAATGGTACAGACATTTGGAAGATAGTTTGATGATTTCTTACAAAAGTAAACATACTCTTACCATACGATCCAGCAATTGTGCTCCTTGGTATTTATCCAAAGGAGCTGAAAACTTGTATTTACACAAAAACCTGCATGTAGATGATTATAGCAGCTTTACTCATAATTGCCAAAACTTGGAAGCAACCAAGATGTCCTTCAGAAGGTGAATGGATAAACTGCGGTACATCCAGACAATGATATATTATTCAGCGCTAAAAAGAAATGAGCTATCAAGCCATGAAAAAACACAGAGAAACCTTCTTTTACAAATATTACTAAGTAAAAGAAGCCAATCAGAAAAGGTTACATATTGTGACATTCTGGAAAAGGCAAAATTACAGAGACAGTAAAATTATCAGGTTGCCAGGGGTTAGGGATGGGGAGAGGGATAAATAGGTGGAACACAGAGGATTTTTAGAGTGGTGAAAATACTCTGTATTGTACCATAATGATAGATACATGTCATTATACATTTGTCCAAACTCAGAATGTACACCACCAAGATTGAACCATAATGTAAACTACGGACTTTGGGTGATTATAATGTGTCAAGGTAGGTTCATCAGTTGTAACGAATATAGCACTGTGGGGGAGGATGTCGTTAAGGGATATGCATTTGTGGGTACAGTGGGTTTACGGGAAACCTCTGTACCTTCCTCTCAATTCTGCTGTGAACCTAAAACTGTTCTAAAACAAAAAAAAATCCTAATTAAAAACAAACAAAAAAGCATGCAGTTTTATGTATATGTGAGTTTGATGGTACGGTAGGGTTGTCAACGTTTTCAGATTTACGAAGAGGTTCATGTCCCCCTAAATCGAAGAGCTTTTATTACTATATGTCCATTATTATATGTGAAGCACTGCACAAAAATATGTATAAAAATCTGGTTTAACATAGGAATGGCAGCATATGACAGGAAAGAGCACTGACTGAAGTCTGGTAAGATTCAGGTTCAAATCCTGGATTCATCCTTTACCTGGATTCATCTACAACCTTGTACAAATTCCCATACCCATTAGCCTTAGTATTCTTATCTGGAAAGTAGTCTGAATATCTACTTCATGGGGTTAAAACAAAAATTACATAAACATTCATTATAATACCTAGAATATATTAGGTATTTAACAAATGGTAGGCATCATTATTATATTCTAATATTTCCAACAAAATTAATTTTCATGGACAAAATGCAATCTTAAAGTATAACTAAATTACAAAATGTAAATTACCAAAAAATAATTATTCATGTATATGTAGAAATTATATTCCAGGATCTTACTTCTCCTCTTGGCTAACACTACTATGTAGGAGTAATTACATGTTCCTCAAGTATGACTTTATAAAATCTATAAGTATACCAAGTACCCACAATAAACAAGGTCTATGGAAACATAATTTAGCAAATATATAAATAAATTACTCCCCTCGCCCCCAGGATTATAATGAACAATTTATGGTTTGTTTTTTAAACCAATGTTTCTCACATCACTCAGCTGCCTGTTGGAGAGTGCTGTGGCTGCACTGGTATTCTGCTTATTCCCTGCCTTTACAGCTGCATCTCTTCTTGCTTGCTCAAGCAGAACTCTTGCTCTTTCTTTAAGTTCTTCTTGTCGAGATAACATTCGATGCTTAAAAGAAAAAGATACAGAATTAGGAGCCCCAAAAAAGAAAAAAAAAAAGAACATGTAATATACATTTGTAAACTACAATGTGTCAAAATAATAGAGGTCAGGGATAAGATTGTAGTTTTATGAGATAAACTATAGAAAATATTAATGTTGACTAGAAACTGTGGAATGAATGCATAAGTTTTGACATACAGGAACTATATCTTTACTGTCAAAAACTGGATCAAATTTAATTACATTTTTATTAGAACATACTCTCATAAGGTATAAGGTCATGATCTACTTTATATATGTACTTCGTATTTGCTAATCCATGATGTATAATCTGGCAAACACATTTTTAAAAGATACCAGTTTTATTTTTATAGTCTTGTAGAATTGATAACAAGGTATCTTCCAAATTTTTATGTCGAAAGATATTAAGTATCTGTGGTAATAATCCTTTAAATTCTTGACATTTATAGAAAATTCAAAGCTATCATATTTTGTTTAAAAAAAAGTGAAATGGATTTTCTCTATTGTTGACTTTCCTTACAACAATTAATCGTATTAGATTTGAAAGAGTATTTTCCTGGATTAACTTATAATTTTACATTATATGTTTGGAGAAGAATAGGTAGTAATCACCAATGGAAATGAGTTCCAAAATGGTGACATTAACCCAAAGCACAAATATCCACAGTTTATAGTTCAAATTCCTTTTTTCCACTAAAGTGGCCAACTTCTGGCTTTAGAGGGCTATTACTATTGCTCTGACATTTAATTTCTTTTATTCCCCTTTCATTGCATAGTTTTGGTTCAATCGTAAGTATCATTCAAGGTCAAGGAAGAGGTAATAAACAGTAAACCTATTACTTTATTTGGTATAATACAAAACTTTATTAAAAATGTATTACATATGTCATTTTTGAGTCTCTTTGCAATCTTTATATTTTAATATAACAATTTTGAACCTTTTTCTGTAATCTTAAGGAAGGATTTTTTTAAAGTGTATAATTCAGTGTTTTTTAGTATATTCACAAGGTTGTAAACCATCAACACTAATACCAGAACATTTTCATCATCCAATGTTTTAAGAGGATTAAACAAAAATTCTTAATAGATAAAACTGAAATATACATTAATAAATGATAACGATAGATTTTAAGTTCTTGTAGATAATAAGACATAATAGAATAAAATTGGTTATTGCATTTGAACTGATTAAAAATTAATGTTTTCTCAAAAACAGACAAAATGAACACTGACTTTGCAGTCAAAACATCAGGTTATTAATCCTTCTTCCATTAATAATAAGCAATGTAATGAACAGGTCACTTATATACTATACTGTTTTCCATTACATGATATCTAAGAACTTCGGAGTCAGACAAACCTGGGCTCAAATATTCATTCCACCAATTAATTGTGGGCAAGTTACTCAATCTCTCCAACCCTCAGTTTCCTCATTTATAAAATGGGAAAACAAACCAACTCTCATAAGCATACTGTAAAGATTAAGTGAAATAGAATAATGCACTGAGCATTGGATACAAGTTGACTATTATTATATATTTTTAAATCTCTCAATTTCCTCATCTTGAAAGGAGGGGAGATCATCTTTAAATTCTAGCTCTAAATTCTGTGATTCTGCAGTCCTTTAGGGATTTCAATCAGCTACAGAAACAGTGAAAATCTGCTTTGGTCTTCAAAGCACATAAACACTTTTTTTTTCTGATTATAAATGCAATTCATATTAATTACAGAAATTTTAGAAAATATATGAAAGTAAAAAGAAGGAAAATAAAACTAATTGGAGGCATAATGGTCCCTGATTTCAAACTATATTACAAAGCTATAGTAATCAAAATAGTACGGTACTACTATAAGAACAGACACATAGATATATTGAATATCAACTGTAATCTTAAAAAAAGCAAGAATTAAAAAACAACAACAGACACACAGACCAATGGAACAAAATAGAGCCCTGAAATAAATGGTCAATTAATGGGCTATACAATGGGGAAAGGACTGTCTCTTCAATAAATAATTTTGAGAAAACTGGGCAGCCACATGCAAAACAATGAAACTAAAACGCTATCTTCTACTATACACATAAATTAGTTCAAAACAGATCAAAGTCTTAAATGTAAGATCTGAAACCATAAAACTCCCAGAAGAAATCAAAGGCGGTAAGCACCTTGATATTGATCTTGATGATTTTTTTTTTTGATTTCACACCAAAAGCAAAGGCAACAAAAGCAAAAATTTAAAAACGGGACTACATCAAACTAAAAAGCTTCTGCACACCAAAGGAAACCATTAACAAAATGTAAAGGCAACCTACTGCATGGGAAAAAACATTTGCAAATCATAAACATATCTGATAAGGGGTTAGGATCCAATATATATAAAGAACTCATTACGACTTGATAGCAAAAAAACAATCTAAATAAAAAATGGACAGATCTAAATAGACACTTTTACTAAGAAGACATACACAATGCCACAGGTACATGGAAAGATGCTCAACATCATCAATTATCAGGGAAATGAAAATCAAAACCACAATCAGATATTACACATTAGAATGGCTATTATCAATAAGACAAGAAATAAGTATTGGCAAGGATGTGGACTAAAGGGAACACTCATTTATTTTTGGTGGGAATGTAAATGGTGTACCCACTATAAAAAGTCTGGAGGTTCCTAAAAATATCAAAAATAGAAATACCATATGATCCAGCAATTCCATTTCTGGGTATTTAGCTGAAGAAAACAAAAACACTAACTCAAAAAGATACAGTTGCCCCTTGGTATCTGTAGGATTCCTGTGGATGCCAAAATCCTCAAATGCTCAAGTCCGTTATATAAAATGGCATAGTATTGGCATATAACTTACTTCAAATCATCTCTAGATTACTTATAACCTAATACAATGTCAATGCTATGTAAATAGTTGTTGTATTGTTTAGGGAATATGACAGGGAAAAAAATGTTTGTACATGTTCAGTACAGATGCAACCACTGTAGGCCTAACTACTTAGTACACGCCAGATACAATGCAACATTTTTTCCCCAATATTTTTGACCCACGGTTTGTCGAATCTTTGGATGCAGAACCTGCTGATAAACAGGACTGACTGCATATGGAACCCCATGTTCACTGCAGCATCATTTACAATAATCAAGATATGAAACAAACTAAGTATCCATCGATTAATAAAGAAAGAAAATGTGGTATACATACACAATGGAGTATTATTCAGCCACAAAAAAATAGTAAAATTGTGCCATTTGTGACAACATGAATGGATCTTGAGGGAATTATGCTAAGTGTCAGACACAGAGTGTAAATACAATATGACCTCACTTATATGTGGAATCTAAAAACAAAGAAAAAAACCCACCAACTCCCCCTCCCGCAACAAAAACACACACACAAAAAAACAAGCTCACAGATACAGAGAACACATTGGTAGTAGCCAGAGGCTGGTGGTGAGAGGTAGGTAAAATGGGTGAACGGGGTCATAAAAAAGTACAAACTTCCAGCTATAAAATAAATAAGTCATCGGGATGTAATGTACAACACAGTTAATGATACTGTATTGCATATTTGAAAGTTCTAAGAAAAATCTTAAAATTCTCATCACCAGAAAAATATTTTTTGTAACTATGTATGGTGACAAATGTTAACTAGGCTTATTGGGGTGATCATTTCTCAGTGTATACAAATACAGAATCATTATGTTGTATAACTGACAGAAATATATTATATGTCAATTATGCCACAATAAAAAAATAAAAATTTAAAAAATAAAATTAACCATCCTGGTGCCAGAGATAATCACTGCAAAATCATGCTTTTTTCCATTTGGTATTCTATTGTATTTTTTCATGTCCTTAAATATTTTTTTGAAAAGATGATTTTAAATTGTCTACCTACACAAACAATAGTTTAGTGGTTACCAGAGGGGAAGGGGGAAGAGGGGTGGTAGATGAGGGTAAAGGGGATCAAATACATGGTGATGCAAGGAGAACTGACTCTGGGTGGTGAACACACAATGGGATTTATAGATGATGTGTTATAGAATTGTTCACCTGAAATCTATGTAACTTTACTAACAATTGTCACCCTAATAAACTTTAATTAAAAAAAATTAAATAGATAAATTGTCTACCTAGCATTCTGTTAATACAGATGTATCAGACTTTAACTTGTCTTACACTATTGCATATTTAGGTTGTTTATAATTTTTCATTACCATAAACAATGTTATGAACATCTTTTATGTAAACTCTTATATACATTTCTGATTATCTCCTTAGTAAAAATTCCTGGTGTTACAATCTACAAGATAAACATTTTTAAGGGACTTAAGGTACATTGCTAAACTGTCTTTCAATAAAGCTTACTGCTTTACATCTGAGTTATGATTAGTTGTAGTGTTATTAAGGTCAAAAACAAAGAGATACTATGAGCCTACAGTTTATGAGCATAGACTTTGGAGTCAGTTAAGTTTGGTTTTGAATTCGAACTTTAACATTTATTATGTGATCTTAGGCAACTCTGTAAACCCGTTTTCCACATATAAAATAGGATTCAACCACTTTCCTCATGAGTTGTAAAGTTTAAGAAAGATGTGTAAAATATATAATGGTAATCGCATGTATTAGCTACTCAACTGGGCAACATTATGACTATGTTAAATCTATACAGCCATACTAAATTATCAAATTTCCTCTAATCTAATGCACTTATTAGAATCACTATTATTTTATTGGGAAAGAACTAGGAAAGAACACTGTCAATTAAACTCTTAACATACTATCTATCGTAAGTAACATCTTAATTTCAGAAAAGTTTAAATGTAAAAGGATGTATATCTTAGAAGTGATGGAATACAGTACAAAAAAGAAAAACTGAGTTTTAATTGTCTAAAATTTAACTGCTATGTACAATTAAAAAGCCCTATGAAGTAATATGTATACCCTATTACAACTTTTAGTGTCAGGCAACACTTTCGCCAAAAAAAAATTTTAATTTACCCTAAGCAAAATTCTGACCAATAAACATATGGCCAATAAACACACACATAGAGAGTTGTAAATAGATGCTGCTTTTATCGCCTTATGGATTTACTACTGTACACCATTTATATCATCTGAATAAAATCACATGATAGAGTTTAAAGCCAAAAGAACTCTCAGAGATGGTTTCATTTAACGTGTGTGGAAAATTAATATTTAAAGAATTTAAATGGCAAGTTAACATGTCACACTGGTAATCACTGGCAAAGCCAAGATGAGACCCTAGGTTTACTGATTTCCAGTCCAGAGTATTTTAAGTTTTTAAACCTTAATCAATTTCTAGATTTAACTAAACACATTTACCTTAAAAATAAGGATTATAAGAAAAATCTGCATTAGATATTAGAACTTAGGCTCACCAAATTCTGCAACTGTCAATCACTAGATGTTCCTTGTTTCTCTGCTATGTATAGACACTACTATGTCCTGAAAGCGTTTTTGTCCTAAACCTTTGATTTGAGGTTTTTGACTAGGAGAACAGGGGCTTGTTTTGTTAGCTACTATATTTCTTTGATTCTATCATGCACATTTTTTCTTAACACCTCTGAAAACTTAAAATTGATGGCCTCTTATACTCTCCATTATACAGGTGATAGCTAAGATATAGTTGTCAATGCCTCATATGCATATGCTTGATATTTTTGGTGGCATGACTGCAATTCCTTGATGTTTCAGTTATCAACCACTTCAGTACTACTTAAGAATGGAACTTAACTTCACGTTATTGTCTGAAACTCTTTTGTTGGGACCTTCCAGTAAAGTCAAGAAAATGTTATTATCAAAAAGTATTACTGAGAAGAAAATCCCAGAGACAGTTGTTGAGAAATGCTATAAATCAGAGATTTTTAAACTTTTGGTTTCAGAATCCCTTTATGTGCCTAGAAGTTAGTTATAAAGGATACCCAAAAGCTTTTGCATATTGATGTTTATTATTTTAAAAATTAAAACTGAGAAATTTTTAAAATATTCATTTGTTCATTTCTTTAGAAATAGCTATAATAAACCCATTAGATGTTGAGATATTCTAATAAAAACTATTTCAAAAAATAAGTGAGAAGAATGACATTATTTTATATTTGTTTGGAAATCTCTTTAATATGTGGCTTAATAGAAAGCAGCAGGATTCTCACATGTACTTCTATATTTGATCTGTTGCGATATCACAAAAGGCTACTATACACCTGTGAGAGAATGAAAGTGAAAAAGGTAAGTAATGTTCTAGTATTATTGTGAAAATAGTTTCAACTTTGATGACTCTCTGAAAGAGTCTTGGAGGGTCTCAGTAGTCACCAGATCATCCTCAGAGAACCACTGCTGTAACTAATACTTTTGATGACACAGAGAACAACACTGTGTGGAAAAACAGGAATACCAACAACTCTAAATCAAACAGTGATTCAGAAGAGTTGGATGCTAAATTCTAATTATAAATTAATTAACCTTAATTTATTTTGTGTAAAATTTTCTTTCCTATATATACATAAGAGTGTTATATGATTAAAAAACCCATGCCTGAATAAGTCTAAAGGCACTTTTTCAACAGGCATAAAATAAAAATGCTATGTGATAAGACAACCATGTATCATAGTTTATTGGCAGTGTTTTTCTTTCTTTGTGGTACATAAAATAACAGTGTATATTATAATGGATGGTACTGTAGTTTCAATTAAAAACAGTAAATGTCATAAGGTCAAATCTGTGCCATATTCCCCTCACGAAGAGAAGTTTGAATGTTACTTGGATTTTTAACCACAAATAATAATGGGACTGAAAATACCAATTACAACTCAATCTAAATATTTGAAGAAAATGTTTCAAATGGGAAATATTTAACTTGGCATTATATATTTTCAGAATGATCTTCTTACTAAATAGTGAAATATCTTTGACTTATTCTTACAGTAAAATATTTTGTTTTTATAGATTAATAATATTTTGATTTGAAAAGTTGACATTCTCTGTCCTTCAATCTTGAAATTAGAATTTACTTATATACTTAAATATTATATGATGAACTTTAAGTGAAGATCATGTTTTTCTAAAATGAGGATTATATTTCACCTTTAATCATTTATAACATTTTAAAGTGTTCTGTGAACACAAAAAGAAACAAAGAAAACAGAATAACTATTTATTAACTATATGTATACATCATTCTAACTCACTTACCTGGACTGTTTTTGAAGAATGATCTGCATGATTTAAAGTGGTTCTATCAGCATCTGGAACAGACTCTGTCTGCCTCAGGGAAGTACGTTTTTTCTTCGCAAGATCTGCATCTCTACTGTATGAATATCCAAGCTTAGAAGTGGGAGATAAACTTGTTTTTTTGATAGGTGATTCAGGATCTGGTCTGCATTCTATGGATCTAGAATTCTCTAATTTTTCTTGCTCCAAATTACCACTGATGTCTAGAGTCTGAAGTTTTTGCTCTTCTGTCTCCTCACAAATAAATGGTGGAGACACATCCTTCTTCTTATCACTAACATCTAAATCACTCAATTCTAAAGTCTCAGCTTTCAATAGTTTCTTCTTGCTTAACAAAACTTGCGCATGAATTGAATCTGTATTGTAACATATTCCAGGGTCATCGGATCCTGAAGTCCTTCCAGAGCTCTGCTGGGACTTTTGGGGTTCTGTGTCACTTTTAGTCCTGCGACAGTAAGGGGAGGCTGTGCTTGGACTAAGATGATCATCAGGAGTCTGATGTTCACTTTCTGACTCTCCAACCCCACTATCATTTACAAATACAGAGTCATCCTGTGATAAGAAGTCTACCGCTCCACTGGTAGGCTGTTGCAGTTCAGGCTCCTGTTTCAGATCACTAAGCTCTGCATAGAATTTTTCCTGATCGACAGAACTGTTTGTATCTGTTTCATAGTTTCCAACTTTGTATGTGCTTTTACTGCTGTTTTCCTCTATCTGGACAACATTTAGTTCTTGGCCACTGAAATGTGCCCTTATTTGATAGAGATAAGTCATAACAGTCAGTTTGTCAGGAATTGCTAGTAAAACCATATCAGAAGGTTCCAATAACCGGGAAATTCCTATGCTGGCAAATCCATCATATGCCTTAAAAAGAAGGAAAAACAAATGATATATTGAATAGTTCAGACAATCCATACATTTTAAAAACATTAAAATAATGAATGTTAACTAGATTTAATGTAGTCATTTTATAATGTATGCAAATATCAAATCATTATGTTGTATATCCAAAACTAACATAATGTTGTATATCAATTAAACCTCAAAAAAAAAGTTCTAATATGTTGCCTCAGGCAAGGGAAAGCAAAAAAATAAAAATAAATGGGGCATCAAACTAAACAGTTTTGCACAGCAAAGGAAACCATCAACAAAACGGATAGACAACCTACTGAATGGGAGAAGATATTCGCTAATGACACATCCAATAAGGGGTTAAAATCCAAAATTTATAAAGAGGGCCGGCCCGGTGGCTCAGATGGTTAGAACTCCATGCTCCTAACTCTGAAGGCTGACGGTTCGATTCCCACATGGGCCAGTGAGCTCTCAACCACAAGGTTGCCAGTTCAATTCCTCAAGTCCCGCAAGGGATGGTGGGCAGCGCCCCCTGCAACTAAGATTGAAAACGGCACCTTGAGCTGAGCTGCCTCCCAGATGGCTCAGTTGGTTGGAGCATGGGCTCTCAACCACAAGGTTGCCAGTTCGATTCCTCGAGTCCCGCAAGGGATGGTGGGCAGCACCCCCTGCAACTAAAATTGAACACGGCACCTTGAGCTGAGCTGCCACTGAGCTCCTGGATGGCTCAGTTGGTTGGAGCTCATCCTCTCAACCAAAAGGTTGCCGGTTTTGACTCCCACAAGGGATAGTGGGCTGTGCCCCCTGCAACTAGCAACGACAACTGGACCTACAGCTGAGCTGCGTCCTCCACAACTAAGACTGAAAGGACAACTTGAAGCTGAACGGCACCCTCCACAACTAAGATTGAAAGGACAACAACTTGACTCGGAAAAAAGTCCTGGAAGTACACACTGTTCCCCAATAAAGTCCTGTTCCCCTTCCCCCCCAAAAAAACCAAAATTATAAAGAACTCACACAACTCAACACCAAAAAAAAAAAAAAAATCTAACAATGCAATTAAAAAATGGGCAGAGGACCTGAACAGACATTTCTCCAAAGACGACATACAGATAG
Organism: Rhinolophus sinicus; assembly: GCF_036562045.2. NCBI lineage: Eukaryota > Metazoa > Chordata > Mammalia > Chiroptera > Rhinolophidae > Rhinolophus > Rhinolophus sinicus. Next base: position 44,389,931 of record NC_133755.1, on the reverse strand, counting down.
CCAATAGGCATATGAAAAAATGCTCAACATCACTAATTATCATAAAGATGCAAATTAAAAACACAATGAGATATCACCTCACAACAGTCATAATGGCCATCATTAATACATCAACAAACAACAAGTGCTGGTGAGGATGTGGGAAAAAGGCAACCCTCATGCACTGCTGGTGGGACTGCAAGTTGGCACAGCCACTATGGAAGTTCCTCAAAAAATTAAAAATAGAACAACCTTATGACACAGCAATTCCACTTCTGGGTATTTATCTGAAAAAATCCAAACACTAATTCAAAAAGATATATGCACCCCTATGTTCACTGCAGCATTATTTATAATTGTCAAGATATGGAAGCAACATAAGTGCCCATCAATAGACAATGGGATAAAGATGTGGTACATATATACAATGGAATATTTCTCGGCCATAAAAGAATGAAATCTTACCACTTGTGACAACATGGATGGACCTAGATGGTATTATACTAAGTAAAATAAGCCAGACAGAGAAAGACAAATACCATATGATCTCACTTAAATGTAAAATATAAAGAACGAAATAACAAACAAACAAAGCTGAAACAGACTCATAGATGCAGGGAACAAATGATGGTTGCCAGATGGGCGGAGGCTTGGGGGGACGGGGTGAAAAAAGGGAAGGAATTAAGAAGTACAAATTGGTAGTTATGAAATAGTCATGAGATGTAAAGTAAAGCACAGGGAATATAGTCAATAATGTGGTAATGACTATGTATGGTTCCAGGTGGGTACTTGTCAGGGGAATTACTTCATAAATCATATAAACGTCTAACCACTATGCTGTGCACCTGAAACTAATATAAAATAATACTGTCAACTGTAATTGAAAATTTAAAATGGCGGGGAGGTGAAGGGGAATAAGGGGTTCAAATTTCCAGGTATAAAACAAATAAGCAATGGGGATGTAATGTACAGTATAGGCAATATAGTCAGTAATATTGTGATAGCATGGTACAGTGTTAGATTGTTGCTGAACTTATCATGGTGATCACTTCTTACCGTGTTTCCCTGAAAATAAGACCTAACCGGAAAATAAGCCCTAACATGAGTTTTCAGGATGACAACCCCTGAACATAAGCCTTCATGCATCTTTTGGAGCAAAAATTAATATAAGACTCAGTTTTATTTTCGGGGAAACACGATAGGTATATAAATGTTGAATAACTATGGTGTACACCTGAAACTAATATACCAGGTGTGATCACAAAACATGGTGAATGAGGCTGCCGAGTGCCATCCAACGAAAGGCAGGGATCTTCAATATGGGAAACAACACATCGAACCTTAGTAACAGTGTGTGACAAGTTTCAACTTGTTCGGTGCAGTCAGTCGGGTATGAGCTACGGTTGAGAGAAGGTGTGTTTTTAAAGTGTGCTGTAAATCATCCTCCATCATGACAACGCTCCGTGTCACATTGCTTCTGGTATATGGCAATTTCTGTCAAATAAAAACATTACGGTGTGTCCTCATCCACCTTATTCACCGGATCTGGCACCGTGTGACTTCTGGCTCTTCCCCAAAGTCAAAATGATTCAGGACATCGAGACAGTCACGACAATGCAACTAAAGACACTCATGAAAAAGGACTTCCAGAACTGCTTCAGAAAGTGCAAAAACGATGGGATAAGTGTGTTCGAAATGAGGGGGAGTATTCTGAGGGAGATTAATGGCAATGTATCTTTTACTGTAATAATTTTTTTAAACATTCACCATATTTTTATCACACCTCGTAATATTGTATGTTAGCTATATTTTAATAACAATCATTTTTAAAAACTATAGAAAGTTAAAAAATAAATAAGATTAAGTTACCATAAAAAAAATAGCAAAATTTTAATGGATTTTTGTTGTTGCTGTAGGAGTGTACATTACATTACTGACATTATGCCACATAAGCAAAACAAAATTCCAAGTCAGATACTTGTAAAAGTGGGGTAGATACAAGAGAAAAAAAATGTTCTTAATAACAATGGAAATGTTCTTTTTCAATACAGAAAATAAGCAAAAATGAGAGGTAAACAAAAAACCTTAGCATTGATTTTTAAGATAAGGATGTATGGTATAAAGAAAATAATTCATCGGGGTGCTTTATCATTCCTATCAACCCTCTTTTCCATGGTCATGTAATTGCAATGATTTGCAAAGAAAAAATACAGATAAATATCCCTAAAGAACTTGATTAGCTGGTATAAAATACAAGAAAGTGCTATTTAAGCCTAGAAACATGGAAACATTTTTAAATGCCCAATTAAGACTGATTTTCATAATTAGACGAGTGAATTCATTTTCACTTCATCCATTTTGGAAAGAATGAAATGTTTTGAGGAGTACAACCTAGTTGAAAATGTGAGGCTGCATTGTATTACTTTTGTTAGCCTTTAAATGACTGTGGCATATCAGGTTTTTCTAGTTTTGAAGAATCAAAGCTGTTTCTCAATTTACAATTAATTATTAGTATCCTGATCTAACCCTTGAAAACAGCTTTGTGTTGCTAGGAAGCATTAAAAATATGGCTAAAGGTTTAGATATACTCTTGGAAAAAGTAAAGACCATCTAGTTATATTCTCACTTTGGGATATGAAATGTCTAGTCTTTGTAACAACCTAGATGTAGGCTCATAACTCAAAGCTTTTCTTAAAAGAAATGTGAGGAAATCATATTACAATTCAGAAGCAATCAGTCTTTTGCACTTACATGTTAAAATGTGTATTTCTACCTTTGAATTTAATCCTTGTCTTGTATCCTTTCTGTAGTTGAATAAATGTTGTGGAATAAGTTAGAAAGAAAATGAAACATAAATTGCAATATTAAAACCTCTTCAATTTTCACAGCACTATATTTCATAATATAGGGACCTCAAAATATTTACTTGAGAGAATGGCTCAGTTGGTGTGCATGTTTAGGCCTGTTTGTTATTTTACATCTTTTAGGAAAATTAAAGTCATTTTCCTCTTCTTGTGTCTTGACAACTTGATTGACAGACATCAATTGCAGACCATCAGGAAAAGCACCACAGGCAGTATTCTAAACATTTCCCAATTATCTAAAACACTGACATATTGGCTAAGATCAGATGTCACAGGTAAATACCTTTTTTATTCAGCACTTTTTACAGACCTGGGAAAATGATTCGCTTCCTTGTGGGGAATCTCCTGCTGGTGTTCTGCTTCATGTATCAATTCATTTTATGCACACTAATTACACTAAAAAAACATTTAAAAACAAACCAGGTTTCTTGTAAGTGAGGTCAAGACTTTATAAAGGAATTTTCCCATAGGTTAACCTCTTCTGCTATGGTCAATCACCTACTGTGTTTTTAGCTGTTAGTGTGTGGTGAAAAAAGAGGTCTTTCAAAGACAATTATCTTATTCATTCCTAGATGTTAATTGGTAAGGGGGAGTCACCCTTCAGTTATGTTCTGCATCTGCATGGAACTTAAGACATAGGCATTGTTTCTTGTGCTGCTTTAAGTCCAATCAAGGGCAGATGGGGTTATCAGGAAGAATTGTGTGAAGCCGGAAATAAATCTGCAGGTAGCAACTGATACTCAAGGTAGATACCAGGTAAGAAGTTGCAAAGTGATGAAAAGAGAAAACTATATAAAAACAATTATTAATTGAATTGTTCAAAGAATAGGATCATCTAAATTAAAATCCTTCCAAAAATCCATGATTATCTGACCTGGAAGATCTAAGAAAAAAGTTTAATAGAGTAGGATGTTCTCCTCTATCTCTATGTAGTAATATGTAAATCCAAGGTACGCTCATTATTAAATTCCTGAAAAAATAATGTAAAGAAGTGTAACTTATGCCTTAAGGAAGTTCCCCATACTCTTTAAAAATATATAGCTCGGTAAAATAAAAAATGTTTTCTTTTCAAAATTGCAAACAGTAACTTGAAAGTTTCACTTTACAAAAATGATTTATTTTATAATATTTTTATCTACATTTAAATTAGCTTAGCATTTTATTCAAATGCAAAAAAATACAGATAGAAAACTTTCATATCTAACGGTATAATTTAATTGATGAAAAAACAAGGCATTTCACTTAGATACAACCTCTCCAAAATTATACAAGAAGTAATTCAAAAGAATGACTTATTTTGTAGCATGCTCACCATAAAGGTGATTTCTATAAAGAAAATTATACTGAGTTTTTTAAGATTACCTTTTTTGGTGGCATGTTTCAATAAAAAAATTGACAGTTTTAAAATGTATGCCCCTAAGGTGAGCATCATGTATGTGCAAATAAATAAAACATTTTTAATGGCAATACAAATTTTTGGTTTTAAAGATCAATAAAAGTAAAAAATTATTTTCATTTACATTCTCACCCGTTAATTGAACGTCTTCTATCAAGCTTTCCTTTTTATCACTGGTGGTTTTACTTAGCTAATTAAGGTAGATTAAATTATCTAATAGATTTAGATTTAAATATCTAATTTAAAGTAGATTAAAACTTTAGACTCGATGTTATTTAGACCAGATGTTATTAATCACTTTGTCCCATGAATCCTTTTGGCACTGAACTCCTTCTCAGAATAATGTTTTACATGTATAAAATACACAGAATTACAAAAGAAAAAAATTGTATTGAAAAATAAAACTGAAAATATTAGCAAAACTCAATTTGAGAAGTAATAACATATGTTCTTTTTATGAATACTGTAAATTTGGAGAATTATGAATACTGTAAAATTAACTGCAGTAAATTTGAAGAAGTGATGAGCTTAAAAGGTTATTTTTAGATATTTACAACTGTAAAGCAATATGATAATTTCTGAGATTTTAAAGGTGACAAAGTGTCAGGTATGGTTCATACTATAGTGGTTTATTGCCTAAATTCATAATTGAAGGAAATGATAATTTCAGTTAACAATTTAAGAAAATAAAACATATTTTTACCCTAGCCATGTTCAAGGACCCTCTGAACTCTGTCCACAGCTCCCAGGTTAAGAACTCTTGTTCTACCATGATATATGTCATTTAACTTTTCAGGTGAATGATTCAATTCAGTGCAAAAACAACAACAACAAAACATTAATTGAGTACCTACTGTGTGTTGAGTTAGGTGCTTCCCTCCTTTTTCATGCCATGATGCACACAGAAAATTGTACTACTATACTACATACTGGGGTAAATAGTTAAGTCAGCTTGTTGCCACAGTCAGCTGGCCCTTGGGGCTCTAGCAATTCAGCCGTTTGCACAGCTACCTTGAAGGCTGAATGGATCAATAGTCTCCACACACCAATTGGGAAGCTCTGACCTCAGTATATTAATTAATTAATTATGTGGAGAAAACTGTACAGTTTATCAGGAAATGAAAAATAATGAAAAAAGGAACAAATGTTCATATATTTTTGCTTCTAGGAACATACGCATTCTTTCTTGGCTTTAGGCTCTTGCCCTCATCCCCTCCCAACCGATTTTTCTAAACTGATAATAGTGTATGGCACAACAAACAGCTTTGGGTGCCATTAAAAGTAAATCCTGAATAAAAGCAATATGCTTTAACAAATATTTAATTTAATGAAGTTCATACACATAATAAAATCTGATGCCAGTCTGGCACTTGTGATCTTGAAAGGCCGTGACAAACTAGAATAAACCATGCATCCTATTTTAACTGCAGGAAGCAGACTGTGTTCTGTGAGCGGCAGTTATGACCTCACAAAACAACCTCACTTCCCCAAATTAATAGAAGCCTGCGGAGAAGCAAAAATTGAAAGTACGTATTTTTTTCTTGGCAATTCTTACCTTTTTGTTATTCTCTTTAATATCTTGAGGATTCAGAGACTTGTAGTCACTGAGGGAGAAAATGGCACAGTAGGTATATACAGTATTTGATAAAACACCTGTTTTAAAAACAAACTGAATCTAAAAATTTGACACTCAATAATACCAAACAGTAACTAGCAATTTCACAGCAATTCAATCAACAAAACAAATAGTGTGGAAAATTAAGGAAATGAATAAATAAACACAGTGACTACATGTTTCACTGCCTGAAGCCTTCCATCTAAAAGAGAAGTTAAGGCAGGGGCCCAGAGACTAGCCTTGACAACCAAATCTACTATGAGGTAATCAATCCCTTGTTGTCACTATACAAAGAGCTACAGACTTACTTGTCTCATTTCATTTAACACACCCAATTTTCACAATAATTTGAAGTCAGTTCTTTGTATGAGATTAAGGAGAAAAATAATTTTTAACAAAACAGTAAAGACTTTTTAGGTATCAAGAAGGAAGAACTTTTCTTTCTGGCATACACTTCTCTTAAAAAGAGGAGGTGTGGGTAATAAGAAGAAATAGAAAGTCAAGTATTTCAGGACATGTGTTAAGAAATTATTTTATTTTTTCAAAAGCTGTCTATTATTTACAAAGTATTTATAGGGAATGGAAAATTTTCTACTTACATTAAATCTGGTCTAAAGTGGTGTAATATTGCACAAAAAGATAAGCCATTTCTCCACGATGTAGTAAAATTGGTGATTTTCACTCCCCTGTAGTTTTTTGTAACTTCTTTGCACCATACAAGCAACGACTGACTAGCATTTGGCTTTCGCCCCAGAACAGGACTTGGTATAGGACTTGGCTAGAAAAAAACAAAAAAGAAGAAACCATTAAAATAATCTAATGGAAGATGAAAATTAACATTAATTGACCTTACTAGAGCATTTGGAACTCTTTGATGTCAGCATAGGTCCTTCAAAACAGTCAATTCAAGACAATTGTAACCTCCAAGAAAGAGAGATGAATCTTAAGCTATTATCTTCAGTTTTAGCCTATGGCATTTGCCTGACAAAGATATAGATATGAAAGATTTTAAACTTATACATAAGAACAGGCCAAGAGCTGTACTGATGGCAACATTATATTAAAGTATTTAAACACGTTACACCCTAAAAAATTTTCCCCAAATGCAATCAGGTATAAATATAGTTCCTTTTTGACTAAAGAATAATATATTTGGAAGTCTAACTCTAGTACAAGTTGTTAGTAATGGAAAGATCAAAATTATAGTAAGTTTTTTAAATACAGTTATCACATACATTTTAGATAGCACAATGATAATCATAATCAAACACACTTCTTATATAAATTTAATAATGGCAGAACAAATTTAGAGTTATCACCAACAGGCAGATGTTATTAGCAACAGCACACAACAGTATGTAAATTGGATTTGCTCAAAATATTTTCTTATTATCACTAATAGCAGCTTTAGAATATTAGGTCAGTTGGGGTGTGTGTGTGTGTTAAATATTAAGCATATACTTGATCATATACTTACAACAACGACGACAACAAAACTAGACTACGTAATAAAATTTTTATCTTAAAACATTTATTCTTAAAATCATGACATTTCCTTTTACTGAAAAACAACCACATTTTGTGATGTTAACTTTAGAGGCTGATACAACTGAAAACTTAAAAAGAAAACTACTAAATATTTCTGGACTTCAAATCTTGCTATCAATTAAGAGTGCTGGCTATTGACATTAAAGAGACCCTCTAAAATAAGGTGAAAGGAGAATAATTATTTACCTTAATATCATTTAAGGTTAATAAGCAAACCATTCTTGCCACACAGCTTACTTAAGAAAGACCAATGATGCCCCCACTTGACAAAAGCATGTTAGTGCTAAACAATTAAATCAACCCCACATAATATGATTTATGCATTCACTGCTCCTCAGAGAAGCCACTAAGAAACACGTAATTTATTTTTTATTAACTGTCAGATTAAAAAGTTATATAAACAACCATGAATACAGCAAAGTGTTTTTCTTTAAATCATCACCTATACAAAGTCAACGCTGAAAAATTCACAGGTTACAAAAGTCAACAAATTTGGATCAAATCTATTTAGTATGAATATGTAGGTAAAAATGGAATTCCCAATATAGTAAAATATTTACTCTAGAATAAATAACAGCTTTCTTAAATATTAACCTAACATCTATAAAAATGAACTACTAAATACCTTTTCACCTAATGGTGACTTTCAAATCCCTCTAGTCACTTAACGTGGAAGTGGAGTGAGAATGGTCTATGGATGAGCTAGGGGATCAATGAACTGGGCACGAAAAAATTTTTTTTCTTAAATTTTTCTATTATTTAAATGATTGTCTTTATTGAAATATTTTTCTGATACAGCAATTCCTCTTCTGGGACATACCAAAAAAATCTGAATACACTAATCATAAGGATGTATGAACATCTATGTTCATTGCAGGATTATTTACAATAGCCAAGACATGGAAACCTAAGTGTTCATCAACAGATTAGATAAAGACGTGGTACACACACACACACACACACACACACACACACACACACACGAATACTACTCAGCTATGAAAAAGACGAAATGTTGCCATTTGTGACAGCATGGATGGATCTTGAAAGTATTATGCTAAGTGAAATAAATCAAATGGAAAAGGACAAAAACTGTATGATGTAAAATAGAAAACAAAAAGTAACAGACAAACTAACAAAACAAACAAAAATAAACTCATAGATAGAAACAACTGAATGGTAGTTACCAGAGGAAAGGGGGTGGAGGGAAGGCAAACTGGGTAAAGGAGGTCAAATATATGGTATTGGAAAGAAACTAGACTTCGGGTGGTGAGCATGCAATAGAGTATACAGATATCAAATTATAATGTTGTACACCTGAAATTCATATAATGTTATGAACCAATGTTACCTCAAAAAATTTAATTTTAAAAAACTAAAAGAAATATTTTCTGTATCAAATTATATTATTAAAGCATTGATTCATTCCAGCATGAGTAGCATATACATGGGCCAGATGATCTGAAACTACCATTACATTGATTCATTCTAATCATCAGAACATACATAGGTAATGTACAAATGTCATCACCACTATGTTACAATCTACAGTGGCTTTCTGTACTTGAAAGTTAAGGAAAACACATCATTATGATTATTTCTAAGGAGGCTCAATATGAAAAGGCTAGAAGAACTAAACTTTGGATTTCCCTTAACACAAAACCCTTGTACTAAAACATTTTACAGGGATACTTACTGCACTGCCAAGAAAAAAGAAGTCATACATATTGAAGAAACATTGATGAAATTACAAGCCCAATAAATGGTCATGTTGATTACAGAGAAAGAAAAAAATTGAAGTACAGCCATTGTTCAATGAATCATCCACTTCAGAAAGTTGACCTTTTATCTAATATTTTGAAGAGGGTCATAAAGAAATAAGCAGTTAAATCATTTTGAAACCTTCAGTATATAAATGGATGAAACTGCTTGTTTCTTGCTATTGCCAACTCCTGATTTTGTAGTAAATGTGGCAGGTTGCCACCTTTCCTTTCTGTCTCAGTTTCCTCGTCTATAAAATGGGGATTGTAATGGTACTTAGAGTGTTGCTGTAGTAACGAGATCTGCCTCCCTCTCCTCCTGCCCATTATGCTCATTACCACCCTCTCCTTCAATCACTTGGAACCATATTGACCTCTTTGCTATTCCTTCCATACTCCAGACATCGGTCCCACGTTAGTGTCTCTGCACAGATTGTTTCAGTTGCCTGGATGCTATCCTCACAGATACCTGCATGGTTAACTCCAATGCAATCGTCTCCAGTAGGCCTATTCTGACCACTTTATTTAATAATGCAATCAATCTTCATCACCAAAGTCAGGAGCTCGGTACTCCTGACTCACCTTGCTGTTTTTTACCACAGTACTTATCATCTTTTTATGGTCCATACATTTTATTTTGGTTATTACCAAAATATGACTATTACCTGTCCATCCTCACTAAACAAAAGGGTTATGTGGGCAGGGATTTTCGTTTTGTTTATTACCCTATCCCAACTGTTCAAAACAATTTCTGGCATATAGTAGGCACCCAGTAAATACTGCGTAATGAATGAATTCATGCAAAACACTTAGCACAATGTATGGCACACAGTTTTGAAAACTTCAAAGGCCATCAATTTCTTCAAGATACTGAAAAATTTATTTTGCATACAAGGCTTTAAGAAGATAATCTTGATACTCTATGTGCAAAATGGGGTACTTGGAATTCTTGGCAATGTATCTATTTATGGGTTTGGTGAAAAAAGAAGCTTGGAATGACTGTAATTGATTGCTTTCCAAAGAAAGGAAGACACCAAAATCTGGCCATTAAGCATAAAAACAAACTTTCAAAAGTTGGAATAACACTTTACAAATTCTTTCTTGTATTTCTGCAATGATCAGATGTATAGAAGGCACCTCTACTTAATATGCTGGGAAAGTAAAGCACGGATATTACAGTTGTCCTTTTTATGCCCTCAGAAAGGAAATTTATAAAAGCCATTCTAATTAAAACTTTATGATTAGAATGATCAGTCTGCTCGGCTAGGTGATCCTACCAGTTCTCTCTAAATCAGCCACTATGTGAACGAAACTGCACTGATCACAGCTTGAGAATGACAGTTAAGTGTCAACCATCATGATTATACAGCCAGTTTGAAGTGGTGGCAGTAGAGAAGAAATAGGACTTGAGACCACTGTTTTACTTAATAGTTCTATGTTCCAATATAGATAATTTTAATATATTATTTCTGTTAATATAGCATATTACATATTAAAGATAGTAAGGTCACCTAGGTATTCTTGTTTTTCATAAATTTTATTGGGGAATATTGGGGGACAGTGTGTTTCTCCAGGGCCCATCAGCTGCAAGTCATTGTCCTTCAATTTATCTGTGGAGGGCAAAACTCAGCTCCAAGTCCAGTTGCTGTTTTCGATCTTTAGTTGCAGGGGGCACAGCTCGCCATCCCATGCGGTAATTGAACCAGCAACCTTGTTGTTCAGAGCTTGCTCTCTAACCAACTGAGCCATCCGGCCACCCCTCCGGAAGCTCAGCGGCAGCTCGGTGTCTTCAATCTAGTTGTGGAGGGCGCAGCTCACTGGCCCATCTGGGAATCGAACCAGCAACCCTGTCGTTCAGAGCTCGCATTCTAACTAACTGAGCCATCTGGCCGCCCAGGCCACCTAGGTATTCTTGTTAACAGTGGCATCATGATCTTTTTTTCAGAAAACCTAGTCAAATAACTTGCTACAAAATTTGCTAAATTTTAATAGCTTCAAGAAATTTCAATTCAATTTTTTTCCTGCTCTACCCTTTTAACTAGAGTTACTTTCTCTTTTGCTGTCTCCCTTTTTCCACTGAGACAAGCACATATTCTTCTAGGTATTGCTCTAAATAGTTCTCTCTCCACACTTTGAGCTGATTCACTCCCAGGATTCCAACTTTCACTTCCATGCAGATGATTCCCAAATACACATTTATAGTTCAAACTATCTCAAGTTGACATTTCCCATTGGCTGTCCTTCCTGCCATATAAAATTCAAACTCAATTTATGTTCAAAACCACAATTATAATCTTTTTTAATGACCTGCTTCATTTTCATTATATTTGCAAATGATACTGCTATTGTACCAATTGTCTAGACATTTAATCTCAGAATCAGTTTTGAACTCCTTCACCCTTACTATCTAATTCATGGGCAATTTTGATCCTGCTGTTGGAATGTTTTTGCAATCTAACTTCTTTGCAAAAGGCTTCTTTGCCAAGGCTATTGCAAAATCTTCCTAATAGGTCTTCCTTCTTCCAAATTCTCCCTTTATCTGAACCACTGTCATTGCAACAATCTTCTAAAAACACAGGTCAAAGACCCTAATGGCTTTCAAGAACATACAAAATGTCAAAATACTTCTGAGAACTGACAAATCTTTTTCAACATATCTACTCTCTAGGATGATTCACCACTCTCTTTGCTTTCCTACCTAGCCCCTAGTTCTCCTACTTTCAAGCTTTGATCATACAGATTGTCACCCCACTTGGAATATCTTCTGTCCCAAGTACAACTGCTACAATTCCACCCCACTATCAAGATTAAGTTCAATTGCCATCTCCCACATGAAAGTTCTTCCCAACTCCCAGGCAGTCAGAGCCCTTTTCAATGTTCCTTTTTTTTTTTTTTTCATTTTATTGGGGAAGGGGAACAGGATTTTATTGGGGTACAGTGTGTACTTCCAGGACTTTTTCCCCAAATCAAGTTGTTGTCCTTTTAGTCTTAGTTGTGGAGGGCACAGCTCAGCTCCAGGTCCAGTTGCAGGGGGTGCAGCCCACCATCCCTTGCGGGAGTCGAACCAGCAACCTTGTGGTTGAGAAGACGCGCTCCTACCAACTGAGCCATCTGAGAGCTCAGCGGCAGCTCAGCTCAAGGTGCCATGTTCAATCTTAATTGCAGGGGGGGGGGGAGCCCATCATCCCTTGCATGATTCGAGGAGTTGAACTGGCAACCTTGTGGTTGAGAGCTCACTGGCCCATGTGGGAATTGAACCAGCAGCCTTTGGAGTTAGGAGCATGGAGCTCCAACCGCCTGACCCACCGGGCCGGCCCTTCAATGTTCTTTTGACTTTGTGTCTCTCTTATAGTATTTTTACTATAATATGTTCAGTTCATCCCTCTACAAAAAAACTTAGAATCTATACCTAGGTGTTCGCACTCCAGAGTCTGTGCTCTTAAACACATACATTTCATGTTTCAAGATAATTAATTCGTATTTAGGACTTTAGCAGAAACTCTTAAAACTAGGAATTGTCTCAACTTCCTAACTTTCTCAGAGCTTAGATCACTGCTCCATGTATGCAAATTAATAAATTCAAAACAGGCAACTGATCCAAACAATTTAAACCCTAGAAGTATAATGTTAATAAAAAACTTTGCCCATTCTGTTGGATTTTAGATTACTGGTTAGAATTGGAACTAAAATTAATTACATCCAGAGTGATAAGATATACATACACTACTACCACTGCCAAAGCTGTAGAACATTTTGGTCTCCCTATTGCTGCTCTTCAGAGCCTTTGCCCAATTATCGCAAATTATTGCAAATGGTTGAGGGAATTTTGGATAAATCTTAACATTTGGTAAGCCCCACACAACAGTAAAAGTGAGAACAAGATCACTTACATCTGTACCAGATTTCTTATTTGACTATTAGACAATCAGTAAGATCACATTGTAATTTTAAAAATATTGGGAAGAACTTCTGTTTACATAAAGTAGGACTACCACTTGAACATAACTTCTAAAAAGCTAAACAAAATATTTTTTAGAAAACATCAAACAACTATCCTCAAGCCAAGACCTGAAGAGAGTAGAAAACTAGAGAGTGAACAAAGCTCTCAGTGCTGCTTCTGTAATGGGTGATCTGGAATAGTGAGTTGAGAGGTAGAGCTGCACTTTGGTAGGCTCCCAAAAAGCAATATGAGCCCCTCCACCCTCAAAAGTAGAAAAAATACAACAAAAATGAGAACCAAAAAAAATGAGATAGAAAATAAGCATACAACAAAAAGGATAAACAAAGTCAAACGTTGAAAGGGCAAAATCAATTAAGCCTCTAGTTGTGACTGATCAAGATAAATAGAGGGAAGTAAATTTCCTAGAAAAGTATACCTAGAGGAAATAGAAAACTTGGATAGTTCTATAACTTTAAAGAAACTCAATTAGTAATCAAAAACTTTCGTATAAACAAAATTCTAATTGACTTCACTGATAATTTCCACCAAACATTCAAGGAAGAAATGTTTCCAACATTATATAAATTCTTCCAGAGAAGAGAAAAATAGGTTTATTCCCCAACTCATCTAATGATCCTAGCAAATCTTTATACAAAAACTCAATAGTGTAAAGCAAAATTATAGGAAAATCTGTCCTGAATATAGAGACAAAAGTCTTAACGAAAATACTAACATACTGAATCTGGCAATTTATAAACTGAACAAACTGGATTTATCCCAGTAATACACATTTGACTTAACATTAGCAAATCTATTGAAGTAACTTGCTATATTAAGAGATTACAGGAAAAAAGTTTTAAATACGCAGATCACCTAAATCAGTGCTGAAAAGCATTTAGTAAAATTTAAGATCCATTTATATTCTATAATCTTAGCAAACTAGTAGTAATAGACAATTCGTTAACTTGAAAAAAGCCTACAGCAGATACTACAATTGTGAAACATTTAGTTTCCTCTTTGAGATTGAGATTCTATCACCACTTGTATTCAATATTATATTGGAGGTCCTAGCTATTACATTAGGGCCAGAAAAGGATATATGGGTATAAATACTGGAAAAGAAACAAAATTGTAAAACTGCCAGTATTTTCAAATAATATAAGTATATAGAAAATGCAAAAGAATCTACAGATAATTAAAATTAACAAGAGCATTTAATGAGGCTGCTAGATACACAACACAATGTACAAAACCAACTGCATTCCTGTACACCAACTAAAGCAGTCAAAAATTAAAAATTTTAAGACCACTCATAGTAGAGGCCTAGAGATATCAAGTACTAAGGAATAAACCTACAAATAACGTACATGACTGCTATTAAGAAAAAAACAACTATCACATTTTATTGTGAGAAAATAAAAGAACCCTAAAAAGATGGAGACATATACCATATTCATGGATTAGAAGACTGAGTATTGTAAAGATACCAATTTCTCCTCCCCACCCCCCAGGGAAAGGTTTAATCAACAGATCTAAACCCTTTCTTCATGAGGAAATGACCTCGAGTTAAAAACATTTCCAGGGAAATATATTGAATTAAGAATAATGTGAAATGTCAGATGTTACCAGGCAACACTATTTATTGTTGAAATGATCCCAGCTTGGTGAACTGCATGTAAACTTGGAAGCCTGTCAATAAACTATAAATGCCTACTGAAAAACAAAGGCCACAGCTTCCCTGTGCATAGTGTGATTCTTGCAGTGAAATGTGTCCCTGGAGGGATACAATAGTTGTAAGTATGGGCTGTTACAAGCTCCTGTATTTTATAAACCAGTGTGGTCTACACTTACCAGCCTGGTCTTGTCACCTTATAACTGAATAGCTCATGAGGACAAGGGGGAGGGCATAGATATGGTGCTGCATTCCTGATGCTGTAATGCTAACATATTAGTTAATTCCTAAGTATTTTATTCTTTTTGATATGATTCTAAATGAAACTGTTTTCTTAACTTCCTTTTTAGATTGGACACGGTTAGTGATAGAAATGCAAGTGATTTTTGTGTTGACTTTGTATGCTTTGCTGAACTCACTAGCTCTAACAGATTTTTGGTGGATTCCTTAGGGTTTTCTATATATATGATCATATCACTTGTGCACAGAGAAATCTTAATTCTTTTACACCAATTTGGATGCCTTTTATTTCTTTTTCTTGCCTAACTGCTCTAGCTAAGACTTCCAGTACTATGTTGAATAGAAGTGGCAAGAGTGGGCATCCTTGCTTTACTCCTGCCTTTAGAGGAAAACTTTTCAGTCATTCACTGTTGGGTATAATATTCACCATGGGTTTTTCATATATGGCTTTTATTACCTTGGGGTAGTTTGTCTATTCCTAATTGATTGTTTTGTTTTTTTGTTTGTTTTTTTACCATGAAAGCATGTTGAATTTTGTCAAATGCTTTTTCTATATCTAGAGATAATTATGTGATTTTTATCTTCCATTGTATTAATGTAGTATTGATCAATTTTCATATGTCAAACCATCCTTGCATTCCAGGAATAAATCCTACTTGGTCATGATGTATAATTCTTTTAATATGCTTCTGAATTCAGTTTGCTGGTATGTTGTGGATAATTCGTACATCAGTGTTTATGAGGGACATTGCTTTGTAGTTTCCTTTTCTTGTAGTATCTCTGTCTTTGGTATCAGGGCAATGCTGGCCTTTAGAATGAATTAGAGAGTGTTCCCTCCTCTTCAATTTTTGGGAAAACTCGGAGAATATGTTTTTCTTCTTTAAATGTTTGGTAGAGCTCCACAGTGAAGCCATCAGGCCCAGGGCTTTTCTTTGTTGGGTCATTTTTGATGATTGGTTTAATGTCCTTATGAACTATAGGTCTGTTCAGGTTTTGTGTTTCTTTATGATTCAGCCTTGGTAGGTTTTGCGTTTCTAGGAACTTTTCCATTTCATCTAGGTTATCCAGTTTTTTGGCATTCAAAGTACTATCTTATGATCCTTTTTATTTCTCTAGAATTGGTAGTAATCTCCACACTTTCCCTTCTGATTTTAGTGATTTAAGTCTTTCTTTTTAAGCACAAGTGTGTCACTGAAACAAAATGTCCAGCCCAGACATGAACATGATCTTATTCAGACATACATATACACTTAAATAAAATTTAATATGCAATAAAGGGAAAAAATAACCAATAGAAACTATCCCTGAGAAGGAACACATGATACACTTACTAGACCAATACTTGAAAACAAATGTCTTACAGATACTCAAAGATGAAAAAGAAGATGTGAAAAAAGTCAAGAAAATGAAGCATCGCAGAACAATGAAATACTATTCAGGAAATGATGTTAGAATAATAATTCAGAATCTTAATTCAGCCAGTCACTGAAATATATTGTAGATAGAGGAAAGCATTAAAACAGTAAATAAAATATGAAATTATTTTTAAAAGAAAAAGAAAACATATTACGCCTTAATTTTTCAGATGAATAGGCCATACTTTCCCATTGCTTTGTATTCCTTGTGATTTTTTTTTTGTTCAAAACTGGATATTTGAGTGTAATAATGTGCATAGTTGGTCAAATGATTTTCAACAAGGGTGTCAAGTCCATTTAATGGGGAATGACCCCTTCTTTAGGTTTTTTTCTTTTTCTTTTTTAAAAATTGTTTAAGGCTGTCTCCATGCCATGGATCAGCCTGAGGTATAAACTTAGGGTCTTTACAAGTCTTTGTTGAGCCTGTGCCTTTCTCTGGCCATACATGGTGATTTTCTCACTTTTGAAAAACAATTTTGCCAGATATAGAACTTTTAATTGACAGTACTTTTCTTTTAGTATTTTGAATACTAGTGGCTCACTGCATTGTGTATTCCAAAGTTTCTGATTAGAAACCTGCTAATAATCTTTTTGAGGATTCCGTGCATATGACAAGTCACTTCTCTCTTGCTGATTTCGAAATTCTTTTTGTCTTTGTCTTTCAACATTTTGCTTAGATTGTGTCTTGGTGTGTATCTCTTTGAGTTCTTCCTATTTGGATAATTGATCTTGGTGTTTATATCTTTCATCAAACTTGGGAAGTTTTCAGCCATTATTTCTTCAAATAATCTCTCTAGAAAGTTATTTTCCCTCCAGAGATTTGGTAAATAATATGTGAACAAAATGGAAATATCAATAAAGAGAAAACCTAAAAAGAAACCAAAAACAAATTCAAGAGATGAAAGTACAATAACCAAAATGAAAAATTCACTAGAGGGAATCAAAGGTAGGTTTGAGCAAGCAGAACAATCAGTGAACTTGAACACAGAACAATTTAAATTACAGCATCTAAGGAACAGAAAGGAAAAAAAAAAGTGAACAGAGCCTAAAGGGACCTGTGGGACACCATCAGGTGTCTCCCTCTGGGAGACATTCCTCTGCACATCTCTCATGCTTCTACACATCTTCCTGGGTTATCCAAAAATGAGAAGTCCTGACTGCTCTTTATCAGGTCATTCTTCACAGAAAAGCAAGCAGCCTTTAAACATGAGGTAGTATCTCCTTCTGGGACACAGAGCAGGCTTGTTTCATGATTGCTATAAAAGTAGTGGATTTCCCAAGTGCAATGTTCTTTAGCTGTGATATAAACCCGCTGTGTATGCAGCAACCATACGACCATTCATGTCATTCCTATGGGACTTGGTTGCAAAGGAACTGACATAAATATGCCACTGCTCATGCTGTGAGTAATAACGTCCTTTGTCTCTGACTCAGGAGTTTTATGTCTTCATCCAGAGATCCACGAAACATTAACAGGCTATTTGATTACCTTACAAATAGAATAAAATCCCACACCTGATGCATTTTTTTGTTTATCTGAAAGCTTATTTACTATAACACATGCAAATCACACAAAACACGTGTGAATCCTAAAAATACAGATTCAATTCATAAAATAGTCATACATTCTCTCAAGTCAGTTAAATAGGAATAAAAGAATTATGAAAAATTTGACTGTCTTTAACTTGCAAAGTATTTCTTTAATGGATTTTCTTGTTTAAGAATTAGATGAAAGACTGTGAATCCTAACATTATATAATTTTGTAATGACTCTTTTGTAACATTTTTTTGGGGTCAGTGGATTTCTAAAGGAGTATGTAAGAATTTTTAGAATTACCACAAACAAAAAAACACACAAACATTTCAAATTACTAGGGTAAAATATAGCAACTATGGTATCTTTAAAATAACAACAGCAGTAGATGGGCAAGTCGGAGTGTGAGACCACAGAACAAAGAAAAAACAGAAAAAGTTAGAAACTCAAGAACAAATGAATTTTAAGAAATAGTATTCTCATATTCTAAATTTGAGTTATCTACATATATCCATTTGTTTTACCAGGAAGCTCCAAACCACTCTTTTTTCATCAACATCCAAACCATTTGCAATAATACGTAAAGCAGGCAAAACCCTAGCTTATTAGGAAGAGTTCCATCCATTTCTATTTTAGTCATTTGTTCTGCTGTACAATTTTGCCAGAAATATTTTTATTTTTCAGGATATTCATGTGGCTTTTCAGTGACACTGCCTGTATCTTATGTAACCTAACAAGTATTGATCCACAGTAAAGAGGAGCTGCTGGTAAATGCATTTTCTAAGGGATACTAACTTAAAATCATGTATATTTTATTCCTGTAATTTTTTATGAAAGTTTTTTTCTATAAAAAATGAAAAGAAGTCCAATTCTCCTGTAAATTTAGTATAACTAAACCATATACAGACTGCTGTGAGGGAGAAGTTATGCTCACAAGGATATGCAGCATAAGAAAAGACCACAGTATTGAGGTTAAGAGCATACTGGACATTGGAGTCAGTCAGTTTAAATCCTAACTCTGTCACTTAATGTATTCTTTAATGATATATTAATAATACTTTAGCTCTTTTTCTAGTCCATGGAAAATTTCCTTACCTATCATGTTTCATTTTTAATGTCAGTCATTTTCATTTTCATTTTTATATAGTCCAACTTGTCAACTTGCTTTTTCTTTTGTGTTGTCTTTTGCTTCTAGAAAGTTATTTTCCCTCCAGAGATTTGGTAAATAATATGTTTTCTTCGTTTTCTTTTAAAAATAATTTCATTTTTTATTTACTGTTTTAATGCTTTCCTCTATCTAGAATATATTTCAGTGAATGGCTGAATTAAGGTTCTGAATTATAATTCTAACATCATTTCCTGAATAGTATTTCATTGTTCTGTGATGCTTCCTTTATTACATATTAAATTGTGTTTAAGTACATATGTATGTCTGAATAAGATCACGTTCATCTCTGGGCTGGACATTTTGCTTCAGTGACCCACTTTCGCTTTTTAGCAGCACACTGCTATTTTATAATGAACTTTAATATCCTATAGGGATAATCAAACCTCATTAACCATCACCTCTTCCTCTGACTGTTTAAAAAACATTATCCTTAAACATTCTGTTTTCTAAATAAATTTTGAATCATTTTAATACCACTCCAAGAAACCATCCTGTTTGCATTTCCACAGAGACAATTACAATCTTTAAATAATAGGTTTTTCAAGTGATTATGGTTACATAAATTCTAATAATTAGCTAGGTAAAATGGATACCTTCAGAATATTTAATATTAACATTTAAGTAAAATGAGATAGATAAAGTGCCAATGGCTCAGCCAGTGTGTTATCTTATTCAGTACTTTTTGTTTTATTTTTTCTTAAATAATATTAGAAAGAGTGAAAAATAAAACAAAAATCTAAAATCCATCTAAATGTCATGCATTTATTTTAATATTCAGAGCAAACCTATTTTCCTGTAGCTCTAAATGTTACTGAACATATTTTAATTTAAGAGTTAGATATGTTACCAATATATAAATTAGTAAAATTAAATAGTTTTAGTAATTTAAATAGATCATTTTAATGAAATAATCTAATTATAAGATTCTTCTTCTGGTACATATTTAAAATATGCATATAACCTAAATTTCTGCAATAAACATCTTATAAAAGAAACACTTTTATATGGTAATATCAATATAATTCTTTTTTAAATCCACATATAGACCACGTAAAACATAAATAGAAGAGAAATCCTTACCTAGGCATGTTAACCACTGGAAAAGAACCTCCTATTTTCTAGATATTTCCAACAGACACCTATTTAATTTATATATTAATAACTCAATAGAATATATAAATAGAATGAATTAATATAATATCTAAGGAAATACTTATACTGTTTATCCAGACTTTCTGCAAATTTTGGCTTTCCTTGGACAAGGGTAAATAATATTCAATCATAGATGTAATTCTTCACTAAGTTAGCAGTATAATTAATACTTTTATGATAGTAGGATGCTGACTTGGGCTTTCTCAACTTATTTTCTTTTCCTATTTTTAAAAGGCAGATTTATAGAAGTATAATTTACATACAACAAAATTCACCCTCTTGAAGTGTACAGTTTCATGAATTTTACAAATTCGTACAGCCATGGAACCAACGCAATATTTTTAATTACCTTACTCACTTCTCTAATTTGAGCAAGTAATTAGCAACTTATCCTCACCCTTTCCTGACTCCATTTCAGCCCTTTTGCTCACTGAATAGATATATTACAAATGCAAATAAAGATGATTTATGTAATGCATTTCCCAACATTGATAATTTGGGGAGATTATACATTTCAAAATAAAAGCCTAAATTGATGGAGGAAAAATTAATTCAATGTAACATTTGGTTTTATTTTTACAGATCACATTAACATATTTTTGTAGGAAAACATAGAAAGATTAAAGAACTAATGAACTGGATTCACAGAATACCTGTTTTTTCCTAAGAATCCTGTCATATTGCTGGTTTCATGATCAAAACTCATTATCAACAAAATAGAAAGAATAAAATGTCTGGAGATTTCCACAGAGGCAATTACAATCTTTAAATAATAGGTTTTTCAAGTGATTTGAGTATGAGCTTTTTTTTACTGTTTTACTGTTGGATATACTGACTGAGGTTTAAACTTTTTCTATTATATTTGGCTCTATAATTTTGGAAATGACTTACCTAATAGCTGTAGGTTTAACAGAGAGATTAAAAAATGCTTCAGCTATACTCTTCAATCTAAACAGGCAACCTTCCTTGACTTCAAAGGTTTGACACTTTCTTTCTAGGAATTGTCATATTGCCCAAATTAGCTTATTATTAGGAGCTTTGCTGTTATAAAAAGAGGATAAAAACATGCAACAAAAATCTATCCCACCTCTCTTTTTTAGTCCTATAATTATCATGAGCAATTTGATTTATTTACTATGAATTCATTTACCTAGGAAAATCATACACAATGTTCAGGCTACAAATTAAGTTCTGGGCTTTACTATACGACAAGTAAAAGCTTGTAAAGAAAAGTAGAGGCATAAAAGCATAGCAAGCTTCACTACACTGTAGTGTTCTTAACAAAACATATTTACTGCCTTGGGTAAAAAGTAAAAGTAGCTCATAGCTGCAAATCTTTGTATTAATGCTTAGTGTGGCATACTACTTAACTGAAAGATTCTTAATTAAATGTGCCCCACCAAAAAACCTCACCAAATTGCATTTGCCACCAAATGACTAACAAGTACACAACAGTTGGAAACTGTCAAAATATTTTACAGCTCAATTGTAATTACCAACCAAGTCTAAGCATGCCCCGAGTGGGCGGTAACTACATCTTGGGGGATACAAAACATTAAGCAGCACTGTGTGTGTGTGTGTGTGTGTGTGTGTGTGTGTGTGTTTTCTAATTTGTACATTTAAAACTGAATAACTCCAAAGACTTTTGTTGTCTTTAGTGAAAAATCAGCAAAACATCAATATGAGATATAATAACTGATCATTTTCGTAGATTCTCTAGTAAGAAGGGCCTTTTAAAAAGATCATCTGGCACATCTCTTACCATTACAATAGAATATATTGATTATTTGGTTCCTTATCTTTGAAAATGTATTAAGTGATCTTAAGACAGAAGTGTTTTCTGTCATCCTATCACAATAGATGTAGCCAAAAATAAATGGAAGGTGTGATTATGGAGAAATGTCAATATGGAAGTACAGCTGGTGAGTTTCCAGAGGGGAAAATGCAGACATCGTTTGCCATTTGAAGTAGGACAGCATCCAGCCATTCCTCCCTCTTCACCAGGAAGTGTAGCAAAGAGTGGTATACACTTTGAGGCTTTGTGATCATATAAATTTGGTATCTCATACCAATAGAAAAGAATCGGGTTAATTACTACTGACCATAAGCACAGGTGGAATACTGTTTCCATCAGGTATCACTGTCCATCCACTATCCCTACTATCAGGTGAGGACAGAAATAGAAAGCAGAATTTACCACAGAATATATAAACTTTGTTTTTCTGAGTTCCCTAACTCTATATTTTTCTTGAGAGGTTATCAATCAGGGGAGTGTTCAAAAAGCAGAGGAATAACATACTCAGAACACTGTTTCAAATTTAAAATGGAATTATGTTATTTAACTTAAAATACACTTTAAAATGTAACTGTGGTTATACAGGAAGCTTCAATTATACTTCTTTTATCTTAAGCTGAAAGATGGGCACACAAGTAATAATTGTAAAGGATCCTTTTACTTTTTTATATGACTGAAAACTTCCATTGAAAATCACACACAGAAAAATCACAAAGTAGTAAGTCACACTGCTACCAAGTATTTAAGTATAGTTATTTAATACATGGATTCCAATTGGATCATAATATGAGTTAATAAGAAAAACATTTAAAAGAATGAAATAAATTTGAGGTTTTATATCGTTCTCAGAAGAACTATAATCACTAAACCATTATAATTACAACTAGAAGGAATGTTTGAATAGAACGGGAAATGCTGATTACTGCCACGTGGTCAGAGTAGCTGAATGGATCAACAGAGTAGCTGTTGATAGTAAGAAATACATATTTTTAAAAACAATTTTCTATACTGAATACTTGGATAAAACGTTTATGGAAGAAATAAGTGTACATTCCAGTAATATGTAGGCTAGTGTCTCCAACTTTTATCACATGCCAGCATCAGAAAAAAAAAGTAGAAACACATTCTCATAGGAATACATTTATTTAGATAGTATTCACATGTACTGCTGTATATTATAAAACACATACCACAAGTAAAAATTAAAAATATAAAGATGAAATTAGCAAAATATTTTAACTTATTCACAGTATAAAAACCAATTTTTCTCATAAAAATAAACAATGTGATAAAAAATGGCTTACTTATTTTTGAAGATGTTGGTTTAAAAATTTGAAAGTCTAATTCTAAAGTGTACATGTTGAAACATGAATGAATGGCTGTCATAGCTGAAAAAGATACATCACAAAGATACATAAATCTAAATGCAAAAAGTACATCATTGGCTGTGTTTACTAAATCAGGATACTCACTTTTCAATCCCATCTACCAATTATGCAAAAGATTTTTATTGATATTCACCTAGCTTCTATTCTCTGATGTCAGTTGCAGTTAAAACTCCATTAATAATTTTTATTTGAATTTTAAAACAGGTTAGAAAATTCTGTTTCAAGGTTCTTGAGTTATATTGATATGAGCTTACATAGGTGACACAGGTGTTGTTTTTAGCAATAAAATAGTATGAAAATATTTCTGTAGCAGACACTATAGACTGACTGCTAATCAACATCCATTCTTATGCCTGCTTCTTGTAAGGAATCAGGAAAATTCTGGTACTCACTTTTCCTAACTTACCATATAGCGAAGGATAGCCAGCGATGGGATAGTCAGGCCAATGTAATGAATGTGAGTGGAAGTTTACAGAAATATGAACGGCCAATGCATTTAAGTGGAAACCATAATTTCCTGACAAAAGTATGGATGTGAAGCTTCCTCTCGTATCTGTACTCCCCTTTCAACAAGATACTTTCCATAGTCTACCTGAGACATGACCCTCTAGTATATAGATATGCTGGCTGAGTGAAGGTACACACGTTAAGTTGCATTTTAAATATTAGTAAAGCTTAATTTCTTTCTTAATTTTAGATTAAAACATGTAGATATAAGTTTGAATATATTCTTCCCACACCCAATGGATTGTCCTGGGTATTCCTTGGGGTCACACATCTCACTCTGGAAGCTACTGTTTTAAATAACACAAAAGGCTAGTTATGTCTAATAAAAATACTCGCAACAATCCTGTGACTTATTATAATCCATATTTTTAGAGACCAGCTTCCGATAAGGGGCCTGCCAAAAAACAAACAATGCATGAATGGTTTGACTATAGATGATTTTTGTAGTCGTAAATTTCAAGACTGGAGACTATTTTTATGAAACAAAAGTGTTTTTATTCCATTTTGCCAAGCTGCATTAAACACACAATTAACACCAAGAATATGTCAATTTTTTAAAAGAAAAAATAATTAAATAGCCGCATTTTGATATGAAAACTTCCATGAGTTAACAATGCTACATGTTTATATGCTGTGCTTCATTATAATGAACTTGATATGCAGCAATCTCAGAAAGGCCTACTTTAATTCCTACTGTAATACTTTTTTTAAAAAAAATCAACAAAACTGTCCCTTAACACAGATTCTAATAGGTAAGTCATCAACAAATCTTTACAAAATTCATTGCAGTCCTCCAATGAAAGGTACCAAGGATGCAAAGGTAAGAAAAGGTCCTTTGCACTGAAGAATTCACAATTGAGAAGGGAGGTATAAACAACTACTGTAACATAATTTGATGAAAGTTATAAGTTCCTACACAGTGTTACAGATCACAGGGTAGAAAGTGATGTCAACAAATGCTTTACAAATGTCATTTGAGCTAGACCTCTGAAGAATCTTCACCAAAGTCCTGAAACACAGAAAATCTGAAACTTCTCATGTCCATCCAAATGGATGTCTGGCTTAATCTGGATCATTTCCAAGGCAAACCCAGAAACAAAGACAGGTCTAGCTCCTAAAAGTCTCAGGCTTCCGACTAACATCAGAGGTGAAGGAGAGATACAGAGATGACAGAGAACAGCAATTCTTGAAGTTCTGGATTTCAGGGCTCCTCTACGCTTTTAAAAATTATTGAGGATTCCCAAAAAGCTTTTGTTTAGGTGGTTATTTCTACTGATATTTACTATATTAGAAATTAAAACAAAATTTAAAATATTTATTCTTTTAAAAACAACAGTAAACTTTACATGTTAACGTAGCTCTCTGAAAACTATATTTCACAAAGAAAAATAGAAGAATGATGCTGTTTCACATTTTTTACAAATCTCTTTAATCTTTGACTTAATAGAAGGCAGCTAGATTCTCATACCTGCTCCTGTTTTTAATCTGTTGAGTTCTGATGTTTTGGTTGAAGTAAATGAAGAAAATCCAGCACACAGATATATAGTTGGAAAGGGAATTTTAGAAGCATTTCAGGTTTTTAAGCTTTGGTTTAGATGTGGTTTAGTAAAAGTGACCCCATTTGGGGGAAAAAAATTAATAAAAGCATGTCAGACAATGGTGGATATCCTTTTTTTGATACTACACCAAAACTCACTAGTGTTCTTTTCTTAATGTTTAGTTGCTACGTAGAATATGAAACTATATTGATGAACTTTTCAAACTGTTATATTAAAATCCATTGATCTATCTTGCACACTGAAAGGAATTTTTATCTATACATAATTTTGAAACATCATCCATTGCTCATTTGGAAAATATTGATTCTCTGAACTATACATATCTTCCAAATGTTGAAACATTGCATAACACAATATTAAAAAATAACATTTCTTAATATCATCACCAATCTCTTCAGAAAAGTTTTTTAAGTATTGGAAAGATCTCAAGCTCAAAGTGGCAGATATGTTTTCCGACATTCTAACTTTTGCCTGAAAACTCTAATTTTATCATTGGCAACAAAATACTGTCAGTTGTTTCCCTTGAAGTGACAGATTCAGTCTATTCCTTTTCCAGAAAATATTTACCAAATAACTAAGTCTAACTAACCACAGTGTGTAGTCATTCTTTCAAGTAAAAATGGTGTTCCTTGATATAGGTGCCTAACCAAGGTTATAATTCAAATAATGGCGAAAGTGCTTTCTCTGGAGATAATGGTAGTACTTTGATATGCAACAAAAGTGTTTTATGCATACTTGCCATTTTGTCACATAGAATATTAGCAGAACGGGCACTCCAAAACTCAAGATTTAATAAAATTAATACTTTTTATACTGACTTATAAAGGCATTTTTAAGTGAAATGGCTTTTTAAAAAAAACCTGAAAGTGCCTGGCCATCAAGAATACAATGACTACTACTAACAGCTTCATGTCACTGCCTGGATTCATATGTTGGTACCTGTGGTTTTACCCACCAGTGCTTTTGCCCAATCTGTGCAAATGTCAACACTGAAAAAAGCAAATAATGTCTTTTTTTTTTTTTAATTTTTTTTATTGGGGAACAGTGAGTTTCTCCAGGGCCAATCAGCTCCAAGTTGTTGTCCTTCAATCTGGTTGTGGAGGGCGCAGCTCACTGGCCCAATTGGGAATCGAACCGGTGACTGTTGTTCAGAGCTCGCTCTCTAACCAACTGAGTCATCCATCCAGCCCCTTGCAAATAATGTCTTGATTACTATGATGGGTTTACTTCCCAAAGCCATCAAACTGTCTCATGGACCTCCACAGACCACACTTTGAGAACAGCTAGCGAAGAGGCTCAGCATCAAAGCAGACGTGTATTCCTTTATTCCACTATGGTATTTATTTTTCTAAAGGCACTGGACTAGAAACTGGGTTCATCTTAGTGATGAAATGCTCCATGCCCTCCAGCAGAGGTGGAACCAGGGCTGAAACTAATATAAATTAAGAGTGGGAATTACCCACAATTCATACTTTTTACATATACGAACTAGAAATCCAGATAGTTGTGGTTTTACATTATTACATAATAAATACTACCACAAATCAATAGCAATTTAATGTCTACTGATTATTTTTAATAACTTTTTCTGTATTGAAGTTAAATCTTAAAAAGCTTGCAAGGAACTAGTGAACAGTGCAGCAAGTAGATAAGGTGTAGCCAATTAATAGATGGTGAATAGTACTGAAAAATGACATGCATTGCTGGGTCTTTTCCTATTTTATTATTTACAAATCAACAAGCAAACAGGCTTGGGAGTACAGTGTGCTTTGCCTACCATGCTTAAGAAGCTCCCAGTACTACCTGACAACCTCCCTTCCTTCAGGAACACTATGGGTAGATACTGCAGAGAATGAGTACTCCCTGTAACTGTTAATTATTCCATTCATGTGTAATTTGTGGCCAGCTTCCTCAGCAAAACATAACTGCTCTGCCCAGACAAGGAGGAAAACAAAACACAGCATTTAATGGGATCCTGCAAAAGTTAATGTAACATCATATAACGCACGAGGTAGAGATGGTTTCCTTGTCCTCCAACTCCTTTAACATACACAGCCTATACAAGTGGTTTTCAACCATTTACAACTTCTCTCTCTTCAAGTATATTATTAAAGAACCTAAGTACCTTGTAAAATAAAACAATTTTTAAAATCCTGATACCTTTTTCCAGAAAGTACATTTATATATGTTTCATTTATGATACAGTTTTTTAAAAGTAAAAAAAAACAAAAAAAACTTTTGTTCAAAAGTCATCCTAAGTTTTTGCAATTGTTACTTCTCTTCCCCAGTACATACACATGCTAGATACTTAGTTCAAGAGTATGCTGGAAACAAAGACAAATCTGTCAATGATAAGAATCATGAGTTTTTCTTCTTTTTCAGTCCTCACTAACTCTCCACACTTCCAACCCCAAGGATTTAAAAGTTGCTAAAGAAGGAAGGAAAGGTTTAAAAATACACTTCAAGAAAATGGCCTAATGCCTTCTGAGTTGAATCTAGACAAATATATTAGTAACAAGAACCACAATAATAGGAGCAGCCAGGACGTACTATGTACAAGGCACTATTCTGCATACTTTACATATATTAATACATTTAATCCTCACAACAGTTCTATGAGATAAACACTATTATCCCTATTTTATGGATGAGAACACTATGAGACGGAGAGGTTAAATAACTTGCTCTAGTTATTAAAAGGCATACTCTGTGGTTTTGGCAGTGTGATTCCAGGCAAAATTACAACTTTGTGGTATGATCTCAGGGTGTTAAGGATCTTAGGGAAGACTCAGCACCCACAAAAATTATTCTCTCTATAGCTGACTCAGATTGAAAGACTACCTAGAAAGAACACGGCACTAATTCTAGTTCTGGTGCTGCAGTTTAAAGAGCTGTGTGATAGTAATCTTAACATCTATTCTGGTTTTTGGTTTTATCATTTGCAAAACAAATAAAAGAGGAATGAATGAAGATTCACTTATTCAGTTAAAATGCACTAAGCACCCATTAAGTACGAGGCAATACATATTACTGAGAATCTTTTTTAACCCATGTAAAGTCTATATTCCCAGTTAGTATCTCACAAGAGGACCCTGCAGCTATTTTAGCTTGCACTTTAAAACCTGGCATACCTTTTAAGGATGAAAGAGATGAAACCGAGCCAAAAAAGTTTAATGACTTGTCCCATAAGGAAATTTAAGGTAAAACTAGCAAAACCCCTCAGCTTTTCTGTCTAATTATGCTGAAACTTGCCACAAGCAACAATGTAGTACATTTTTTTCATTCAGCAGAAATTTACTAAACATCCATTACATGTTAGGATTGGCAATGTTAGGATTGGCAATGTAATGACAGACAAACCAAATCCTTTTCTTATGGCGTGCACACTTGCCATAAAGGAATAACTTAATAAATGGTTAAAGGCTTTATTTAAAATATGACCTGATGAAGTTTAAGTCACAAAAACATCCTTAAAATGTTTTTTCTTAGCCACATTTCCATAGAAGCTTTGTCCAACTTTCTAAAGCTACTTTTGAGAGAAGGTTCTTTAAATCAAACTCACCCTTGAGCAGTGGTGGGTAATTCTGATGCTGCTGGGCAACTGGGTCACAGTTCATTGTTGCCAGTTTACAATTCTACCTTCTGATCCCAAACATATTTTTCTTTTAGTACTCAGAGAAGCAATTCTGCTTTGGTATAGACCTTAGAATTTCTCCTCAGTTTCCAGTACTAAACTAGACTACCAGCAAACTCTGACCTGGCTTGGGTTCCATAAAGATTTTGCTTATAAGAATTTACTGAATAAGTCCTCTGATCTGGGCCCCCAGCTCTGGGTTCGACTCTTTTGTGTTAAATATTTAATTGAGCACATATGTTTATGCAGTCAACAAAAAATGCCAGGCATTGTTCTAGGCACTCAGGATATATCAAGTGAATAAAATGAAGAAATTCCTGCCCAGGCAGAATACACATTTTTTTCAAGTGCGTATGGAATATTTACCAAGAGAATCATATTCTGGGCCATAAAACAAGTTTCAATAATTTTAAAAGCATTTAAATCATATGAAGTGCATTCTCCAACCACAGTGGAATAAAGTTAAAAATAAAAAAAAAAAGATATTTAGAAAAATGCCAAGTATTTGGAACTAAATAACACTTCCTAAATAGCTCATGGTTAAAAAAAAATTAGAAAGTATTTTGAATTAAAATGAAAAGACATGTCAAAATTTGTGGGATGTTGCTAAGCAACTCTTACAGAGAAATATATAGCACTCAACACCTATATTAGAAAAGAATGAAGGTCACAAATCAATTACCTAAGCTTCCACCTTAAGAAACTAAGAAGGAAATATTAACAATCAGAGTAGAAGTCAATGAAATAGAAAACAGAGAAACAACAGAGAAAAATCAATGAAAGGAACAGCTGAGTCTTTGAGAAGATAGTAACTTTGACAAACCTTTAGGCAGATTGATCAGCGGGAAATAAAAGTGATGACAAAAATTACCAATATCAGAAACGAGAGTGGTAATACAACTACAGATTCTTCAGGTATTGACAAGATAAAAGAAAATTATGAACAACTTTATGCTAATAAATTTGGTAACTGAGCTGAAATTGACAAATTCCTTGAAGGATACAAACTGCCACATCTCTCATGAAGAAATAGGTTACCTGAATAACTATATTTATTAAAGATATTTAACTTGTAGCTTAAAATTTTACCCCAAAGAAAACCCCAGATCCATATGGCTTTATTGGTTAATTCTCCCAAACAGTTAAGGTAGAAATAATCTCAATTCTATACAAACTCTTCCAGGAAACTAAAAAGGAGGTAATATTTCTCAATTTATTCTAGGAGCCCAGCATTACCCCAGTTCCAAAACCACATGAAGACATTGCAGGTAAAGAAAACTGCAGCCCAATATCCCTCATGCAAATGGATATAAAAATTCTTAACAAAATTTTAGTAAATCAAATCCAACTATACATTAAAATGATAATTCACCTTGACCAAGTGAGGTTTATCCCAGGAATGCGTGGTAGGTTTAACAAGTGTAAAGAAAATTCTATCACTTCACAATAAACAAAAGGCATTATTGATGTCCTTTCAATGTGATGCTAGAGCCTCCAACAATTATCTGAACCTATACGCATATGTGCCTTTGCCTTTAACCAAGTTATTTTACAACAAACAACAAGGTTTCCCAACTTTGGCACTTTTGACATTTTGGATTGGTTAATTCTTTGTTGTGGGGGACATTATAGGATATGTAGGAGCAACCTTGGCCTCTATACATTAGATGCCAGTAATACTACCCTCCCAGTGTGATAACTAAAAACAATCTACAGACATTGCCAAATGTTTTCTGGGGGACAAAGCCATCCACAGTTGAGTACTACTGCTATAGAGATTAAAGTTAACTTGTAGGAAAGCAATGCAAACAATTCTTATCTATACACATGTAAATAAACTGAATCTGGTGAAGGAACAACCCTTCTAACCAAAAGGTCAGTATGCATCCATCATTTCAATATTCCTGATCTATAAATGTGTCTGTTCTTAGAATTCTCATTTGACAAGATTGTAACATCTTTCTGGTCACTCATTTAAAAATGAGTTTAAAAAGTCTTTGACACACATTCATATTATGCCTGGGGTGCCAAAAAAATGTTTACAAGTGGACACTTTGGTCAACGTTGCTCAAACAGTAGCTCACCATAATCAAAAGTGTCTGGATGCTGATGGTAACCACTTTGAGCACCTGTTCTAATTGCAGAAGTCAAACGTGACTTGTATTGATCTTTTATTATAGGTATATATTGAGTATTACCATTTTAATATCTTTTTCCTGTCTTAAAACGTGTATACATTTTTTTTGGCACCCTCTGTATTTATAGGTCACAATTTTAACTTTTATGAAAATTATCTTTTTAAAAACCACTTTATTGAGGTATATTGACATACAAAAAGCTCTACATATCTAATGTATACAACTAGATGAGTTGAATATTTCCTCTCTATCCTATTTTATTGTTATTTGATTACTGTGCATGTATTATTATTTCCACTGCAAGCCTTTATATTGCTTGTAGAACAAACAGCAAAATATAAATAAATAAATAAATAAGAATGATAAGTGATTATTTTTTAGATTTGGTGGTGGTTGGTGGTGGTAGAATGAAGGTATGTGTTATCAATTTTTAAATGATCACTGCTAAGTCACAGTTTGGGGGTAGAAACCTATTTAAAAACCTTGTATTAGATGAAGAAATTATGGATAAAGTTTTCTCCTTTGAAGGAGTAGACCTTTTGACTCAATATGTTTAGATTTTTCTTCCTTATCCTAAATTTTTAATCACTTATAGTTAATCACTTATTAATATCTCTATTACTATCCTCTTCCGTGCATTCATTCCTTCATATATTTTTAAACTAGCACTATAGGCATTATGAAAGTTAACTATACTATAGATTCATACTGGTAGAAATTTAAGAATGTCACATTAAGTTTCAGCAGTTTAAATATTTCATATACAAAATCCCTTGAAGGTTTAGCATGTAATTTTAATAAACCAAATAAATATAACCATTTCATTGTTTATTTTTCCTCATAAATTTTCCCACTAAGACCTCTAAAGAACTTCCAGTTATTAATAGTTGAAGTCTTAAATTATCTCTTTATTTTAAATGCTTCTTTATTCATTTTGGTTCTTTTTTATAGCTCAAAGATTACTCATTACCACAAACTACAATAGCTCACGCAGGGACTAATATTATCAGGAACCAGAGGACATCGATGCCAAGGATGTACATTTAGTATACAATAGACACCAAAGACTAGATTTATTTTAAATTAAATCCTCTGCAAAGACAATCTATACAGCATACTATTTTTGTGTAAAAAGCAAAAATAACATGAAATAAAGTGATTTATATGCAATAACTGTTTAAAAATGTTTCACATACTCCAGTCAGAAATTATCTATGGTGTCACTATGCATATGATTAATTTGGAGTCGTATCTTTTGTTACTTTATATTTAGAATGTAATAGAGTTTGTGTGCGATATCCACAGTTTATAGCTCAAAATAAAACAAACAAGATGGTAGAAAGAAGGAGGCTTCACAAATATCATTAGTAGTAATTCTGATATCCTAACCATATCATTTTCTATCCATATTTTTGAAAGTGTATGTTATATATATTTTAAACTACATCTTTGTGATACAAAAGGAAAAAAGAAAGTTTAAAGGACAGTGATTTTAAAATTGCAAGATAATTTCGTCACAATTACAAAAAAACTTATAAAGGTATTTTGGACTATTTTTATTCCTCTTCTACATTTTTGATATTTTGTAAACTTATTTTCTCCTTGCCCTTTCCTTTTCCTTTTTTCCCTCATTATGGACACTCCCTTTAAGCAACAGTGCATCAAAAATCCTCCCACGTTCAAAGTCGGCTACATCTGTTGCTCTTTTCCATTGTTGAAAATTCCTGCCTTAATCCTATTTGACTTTATTCATGAAAAGGTCATCCTGAATTCAACAAATGGAGGAGTGATGGCAAAGTACACTGTTGAACATGGCTGAGAAAATGCTGTTGTGGAACATATAACGTGCTCGCACTGTCTCAGAAATACTTGATATATATTAAGTAGGCCTCCAATCTTGAAGCCTCCGATTTTGAAGTGTGTTATATGTATTTTTACCATATTTAGTAAACATCATAATAATTATAATAACGATCTCAATTCTTAGTAGTGCATTGTTATTTCTTTTTTTCCTAAATCAAGTGTTGAATGTTCACATTACTAATCGTGCCTACCTTCATAAACATGAATTAACTCATAGGATCTACTCTAAACGATTATCACCGTTAGTGTTTGGCAAACGTAGCCTTTGTGTTGTTGTTTTTGTTCCTCCATAAAATGACACCTGTAATTCTTTTAATTCTCAAAATACGCCAATGAAACTAAAGTATTATATTCAACGTAAAAAAATGAGTTCCCAATTACAATAAGTAGCAAAATAGATGGGTTTGGTTGTGGCTCAAAACTCTTTTTAACAGACACTGATTATGAACTGCAGCTATAACACATCATGCCATTGGCCTTTTTCTCTGTGCTAAATATAGCTCAAATCTATAATTTATTGCATCCATATATATCTGACCAAAACTAGGAGACATTAATAGGAAGATTAAAGTAAGCACTAAAATAAACTTGACTAAAGGAAGATTTATGAGGTGAAGATAATTATTTTTAATATGCTCATAACTCACCATGACTAAAATATGACAAAACTTACTCATACATGCTTATGTCCAAGTTAAAAAAGATGCCTGCCAACTTAAGGAGAACCAAGCTCAATTAGTTTCAAGCAATCAATGAAGAGGCCACTGTCATTCCTATGGGTTAATAAGTTAAATAAATCTTGTCCATAATACACTGTGTTGTTGACCTTAAATGAGATTTTTAGGATAAGGCAAAAATGAGTACAAGATTTTTAAAAAATTACTTAGCTACTTAACCATATGAACTCAAACAGCTCTTAAAGACACCTTGTCAATGTTTCATAATATAAAGTAATCTAATATGGAACATGTATTTTCCAAGAAGATATTTTAATGCATAGTTTTGTGGTGACAGCAAAATATGAGTTTAAAAATAAACAAATAGGTAACATCATATGTCATTAAGCTCATCAATACATTTTATTATAATTTCTCAAATTATGTTAGACAAAACGCTAGATAAAATTCAAAGGACGCAAAAATAGGAGACAAAACTTCCCCATTTTTAAGTAAGATATACCCCCATTTTTAAAAAGGCCTGTGTGTAACTTAATTTTCCTTGTTGAATTATATTTTCTCAATGATGCAATTTTAGACTAAATATTTAGCTTTCATGTTTTATTTTTCTTATATTGGTAGTCGCTTATCGGACCATGATTTCGCTGTTTCCCAAGCTTTTCAGCACAGTAATTAATTGCACTGTAGAACACTTAAATGTACTAGCAAAGTTAACTATGTAAAGAAGGCTTTCCAAAATCTATTCTATAAATAAAATTATTTTTAGCACGTAAATCAGTTTACAAATTTGTATTTGCCTGAAATGTGGCAAATTTATATTAGAAAGTGTGTGATGCATGAATGGCCTAACTTTTGCCCCAGTTTCCTTATTTTTAAAATGGGGAATACAGCACCCACCCTACCTACTTCATGGTTTTGTATAAATCATGAGAATAAAATAAATTATGCATATTTAAATGTTCTGGAGACTACAAAGCATTTTATAAATATAGGGAATTGTCATCATACAAAGGGAAGTTCTGGTCAGCAGTTATAATTCCTTGAAGCAATGTTCAGTTTATATGGAAACAGACTCAAATAAACCAAGGTAAAATGTTCTATGCCATGATTTTCTTAAGAATTTTTATGATCCTAGCAGTTGGGGACTACCATCGTTTCTGAGACTCTTCCAGATGGTCTCAGCATGGAACTCTAGTATATATGATTATAAAATATTTGTGACAGAACAAGTGGCAGGTGTTCTTCCCCAATGCTATTGTTACCTGCTGTCATCTGATTCAGACCAAGTCTCCAAATCCACACCCCCAAAATTCTAGTGTTTCATCTCTTGCCTGAGTGAGAGACTACACACAATGAATCTGGATGGAAATTTTCCTTATTCTCAATAAAGGGACAGGCAGAGAGGAGATACCAGAAAATTACAAAATGTTTATGCTGCCTATTTTTTCTATTACGATACATCACATATCTAAAGACACGGAGCCAGCTTTATTTTCTCCCCATGGGACTTAACAACATCCTATCCCAACCTAAACCTCAGTCGCACAT
Organism: Rhinolophus sinicus; assembly: GCF_036562045.2. Taxonomy (NCBI): domain Eukaryota; kingdom Metazoa; phylum Chordata; class Mammalia; order Chiroptera; family Rhinolophidae; genus Rhinolophus; species Rhinolophus sinicus. The sequence continues at coordinate 44,354,539 of NC_133755.1, read as the reverse complement.
GCCTGTGTTCTCTATGTTGTCCTGAAGTACGGGAGACTCCTCAGCTCCTGAGTTTATGACTGAATTACCAACTGTGAAGTTCACCATTAATGTGTTTTCCCCTGGGAAGCCTCAACAGGCCAGCACCTCCTATCACCCTGAGCTCAGACATTCATGAAGGAGGTTTAAGAGTCATTCTCTCAGTCTGTATTTCTATTTCTTACATAGATTTTAATTGTCATATTTACAAAATTTATCACTTTGCTATAATCCCTTGAAGAGGCAAGACTAATTTCACCGTTGATTCACCAAGGCAAGACATCCACGTGTAGGTGCATGTTTCAGACTGAAGAAGGGGAGTACAAAGAATGAAAGGAGCAGCTGAATGGTCGAAACCAAATTCATTTTCTTAAATAAACTTATTCTTCCTGCACTCTCTATTAAAGGCAGGGTCAGGATGGCCTTCCTTTCTGCTTTCCTACATTTTCTTCCTTCCTTCCCTCCTTCCTTTTTTCCTTCTTTTTTTCTTCCCTCCCTCCTTCCTTCCCTCCTTACTTCCTTTTTTCTTTCTCTCTGTCCATCTATCCATCCTTCCATGCTATTTATAGAGCACCTATTACATGCTATTCACCCATGCTAGGATCTAAGCACATAAAAATGAAATCCCTGCTCTCATGGAGCTCATATAGTGGGAGGTCGGGGGGAGATAATAAAGTATATAGGTAGAAGACAGTGATTGGGAAAGAGGGAATGGTTTGTACAGGGTAGTGAGAGACGGCCTCTTTGAAGAGGAGACATTGAAAAGAGATCTGAATAAAATAAGGGAATAAGCCAGGACAAAATCTGGAAAATAATGTTGCAGATGGAGTGAAAAATAAATGTAAAGGTCCTGAAGTTAGAACAACTGGGCATGCTTGAGGACCAGAAGACCAGCATGGCTCTAACAGAATAAAAAAAGCAGTAGGTAGGAGGAGATAAGGTTGGAGAAAAAGGCAAGGACCAGATCACATAGGGCCTTGAAGACCATGGTAGTTTAATTTTGCAATGGGAGGCCATTGTGAGTTTTGAATAAGGTAGTAACATAATCTGATTAATGATTTTAAAAGGTCATTTCACTGAGATTTCCAGTCCCAAAAGATATTCTGGAGATCTTAACACTGCAAAACAATCAGATCCTGCATAAAATATAAATTTTTATTGAAATGCTGGGCCCAATGTTTTCTTTTTAATGTAAAGGAAAACCCGAGAGATGGCAAGGAGTGTAAAGACAAGGATTTTGCAAGAGCAGAAAAATGTTTTTGCTTTGAGTCTGTCTGTCTGTCTCTCTCTCTCTCTCTCTCTCTCTCTCTCTCTCTCTCTCTCTGTGTGTATCTTTTACTATAAGTGAGTAAGTAAGCAAATAAATAAACAATTTTAAAATGGGCACATCCTTACAATCAAGAAACTCTTCCTAGGAGTATTTTTTAGTACAGTGGTTTTTCAATACTGGCTAAACATTAAAATCATCTGGACAATTAAAGAAACAAAACAAACTGATGTCCAACTCCACTGCTGGAGATTCTAATTTACTGGTTTGGGGTACGGTCCAAGCACTGATATTTTTTAAAGCTTCCCAGCTACAGTTGAGAACCATTACCCTAAGAAAACCCATACATATATACATCAAGAGATACAAAGAATATTCACAGCAGTGTTATTTCCAATAGCAAAATGTTGGGGGGGATGTCTTATCTCTATGAACAGGTGAACAGATAAAGTGTGGTAGACTCCATACAATGGAATATTATACAGCAGTGAAAATGAATAAACTACAGCTACGTGCAACAACATGGGTAATTCTAAGAAACATAATGTTGAGTAAATAGAGAGGTCTATCTAAAGAATAATGCATTTGTGTAAAGGTCAATAACAAGGAAAATTAAACAACATATTGTGTGGTGCTAGGATATGCCATTTTTGTATAGCTTGAAATAAACATTATTCAGAGGTTAATACATACAAGAAAATGCTTAGCAGCTATGTGGTTGGGGCTAAGCAGAGGGATAGGGCAGAAGCATTACAGGTATATTTGACATTATTAGTAATGTTTTTAGTTATTAACATCAGATGGTGTTCATATTGTTATGATCTACAACATATTTCCTATATTATTTTGCATAAATCAAATATCAAATAACAACAATTTTTAAAAAGATTTCTACTATGTAGAAAATAAGATTTTGGATGAATTACATAAGCAGAAGCAGGGAGGTAAGTTAGGAAGCTACTGAAGTAATACAGGTGAGAGTTGATGGTGGATTATCCACAGTGGAGTGGGGGAGATGGTGAGAAGTGATCAGACTTAGAATATATTTTGAAGAGGAAAACTTCTAGGACTTACTACTGATGGACTGAAGAGTCTGCACTATCCAATACAGTAGTCACTAGTCACCTAAGGCTATTAAAATTAATTAAAATTAAATAACTCAGTTTCGTCACAGGAGCCACATTTTAAGTACACATGCGGTTAGGGGCTACCATATCAGCGCAGATATAGAACATTTCCATCACCACATAAAGTTCTACTTGATAAGTAGTGTGTAGGAAATGAAGGAGAAAAGATAGCTCCTAAGTTTTCTGCCTGAGCAACTGGGTGAATGGCAGCGCCATTTACTGAGCGATGAGGAAAATCAGGAGAATAGCAAGTTTGGAAGGAAAAATGAAGAGTTCAATTTTGCACAGAGAACTGTTGAGTAGGCACAGATCAGGGAAACGTTGGAGCTAGAGATACAAATCTGGAATACATTACTGGTATATATAGTATTTTAAATCACAGGATTATATTTTATTGTAAAATGGTGAATCCCCTTTGGAAGGTCTTTTTGACAATGACTACCAAAATTACAAAGGCATTTACCCTTCGACTTACTTAAGGAAATTTATGAAATTTATGAAAAAATTTATGAAATAATAAAACATATATGAAATAATCTGTGTATAAGGTCATTCATTGCAACATTGTTCATACTAACAAAAAACTGGAAACAAACCACATATGGACAACTGGCTAAATACACGTAAGTTATGGTACATTCACACACTTGAACAGAGATGTAAAATAGAATGAGAAAGCTCTTCACATACTAAAATGGAAGGTTTTCATGATATACTGTTAGGTGAAAAGAGTAAAATTAAGTGTTTATAGGATGCACCTGTGGGGCAAGAAAGGAAAGAATAAGAATAAATATTTTAATTTGCTTGTATCTGTGTAAAAACCATTGGGAGAACATACAAAAAGCTATTAAAAGCGGTTATCTTTAGGAAGCTGGAGTGGAAAGGCGTGGAATATGGTGAACAGGGGCTCACGTGATAGCAAGACCTCCCAATATGTATTTTACTATATTATTTTGATTTTTGAACCATGTTAATATACTATCTGGCTAAAACAATTTTACTAACATCTGTTAAAAGGAAAAAGTAATTAGTTACATTAAATGCTGCTTCTGAAGGGACCCATAAGGTAAGGACTAAAACTGACCACTGGATTTGGAAAGATGGGAGGTGACCTTAACCAGGGAGGTTTCAAAAGATATAAGTAGGAAAAAAAGCCTGTTGAGAGCAGATGGAAAGACTAGAGATGATGAGTATAGACTACTTTTCAACAGAAGGCAGAGAAATTAGGAAGTAGCTGAAGGGTCATGTGGAATCTAAAAAAACATTTTGTTTCTTTTTAAGATGGGTTATGTTATAGTATATTGGTAGTTAATTAAAGGGGTCAGGTACAGAAACTGAATACAGGAGGCAGAGGGGTAAAATCAGGATCAAAGCCCTTGAGGTAGATCAGGGGGATGGGTCTAATACACATGTTGATGGGTGGTCCTTGGGTAAAAGCAGGGACAGTTCATTGGCTAAAACACACTGTATTGCAGAACGTGAGGTTAGAAAGCATGTTGCCCTTCTCTCACATATACACATGCACACACTCTAACTTCAATGGCTTTCCACTGTACATGGGTTTAATGTTAAAATCGTTACCATGGTCTATAAGATCCTCTATGACCTAGGCAGGACCTTCCGTTCCAAACCAGTGTAATATTACTTTCCTTGCTTACTACATTCCAGTTACATTAGGGTTATTAGTTCTTTAAACATGACAAGTTATTTCTTGCTTTGGGGCCTTCATACACGCTGCCTGGAATTCTCCCTTACTCTTCTCATTGTTTGTCTCTTAACAGGTCTAGCATCATTCTCTCTTATAGTACCCCTTTCTTTTCCTCCAAAGCATTTGCCATTATTTTTATGTATCTATTTGTGGGTTCATCTTAGGAAGTCAGAAACCGTGTCTGTTATACCCGGTATCTAACATAATACTTAGTACATTGTGGGTGTTCAATAAATGTATTTTTTAAATTGTGGTTAAGAAAAAAACACACAACATTAAATTTCCAGCTTAACCATTTTTAAGTGTATAGTTCAGTAGTCAATAAATGGTTTTTGAATGAGTGAAATGAGCAATCTAACCAGTTGCCCAAGGTAGAAACTATTGAATCATCCTTATTCTTATTCTTCCTTTTTCTTTCTCAGACCCCATTCTTAGCCTTGACTATTCTTACTGTACAGGTTTATTCACCCATTCGTTCCATCTTCACTGCATTGCTCAATGATATCTGACCTGGACTATTGTAAAAGATTCCTATCTATATCCCTGTCTTTAGGTTGTTCACTCTCTATCCTTCACACACTGTCTTCAAACTTTTCATTTTACTGAAACCTGATCATGTGAAAGTTTCCTTTGCCAAATAGAAATCAAGGGCATGCAAGGTTGAACCTGGAAATCAATGGTGTGAGCAGTGGTTCTGTTTTATAATCTTGGAGCCTAGAGCGATCAAGGGAAGTCACTGGAGCCTCAGGAAAAAATGCCAAAAGTAAAAGTGAACAGCAGAAGCTGAACACAGGGAAGGCAGTGGGCATAAGGCAATGAACATGGAATGGTAAGAGAAACTGTTCTGGAAATGCTATTAATTCTGTTATGGGGGGCTCTCATGCTCAGAGCCCACTCTGCTTCTGTAGCCATTACAATTATTATTATTATTTTTATCATGGTTATTGCTAAGATAGAATTTACATACAGTAAACTCACCATGTTAATGTGCAGCTCTGTAAGTCTGACAAACACAGTTGTGTAACCTCCACCACAATTAGATACAGCACCATTCCATTACCCGCATCAAAATTCCTATGTATCTCCTCACCCGCTACAACCACTGGTGTATTTCTTCTGTTTCTATAGTTTTTCCTTTGCAAAATGCCACATAAGTGAAACCATATAGAATGTAGCTTTTTGAGTCTGGCTTCTTTCACTTAGTATAATGCATTTGAGATTCATCTATATAGTTGGGTGCATAAGCTACTGCAGCCTTTTAGTAGTGGCATTCAATACCTCGTTTCAACAGATTGTAACTGAGTCCTACTGTCTACACAATAAAGTCAAAATTTCTAGCAATCATACACTGAAATATTTACAACCTTATTCCAATTTTTATGTCCAGGTTCCCCACTCACCTATTCCACTTACAATCGCACTAGTAGTAGCATGTTCATACTACAATGCTTCTGCCCATTTGTTCCTTTTGAAATACCCTTCTCTGCTTTGCTCACTTAGTGAACTCTAATTGTCCTTCATTCGCTCAGATCAATTGTGACCTTTGCTGCCCCCTCACCAACACTACACTACACTATACCCCCTACACACACACACACACACACACACACACACACACACACACACATTTTCCCTGTTCCTAATCTCTAATGAGGAGTATTTGGAGAACATATAACAAAGTATAATAATATCCTCATAATACTCTAGCCTATCTCTATTATAGCCCTAATTACACTGATCAGCCTTTTTATTTATGTGCCTGCTTTACTGGGTAGGTTGTGAGATTGTTGAAGACAAACTCTGTCTTAGTCATGTTTTTCCTCCTAGCTCCTAGCACAGTTACTTGCAGAGTAAGGGCTACATAACTAATGAATGCATGAAATAGCACATGAGGCTAGGCATGTCCTCAGATGTCCTTTAAGATATCTTAAATATTCAGTGGACACTGCCTCCCTCCAAGCCCCCTCTCCTCCTCCAAAACGCTTTGAAAGCCACTCCCATAGAACACTTATTTTTTTTAGAAAAAGAATGTAATCATGCATTTTTTTCTCTTTCATCCATTTTTGATTCTCACCTAAGCAAAATCAACTAACGTTACCATTAACAAAAATTTATTGGAAATACACTACCCCCCACCCCCATCTTGGCAAATTTTAAGGTAAGTAATGTCATTTTAGTAGGATAATTAATTTATTTTTACTTCATGTTCAGACTGTGAGCACTCTGTGAGCATTTCTTATAATGAAAATACTCAGGTTACTAATGATGTTTTATATGATAAAGAGGATTTAATCATGGTAGTCAAAGAAATTTTTATTTTGAACTATATACCATGAATACTCAATTAAAAAGAAATCGGCAAACCATATACTGTTCATTTAGCTTTCCATCTTTTTGAGGTATTAGGAAGCTAAGAATTAGGATAAGACTATTTTCGATGCTTCGCTCAGAATGAATAGAAGCTCGACTTCAGAATCAGAAAAAAGTGATACTTTTATTGAAAAATCGCTTTTAGAAATGTCTATGAATGTCTTTTTATTGCTAATGTTTATTAAAATTACAGTTGATGGTCATGGAAATTATAAATTACACATGTCTGAGTTAATATTTTCAAAATTAAGGAACATACTAATAATATCCTTGGTTATATATACTCTAAAGCCACCTCCTTCACATATTATTAATATAGAATTGGTAATATTTTGGATATGTATGTTAATTTGTATTAAGTAAATACTTTGAAGTAATTTTTCTCTTCAAAAAAAATTAGAGGTACTCAATAGGAAACACTTTTTCAAGGGGAGAAAAAGCAAACAAGCAAAATAATGTCTCTATTAAAAACGTTTTGTTTTAGTCAATTCTAAATTTATGAGAATAGTATGGGCTAAAACGAGTATAACATCTGCTGTATAAATTTTGTTATGTAAATTAAAAACTGACAAATTTTAAAGAAATATATATATAAGGGGAACAATATATAATTAAACTTTTTTACATCATGTGAAAATCTTAAGTGCACATTATTTATATATTTAATTCATTAAATGAGGACCAAATGAGGGCCTCTACTTAATAATTCAAATTATGGTGAGTATAAAAGAACAAACTATTTTTCCATTAAAAATAAAAATAAACTCTGTTACATATATTAGTCACTCAATTAGATGAGCCTTTTCTGTTCTACAAACTTAGGTTTTACCATAAGAAGTTAAATGTAGATGATCCTTGGGGGGGAAAATAAAGTCTAGCTATGTTAAAACCCAAGTTTTCCAAAGGCAATTAAGAGAGAACTACTGAAAAGTTTTCACTACAATAGATCTGGTGGTGGTGATGGTGGTAAAGAAATAGCTTCAGGATTTTTATTCAAATTATTATATCATAGAATTAGAAATTATGATGTACTGTACATCAACAATTATCCTTGAGCTTCACAAGACATTCTGGGTATGAAAAAAGTCCCAAACTTCAGAATTTAGTTCTAGAACATAAATATATTTTACTGTAAAGTAATACTACAAAGTTTGCATTCCCTCCAAATTATTCATTTATTCACAACGTATTTTCAATTATTGGCTTTGCTTCTCAATCAGATCATTATTTGAGGTGTTTAATCTAGCTTTAAAAGTCTTCTTTCACAGCACTATGCTGAATGCTCAACTATTAAAGTATTATTTTAAAGGACAAAATAATTTGAGTAATAATCTTAAGACTTAATGAAATGATGTAACTACACGCAGGTTTGCAAAGAAAATGCTCACACGCCCTTAATAATAATGGCACTAATAGTGCCAATATATAGTGTATATATTAATCCTTAGATAACAACTCTTAATCCAGGTATTAAAGAGTTTTCATGTCCCACAGTAGTTTGGCCTTCATAAACCAGTTAAAGAATACCTGTTACTATTGAAAATAAGCAACATGGATCGATCTCAAGATTATCATGCTAAGCAAAATAAGTCAGACAGAAAAAGTCGAGAACCACATGATTTCACTCATATGTGGGATATAAAACTGAAAGCAACAAACGAACAAGACAAACAAAGAAACAAAAACTCATAGACACAGACAACAGTTTAGTGGTTACCAAAGAGTAAGTGGGGGGTGACAGAAAATGGTCAAGGGTATCAAATATATGGTGATGGAAGGAGAACTGACTCTGGGTGGTGAACACACAATGCAATAGATAGATGATGTATCATAGAAATGTACACTTGAAACCTATATAATTTTACTAACCAATATCACCCCAATAAATTCAATAAAAATTTAAAAATAAATAAAATCTGCACAACAATCTTTAAAAGAAAAAAAAATATGCCCTAACCTCCTATTTTAATGACCTGGAAACAGACAGTAAAAGGAGTATTAAGCCATTTTATGATATCTAGTTGCTCTATTAACTCAACAGTACTGTGATTATTTTTGCGGCTCTTCTCCAAGTTCAAACATGCCAGGCTTATTCCTCAAGCCTTTCAAGTTGGGACTTATATTAAAAAAAGAGTGCCAAGCAAGAAGTTTAAGGAAACAAATAAAACCTTCAGAGACATGATTACAGGAGTTCTATTTGATTGTAAATATCTTCCTCAACAACACAGTAGTAAAAAAGGTTTTCTCCATTGGATTTATAGTTTATTTTCTGTTTATAATATTTCCTTTGACCTGTAGGTTACTTGAAAGTATATATATTAATTTTCAATAATATGGGTTGGTTCTAGTTATTGTTTTGTTACTGATACCTAAATTAATTGTACGGGCAGAAAATATAATTGTAACCCCCTGAAATTGGTTGAAAACTTACTTTAGAGTCTAAGATATTGTCACTCATTGTAAAGAAATGGACTCTGCCATTGCATAGTGTAGTATTTATGAGGTCAAAACTGTAATTGAGTATTTAAATCTTACTGATTTTTTTTCACTTTGTGTAGTTCATCAATTATACAGAGAGACGTGCTATAATTGCTCACTATAATATGGGTTATTTGTTTCTCTTTGTGGTTCTTTCCAAGTTAGCTGCGTATATTTTGAGAATATGTCATTAGGTGGATGTAAATTCAAAAGTTGTTATCTTTCTGGGGAACTGAATCTTCCATCATGATGAGATGATCAGCTTTATATCTAGTAATGCATTTAACCTTGAAACCTATCATATTTGATCTTAATAAAACTACATTGATTTTTCTTTTGGTTGTTTTCACAATAAATCTTTTTTCAGTCTTTTAATTTCAATATTTCATATATCTATTTTTAGATGTGTATAGTTGAATTTTTAAAAAATCTAGATTAATAATCTTTGTTTTTATTATTGTAGCATTTAGCCCATTTTGACTTAATATAATTACTAGTAACTTGAAATTAAATCCACCAAATTATTTCAAGCTATTTGCTCCAGCTACTTCATGTTTTTCTCTCCTTTTGTTGAATTATTTCTGAAAATCTTTCCTCTATTCTCTCTTCTTGTGAGTGAAAGTTATACTTTCACTATTCTTTGTATTCTTTTAATAGTTGCCATAAAAAGTACAATATGCTTACTTAACTAATCAATATCTAAACAGCAATCAATAAATATCGTTACCTTTCTCAATAATATAAGGATCTTAGAATGCATTAGTGTATTTATCCTCACTCCCAGGTTATATATTATTATTGTTATGTATTTTAATTCTCTTTTACTGTTTTACATTGTCAATTTGTGCTTAAATTTATCCACATATTTGCCACTGTGTGATCTTCTTTCTTGACTTCTTGACTTTCTCATGAATATTTTCCTTCTGCCTAAGTTACATGTTTTAGAATTCCCTTTAGCAAGGGTCTATTGGCAACAAACTTAGTTGTCTAAAAACATCTTTATTTTCGTCCTCATTTTTGAAAGATATTTTCACTGGACATACAATTCTCGGTTGGCAGTTATTTTCTATTTTCTTTCATGATAGGGAAGATAACATCAAACTGTCTTTGACTTCTATTGATGCTTTTGAGAAATCATCCGTGTTCTTTTGAAGGTATTTTGGCTTTTTCCCACCCTTGGGCTTATCAAAAATCTTCCTGTCTGTCTGTCTGTCCGTCCGTCCGTCCGTCCGTCCGTCCGTCCGTCCATCCATCCATCCATCCACCTGCCTGTCTATCAACTGATCAATCATCTTCCGAAGTTTCACTATGAGGTCTCTGAGTTTGGAGTTTTTTATCCTTATTGAGATTTACCAGGCTTCTTGAATCAGCAGACTACAGCTTTCATCAGTTTTAAAAAGTTCTCAGACATTATCTCTTCAAATATAATCTCTGCTCTATGCTTTCTTTTCCCTCTCAGAGTCTTACTAAAATTATATTACATTTTACTCAATCCTTCAGGTCTTGTATTTCTTAATTTTTATAATGGAAAATTTCAACAGTAAAATATTATAATGAACCCTATGTAACCACCTCTCAGCTTCAAAAGTTACCAACATTTTTTCCAAGTTGTTTCATCATTCCCTCCAAATATCATCTCCCACACACATTTATTAAAACACATCCAAGAATCCAAGTATTTCAACAGTAAATAATCCAATATATATCTTGAAAAGATAAATATATTTAAAATCTGTAATTTCTCCTCTCCTACTCTTTTGCCAGTATCATTTGTCCTGGAGGACTTCCCACATTCTGTTTTGTTTGATTGGATCTTCATGGTGTCATTTCACATATTCCTCCCCAAGTATTTATTGTAAAGTGGTAGTTATTACAACCAGAGGCTTGACTAGATCTCAGTTTAATTCTTTGGCAAGAATACTTTATAGGTAATTCCACATACTTCCTATTGCAATATATCAAAAGGCACAAAATGACTGGTTGTCTTACTGTTGTTGTTTTTTTTAATTTATTGGGGTGACGATTGTTAGTAAAATTACACAGATTTCAGGTGTACAATTCTGTATTACATCATCTATAAATCCCATTGTGTGTTCATCGCCCAGAGTCAGTTCTCCTTCCATCACCATATATTTGATCCCCCTTACCCTCATCTCCCACCCCCCATCCCCCTTAACCTCTGGTAACCACTAAACTATTGTCTGTATCTATGACTTTGTTTCTCATTTGTTTGTCTTGTTCTTTTGTTGTTTTTGGTTTATATACCACATATCAGTGAAATCACATGGTTCTCTGCTTTTTCTGTCTGACGTATTTAGCTTAGCATCATACTCTCAAGACCCATTCATGTTGTCACAAATGTTCCTATATCATCTTTTCTTACCGCCGAGTAGTATTCCATTGTGTATATATACCACAACTTCTTTATCCATTCATCTATCGAAGGACATTTTGGTTGTTTCCATGTCTTGGCCACCGTAAACAAAGCTGCAATGAACATTGGAGCACACTTGTCTTTATGTATAAATGTTTTCAGATTTTTTTGGGTAAATACCCAAGAGAGGGATTGCTGGGTTGTATGGTAATTCTATTTGTAATTTTTTGAGGAATCTCCACACTGTCTTCCATAACGGCTGCACCAGTCTGCATTCCCACCAACAGTGTATGAGGGTTCCTTTTTCTCAACAGCCTCTCCAACACTTGTTACTATTTGTCTTGTTGATGATCGCTATTCTGACTGGGGTGAGGTGATATCGCATTGTGGTTTTGATTTGCATTTCTCTGATGATTAGTGATGTTGAGTATTTTTTCTTATGTCTATTTGCCATTTGTATGTCCTCTTTGGAGAAATGCCTCTTCAGGTCCTCTGCCCATTTTTCAATTGGGTTGTTTGTTTGTTTTTTGTTGTTGAGTTTCATGAGTTCCTTGTATATTTTGGATATTAGCCCCTTATCGGAGGCACTCTTTGCAAAAACCTTCTCCCATTCAGCTGGTTGCCTCTTTATTTTGTCAATGGTTTCTTTTGCTGTGCAGAAGCTTTTAAGTTTCATATAGTCCCATTTGTTTATTTTAGCTTTTACTTCCATTGCCTTTGGAGTCAAATTCATAAAATGCTCTTTGAACCCAAGGTCCATAAGTTTAGTACCTATGTTTTCTTCTATGCAGTTTATTGTGTCAGGTCTTATGCTTAAGTCTTTGATCCATTTTGAATTAATTTTGGTACATGATGACAGATAGCAGTCCAGTTTCATTCTTTTGCACGTGGCTATCCAATTCTGCCAGCACCATTTATTGAAGAGGCTGTCTTTCCTCCCTTGTTTGTTTCTAGCTTCTTTGCCAAAAATTATCTGTCTGTATTTACCTGGTTTTATTTCTGGGTTCTCAATTCTACTCCATTGGTCTATGTGTCTGTTTTTCTGCCAATACCATGCTGTTTTGATTATTGTAGCCCTGTAGTACAAGCTAAAGTCAGGGAGTGTGATACCTCCATTATTGTTCTTTTTTCTTAAGATTACTTTGGCTATTTGGGGTCTTTAGTGATTCCAAACAAATCTGATGATTTTTTGTTCTATTTCTTTAAAAAATGCCATTGGGATTTTGATGGGGATTGCATTAAATCTGTATATTGCTTTGGGCAATATGGCCATTTTAACTATGTTGATTCTTCCAATCCATGAGCATGGAATGCCTTCCCATTTTTTTGTATCTTCTTCAATTTCTTTCAAAAATGTCTTATAGTTTTCAGCATATAGGTCCTTCACATCCTTGGTTAAGTTTATTCCTAGGTATTTTATTCTTTTCGCTGCAATTGCAAAAGGAATTGTTTTTTGTATTTCTTTTTCTGAGATTTCATGTTAGTATATAGGAATGCAATGGACTTTTGTACGTTGATTTTGTAGCCAGCAACTTTACTGTATTCGTTGATTGTTTCTAACAGCTTTTTGGTGGAGTCTTTAGGGTTTTCTATATATAGCATCATATCATCTGCAAAGAGTGATAATTTAACTTCTTCATTCCCAATTTGGATGCCTTTTATTTCTTTCTCTTGCCTGATTGCTCTGGCAAGGACTTCCAACACTATGTTGAAAAGCAGAGGTGATAGGGGACAGCCCTGTCGTGTTCCTGAACGTAGAGCAAAGGGCTTCAGTTTTTCACCATTAATTATGAGATTAGCTGAGGGTTTGTCATATATGGCCTTTATTATGTTAAGGTATTTACCTTCTGTATCTATTTTATTAAGTGTTTTAATCATAAATGGATGTTGTATCTTGTCAAATGCTTTTTCTGCATCAATTGATATAATCATATGATTTTTGTCCTTTATTTTGTTTATGTGATATATCACATTGATGGATTTGTGGATGTTGAACCATCCTTGTGCCCCGGGGATGAACCCCACTTGGTCGTGATGAATAATCTTTTTAATGCATTGTTGTATTCGATTTGCTAGAATTTTGTTTAGGATTTTTGCATTGCTTTCATCAGAGATATTGGTCTGTAGTTTTCTTTTTTTGTGTTGTCCTTACCAGGTTTTGGTATCAGGGTAATGTTGGCCTCATAAAATGAGTTAGGGAGTACTGTCTCTTCTTCAATTTTTTGGAAGAGTTTGAGCAGGACTGGTATCAGATCCTCTTTGAAGGTTTGGTAGAATTCACTAGTTAAGCCATCTAGTCCCGGACTTCTGCTTTTGGAAAGGTTTTGGATGACTGATTCAATTTCGTTACTGGTGATCGGTCTGTTTAGATTTTCCAGTTCTTCATGGTTCAGCCTTGGAAGGCTATATGTTTCTAAGAACTTGTCCATTTCTTCCAGGTTACTGAATTTGGTGGCATATAGTCCTTCATAGTATTCTTGGATGATCCTTTGTATTTCTGTGGTGTCCATGATAACTTCCCCTTTTTCATTTCTGATTTTGTTAATTAGTGTCTTCTCTCTTATCTTAGTGAGTCTAGCCAAGGGTTTGTCAATTTTGTTAATCTTTTCAAAGAACCAGCTCTTTGTCACATTAATTTTTTCTATTGTCTTTTTGTTCTCTATTTCATTTAGTTCTGCTCTGATTTTTGTTATTTCCTTTCTTCTGCTGACCTTGGGTTTCACTTGTTCTTCTTTTTCTAGTTCTTTAAGGTGTAACATGAGGTTATTTATTTGGGATTTTCTTGTTTCTTGAGATAGGCCTGTAATGATATAAATTTCCTCTTAAAACTGCTTTCGCTGCATCCCAAAATTTTGGTAGGATGTATTTTCATTGTCATTTGTTTCTATGTATCTTTTGATGTCTCCTCTAACTTTTTCTTTGACCCAGTCGTTCTTTAAAAGCGTGTTGTTTAATCTCCATGTATTTGTGTTTTTTCCTGCTTTCTTTTGCAGTTGATATCCAGTTTCAAAGCCTTGTGATCAGAGAATATACTTGGTATGATTTCAGTCTTCTTAAATTTGTCGAGACTGATTTTATGTCCCAATATATGGTCTATCCTTGAGAATGTTCCATGTACACTAGAAAAGAATGTATAGTCTGATGTTTTAGGATGAAGTGCTCTATAAATGTCAATTATGTCCATTTCATCTAATGTGTCATTTAGGGCTGCTATTTCGTTATTTATTTTCTGTTTGGATGATCTATCCATAGCTGTCAATGATGTATTTAAGTCCCCTAGTATAATTGTGTTTTGGTCAATTTCTCCCTTTAGTTCTGTTAGTAGTTGCTTGGTATATTTCGGTGCTCCCTGATTGGGGGCATAAATATTGATGATTGTTATGTCTTCTTATTGTATAGTCCACTTTACCATTACGAAATGCCCATCTTTGTCTCTTCTTACCTTTTTCACCAGAAGTCTGTTTCATCTGACATCAATATGGGTACACCTGATTTTCTCTGGATACCATTTGCTTGGAGTGTCAATTTCCACCCTTTCACTTTGAGTCTATGCTTGTCCTTGTAGCTGAGATGTGTCTCTTGGAGACAGCATATGGTTGGGTTTAGTTTTTTGATCCAATCTGCTACTCTGTGCCTTTTTATTGGTGAGTTCAGTCCATTTACATTTAGGGTGATTATTGATATGTGAGGATTTCCTGTCATTCTATCTTTAGTTTTCTGGTAAGGCTGTGTCTCCATTGTTTCTTTGCCTTTTTGTTGTTGTCTGTTATTTCTGTTTGGTGGTATTCTATGACGTTTCCCTCTGTTTCTTCTTTTATTACAGTATATATTTCAGTTCTGGATGTTTTTTGAGTGGTTACCCTTAAGTTTATGTAAAAGAAAGTTTTATATTTAGAGTATTCCATTTTCTCAGCACACTTACTTTCTCCATTCTCATATTCCGGTCAGGCCTTTACTCTCCCCCTTTTTATGTTTTGGTTGCCACAAATTGCCCCTGTTGATGGTGGTCGAGTAGCCTCCTTTAGTATTTCTTGTAGTACAAGTCATGTATTAGAAAATTCCCTCAGCTTCTGTAAGTCTGGAAAGGTCTTTATTCCTCCTTCATATCTAAAGGATATCTTTGCAGAATATATTATTCTTGGCTCATGATTTCTCTCTTTCAATAGTTTGAATATTTGGTTCCACTCCCTCCTGGCTTGTAGAGTTTCTGCTGAAAAATCTGATGATAATCTAATGGGCTGTCCTTTGTAGGTTACCGTCTTCTTTTCCCTGGCTGCCTTGAGGATTCTTTCTTTGTTGTTGATTTTTGACAGCTTCAATACAATGTGCCTTGGAGAAGGCCTGTTGGGATTGAGGTAATTAGGTGTTCTATTTGTTTCTTGGATTTGAGGATCCAGTTCTGTCCACAAGTTTGGGAAGTTCTCATCAGCAATTTGTTTGAATATATTCTCTGTTCTCTTCTCTCTTTCTTCTCCTTCTGGTATGCCCATTATTCTTATATTGCTCTTTCTGATGGAGTCAGAAAGTTCTTGTAGAGTTCTTTCATTTCTTTTAAGTCTCAAGTCTCTTTCTTCTTCCATCTGTGTAATTTCCAGATTTCTATCTTCACTGTCACTGATTCTTCCCTCCATCTAGTCAGCTCTATTACCTAAACTGGTTATTTCATTCTTAATTTCTTCTATTGAGTTCTTAATCTCTAGAAATTCTATTTGGTTCTTTATTAAAATTTCAACCTCTTTCGTAAAATGCTATGTTGTTCTTTGTGTTTCTGAGTTCATTAAACTGCCTTACTGTGTTTTCTTGCATCTCGTTGAGTTTTTTCAGAACTGCAATCTTGAATTCTCTGTCATTTAAGTCACATATTTCCACATCTTTAAGTTCCTTTTCTGGAGACTTTTTACTTTCTTTCTGAGCTGTCTTGTTGCCTTGGTTAGTCATGGCAATTACTGACTTATTATTTATCTTCCTAGACATCTACAGGAGTGGCTTCTGCAACAGGTTGATAGGAAGAGGTCTTTCTTTTGTTTTCCAGTACTTGTTGGGAGAATGTTTTATTTTCTCTCCGACTGCAGTGTTTTTTTCTCTCTCACACGGTAGTGCTATGTTTTCTCTGCACTATTTCAGCTTCTCGCACAATGGGGGGATTCCCTGGGAGACGGGCTTCTCCTCTGTTAATAGTCTGCCTGGGTCACAGAGCGCAGTGTCCGTGTGGGTATGCGGAGAGCTTTTGAAATTCCAAAGCTCTTCCTGCACCAGATTCAGAGCTTGTGTGTTTCAGTAGTTCTGTTTACTCCTGCAGGGATCTGCCCAGATAGCTGGGGCCAGGGGCGGGGTGAGTTGCGAGAGGTGGCCCAGAGCAATGGCGGTGACCACCACCACATCCGGTCCTGCTTCTACAGCTCCCACCTCTTTGCCAGAACTAGTTGGGCTGCAAATCTGTGTCTGCGGTCCACAGTTCTCAGAACAGCAAATATTCTGTTCTTTTGATCTGATACTGCTACTGTTCCGCTTCTAGCACCAGGCAGGTGGGGGCGGGACAGGCTCTGGGAGGGTAGGGAGGGGACGGCAAGTCTCAGTGCCTAAGGCTTCTGTTCTCTGCTTGGCAGTGAAGGCTTAAACCACCGTTTTCAGCCTTCTTCCCTCAGTCTTTTCTCTGAGGTCTCTGCCGTGAGCCTTGGGTTCAGCCGTGTTATATGCTGTCCCCTCAGCCCTGTGGGCCATAAGGGGAGCCCTAGCAGTCCGAGTTCTTCCCTCTCCCACAGCTGTGGTAGTTCTGGGATGCAGCGAGCTCGGAGCACTGAGCTAGGTCTGCGTCTTGCGCCCACGCGGCTCAGTCTCCTCTCCGCACTTCTCCCTTTCCTCTTCACCCCCTGCCCCCCCCAATCGTGCGATTCGTCCACCTTTAGGTGAATTCAGTAGTGGGCCTCTTCGTCTTGCCTGTCTGCTGTGCAGGGAGTCCTTTGTGGAGTTGTTGTTCGATTAGTTGTAAATTCCAGGAGAGCTTTACAGAGGCTCACCGCATGCCGCCATTTTGATGACGTCTCTGTCTTACTCTTAATGATATTAAATTGATCACTACAGTTGAGTATTGTCAGCCCGATCCATTCATCTATTATAAAACCTTCCCTCTAATGGTTTTAACAGCCATGTTGATTGTTGCTAGATCCATTATTTCATTAGAGATTATAAAATTGTGAGTTTTTTAATATCATTCCTTCTGCATTTCATAGCTATAATTCTATGGGGAAGAACTTCCCCTCACTGCTATTTAATTATCTTTGAATATACTTCATTAAGGAAAGTCAGGATAAATACTTGACTCTTTTACTTTATTTATCAATTTATACAATAATGAGTTGGTACCCTAGCAACTTCCAAAGTCAACTATTTGGGTATTATCACTACAAATTCATGAATTTTTATATATTTGATATTTTTCAATCCTTTTGCAGACATTTTTTTTTATTATATAAATACACTCCATTGTCGCCAGCATTTAATGTTACAAAAGCATCTGATGATAAAAATCTTTCCTTTTAGGTAATGTACCTTTGAAAAATCAAAAGTACTGGATATGTCTAGGTTTGGATCTCATTCTACTTGTCTTGCCTGGTACTCGTGAGTCCTTTTAATCTAAAGACTCAAGTCTTTCTTCAGCTCACATAAATTCTCTTCTCTTTCACTGATAATTATTTTCCTCATGTCCTCTCATCTCTACAACCCCCATTATAAATATAGTGAATTTCCTAACTTTATCCTTTATTCTTATTTTTCCTCCCATTATTTTAATCTCTTCATGTTCACATTGAATTCTAAACAGAAATTTTCATGTTTGTCTTCTAATTGATTAATTTGATGATCTGCAAAGTTCTACTAAGTGCTTATAACTTTTAAAATTTAAAATTGTATTTTTTCATATGTAAGAGCTCTTTCCTATTCTCAAACGATTACTTTTTACCATCCTTTGGGGAACATTTTAAACCTACAGAAAAGTTGCAAATATAGTACAATAAAAACCTATGTATTCTTTATCTAGATTCACCCATGATTAACATTTTGACTCAGATCATTATTTTTGGTGACTACTTGCTCTTGTTTCATTTATTTTATTTATTTATCTTTTTTAAAAATTTATTTTCAATTCCAATTGACATACAATGTTATAACAGTTTCAGGTATACAATCACACGATGATTAGACATTTATATAACTTACGAAGTGATCACCCTGATTAGGTCTAGTACCCATGTGATACTTCACATAGTTACTACTATATCACTGGCTGTATTTCCTATGCTGTACTTTACAACCCTGTGACTATTTTTATAACTGGCAATTTGTTCTTCTTAACCTCTTCACCTTTTTCACTCACCCCTCATACCCACCACCATCTAGCAACCATCAATTTATTCTCTGTATCTATGAACTTGTTCCTGTATTGTTCATTTGTTTTGTTTTTTAGATTCTACATATAAGTGAAATCATAGGTATTTGTCTTTCTCTGTCTGACTTATTTCTTGTGTTTCATTTATTAATGGAATGTCTAGTCAAAACACACTAAAATGTTAATTAGAAGCTTTTAAAAAATGTATTTTGTTTTTGTGGTAAGTTTGTTTTACAAAAGGTCATTTGCTCTGATGGCTAGGATCGGTCCTCTTTCATTGACCAATTCTTTTGTGCAAAAATTTTAGGAGGCACTCATTTTCAGGTTCATGCATGACACTGAGAGTGTCTTCTTAAGAACGAGGTACCTATAGTCAAACTTAAGGGCACACTAACTCTTGAGTTTAACAAGTGCCAAGTTTGCATAGATATAAAAAAGCAACGTTTCAAAAGTACATTTAATTATTTTACAAAATGTGTTTCAAAGACAAGCATTCTAATCACTGTTTATTTTTCAAACAGGACTTTAGCATTTTTATTTCTCCCATTGAATACAATCATAAAAATCAAGACGCAAGTTCTTAATGATATTCTCAACGCTTTGGTTGCTGACTCTTTCAGTTGGTAAAGACCTGTATGTGGGTCACTGCTACTGTACATTTGTCTGTCATAACTGCCCCATCTGTGTACTAGGGCTGGGACTAGAGTGAGGCCAAGCAGTGCCTAGAGCATAAGACTGAAGGAGGCATTCATTCTTAGGGCAGTGCAGAGGTAGCATCTGCACTTGCATCAACCTAAGAGGAAGTACCCCTTTAAATTTTGTGCCTCAGGAACTTCTCTTGCCTCAATGTAGTCCAGGCCCTGCAGTACATGTCCAAATATATTTTAGAATTGATATTGCAGGTGACGAGAAAAAGGAATGTTTCTCAATATCCTCACCAATAATTTTTTCAGACATCATTATACAGAGGGTGCCAAAAAAATGTGTACACACTTTAAGAAAGGAAAACTGTAATACTCAATATATACCAATAATAAAAGATGAATACAAGTCACGTTTGACTTCTGCAATTATAAGAGGTGCTCAAAGTGGTTACCATCAATATCCAGACACTTCTGATTATGGCGAACTACTGCTTGAACAACGTTGACCAAAGTGTCCACTTGTATATATTTTTTGGCACCCCTGGTATAAATGTAGTGAGCTGATTTTAAAGAAAATACTATTCAACTTTTGATAGCTTGGGTTGTTTTGTTCGTGTATGCATGGGTTTTTTGTTGTTGCATTCTATTATATTGTTCCTAGACTTCTTTACACTCAATTATAAAATATTCTGTTGATTTTCCTTTAAAGTTTACATGATTGGTTTTGAAACGACAGTTATTATTCAGCTTTTCTCATAGAAGAAAAACCAAGATTTAGGCTCATTTGCACTGCTCAAAGAACTCACACTCTAACATTTATGGCAGAATCTGCTAACTGTTCCCTAATATCCATTCTACTTTTCTTTCTTAATAATAGATCCCTTGATTTTTATATGGGTAATACAACTACCCAGAATAAAGATTCATTTTCTAGTATCTCTTGCTAGAGGTAGGTGTGGCTGTTTTTTGTCCTTTCTTCTTGTTGACTGGAATTGGGCATCTTGAGCCACAAAGTAGAAGATGTCTATGCTGAGGATGGTAGGGCACCAAAATAGGAGACTGGGTCCCTGATGACTCTGTGAGGCTACTGTATCAGCACTGGGCTATTAACATTTTTAAACAGAGATAC
The DNA here is from genome assembly GCF_036562045.2 of Rhinolophus sinicus. Lineage (NCBI taxonomy): Eukaryota > Metazoa > Chordata > Mammalia > Chiroptera > Rhinolophidae > Rhinolophus > Rhinolophus sinicus. Next base: position 44,334,040 of record NC_133755.1, on the reverse strand, counting down.
AATTTTTTTTTCTTTTATTTAAACTGTCATTTGGGGCTTCTGTAGCCCACAGGTAATCCTAATTCCAACTCGAATTCCATTAACTAGAGACTCATGTGATTAATAAGATCTTAAAAAATAATTCTGGAAGGCTCCACATACATATTAAGAAAAAGCAGTTGAGGGGGTGGCCAGATGTTTCAGTTGGTTAGGATGTGAGCTCTGAACAACAGGGTTGCCGGTTTGATTCCCACATGGGCCAGTAAGCTGCACCATCCACAACTAGATTGAAGACAACGAGCTGCTGCTGAGCTTCCAGAGGGGCGGCCGGATGGCTCAAGTTGGTTAGAGTGTGAGCGCTCAACAAGAAGGTTGCTGGTTCAATTCCCACATGGGATGGTGGACTGTGCCCCCTGCAACTAAGATTGAAAATGGCAACTGGACTTGGAGCTGAGTTGAGCCCTCCACAACTAGACTGAAGGATAACAACTTGGAGCTGATGGGTCCTGGAGAAACACACTGTTCCTCAATATTCCTCAATAAAATTTAAAAAAGAAAAAAAAAAGCAGTTGATTTAATGTAATTTGTTCTTAACCTTTAGGTAAAGTCAGCCACAGTAAAAGAAGGGTAGCTTTGTTGGGGGAGAAACTAAGTTCCACAGCATAAACTATTTTGCAGGGAAAAAGCAAGCTTAACTAAATTATCATTAAAAAAGTAAAGGCAGATCGAAGGCATTCCAGAGACAGAAGCAGGTACAACAGAGGTTGAGTCCTGAGGCCTATATCCTCTGCCTAGGGTTCTACAATACAAAATTTCCTTGGGTCTTTATAATATGTTATCCATTTTGCTTAAGAAAAAAAAATCAACCAAATGGCTTGTTTCTATTAGTTATCCCAAAGAGTACTAACCAAGAACAGCTGATACATACAGGAGTGCCCCATTTATTCAGTATTATTGAGGAACAGGGTATTCTGATAAGTAAGGTATTCCAGTAAGTAAATAATTTATAGGTAACTTCAGTTTACCTTTTTCCCACAGCTGTCGCTGAATGCAGCTTGGCATTTTATTTTACAAAATAACTGTGTATTTATTATATTCAATTAAATTTGATCTTCATTCTATTTATGATTTTCCTTGGAAGGTTTGAGACATTTTCAACTTACATTTGAGGAAATTAATAGTCTGATTGTGTGGTTATTGTCTTTCAGCATAAATGGCCTGTAGGTACCATTCTGCATAGTTGTACATAGACAGAAATGGGTAAAGAACTTTCTAGAAGGAGGTCTTTATGTGCAAGGCTGAAAGCGGTGTTTGCCCTGTGGTTTGAATTTGCTGCTGGGACCAATCAAAGACTGCTGTGTGTAACTTTGAGTTTGGTTTAGCCTGGGCTTCCCACAGTTACTGCAATCTGTAATCAAGTTCAAAAACATCCATGTGCAAAATGAGGTCTCTGTCAGAACTTTCTAGAAAGCATTAACAATATGAGTGAAGTCTTCAGTTACAAGTATTTAGCTAGGACTTGAGATATGGCGTTTTCATTTTTAGAGATGGAGCAAGTGGAAAGTAGTATCACGGTCAACCACTGGAGCTCTACCAATCAGGATCTTTGAGGGAGACCTTCCCCACTTGACCAGGCTCATTTCATCATCAAATGTGCAGTGGGGCTCTTTTCTATGCTATCACAAAAGTGTAAGTTTAATTTGTTTGAATCATTTATGTTATTAATAGTTGGCTGTTCATAATGTGATTTTTATGGAATTGCATACATTACAGTGTTTAATAAAATACTTTAGCAGATATATCTGGCAATAATGTCATTTATGTTCCCAAGCTCTTTCTTGTAATTTGGATTCCATTTTATACTAAGTAGCACAGCAGTTAGGCATTTATATAATTTATATGATTCCCCAATAAGTCTAGTACCCATCTGACACCATACATAGTTTTTACAATACTATGTTCCCCATACTGTATTTCACACCCCCATGACTATTTTGTGACTGCCCATTTAGATCGCCTAATCTCTTCACCTTTCTCACCCATCCCCCCAAGCCCCTCCCATCTAGCGACCATCAGTTTGTTCTCTGTATCTCTGTATCTCTTTCTGTTTTGTTTGTTCACTTATTCTGTTCTTTGGATTCCACATATAAGTGAGATCATATGGTGTTTGACCTTTCTCAGTCTGACCCATTTAGCATAAAATCTTCTAGGTGGATCCATGTTGTTGAAAATGGTAAGATTTCATTCTTCTTTATGGCACAGTAATACTCCATTGTACAAATGTACCACAATTTCTTTATCCAATCATCTATTGAAGGGCATTTCAGTTGTTTCCATATCTTGGCTATTGTGAATAGTGCTGCAATAGACACAAGGGTGTATACAGTTTTTCAAATTAGTGTTTTGGATTTTATTTGGATAAATACCCAGGAGTGGAATTGCTGAGTCATAAGGTAGTTCTATTTTTTAATTTTTTGAGGAACTTCCATACAGTTTTCTCAAGTGGCTGCACCAATTTGTAATCCCACCAACAGTACATAAAGGTTCCCTACTGTCCACATTCTCACCAATGCTGGTTGTCTGTTGCTTTATAGATGATAGCCATTCTGACAGGAGTGAGGTAGGTATATCATTGTGGTTTTTATTTGCATTTCTCTAATGATTAGCGACGTTGAGAATCTTTTCATATGTCTATTGGCCATCTGTATGTCCTCTTTGGAGAAATGTCTGTTCAGGTCCTCTGCCAATTTTTTAATTGGGTTGTTTTTGTGGTGCTGATTTCTGAGTTTTTTTTAAATAATAAATGGTGGATATTAACTCCTTATCAGATATATCATTGGCAAATATCTTCTCTCATTCAGTAGGGTGTCTTTTTGCTTTGTTGATGGTTTCCTTTACGGTGAAAAAACTTTTCAGTTTGATGTAGTCCCATTTCTCTATTCTTTCTTTTGTTTCCCTTGCCCAAGGAGATGTCAGTAAAAATATTACTAAGGGTAATGTCTGAGAGTTTACCTCCTACATTTTCTTCTTAAACATTTAAGTCTTTAATCCATATAGAGTTTATTCTTGTATATGGAGTACGGAGGGAATCCAGCTCCATTTTTTTGCATGTATCTGTCCAGTTTTTCCAGCACCATTTATTGAAAGGACTGTCTTTACCCCAATGTAAATCTTGCTTCTTTTGTCATAGCTTAAATGACCATAAAGGATGAGTTTATTTCTGGGCTCCCTATTCTGTTCCGTTGATCTATGTGTCTGTTTTTATGCCAATACCATGCTGTTTTGATTACTTGGCTTAGTATAATTTGATATCAGGTGGTGTAATACTTCCAGCTTTGTTCTTCTTTCTCAAAACTGCCATGGCTATATAAGGTCTTTTATGGTTCCAAGTAAATTTTAGTATTTTTAGTTCTAGTTCTGTGAAAAATGTCACTGGTATTTTGATAGGGATTGCACTGAATCTATAGATTGCTTTGGGTTAGCATGGACATTTTAACTATATTAATTCTTCCTATCCATGAGCATGGTACATATTTAGATTTTTATCTTTAATTTCTCTCTTCAAAATCTTATACTTTTTCTGAGTACAGGTCTTTTACTTCTTTGGTTAAATTTATTTCTAAGTATTTTATTTATTTTTTTGATGCGATTGTAAATGGGATTGTTTACTTAATTTCCCTTTGTTATACTTCATTGTTGGGGTATAAAAATGCAACCAATTTGCAAATATTAATTTTGTATCCTGTTAATTTACTAAATAAATTTATCAGTTCTAATAGTTTTTGGTGGAATCTTTTGGGTTCTCTATATAAAGTGTCACATCTTCTGCAAATAACACTTTTACTTCTTCCTTTCCCTTTTGGATGCCTTTTGTATTTCTTTTCTTCTCTGATTGCTGTGGCTAGGACTTCCAGAACTATGCTGAATAAAAGTGGTGAAAGTGGGCATCCTTGTCTTGTTCCTGATCTTAGGGGACTGCTTTTAGCTTTTCCCCATTGAGTACATTAGCTATAGGCTTGACATATAAGGCCTTTATTACACTGAGATATGTTCCCTCTATTCCCCCTTTACTGAGAGTTTTCATCATAAATGGATGCTAGATTTTGTCAAATGCCTTTTCTGCATCTATTGATATGACCACATGATTTTTATTTTTCATTTTGTTTATGTGGTGTATCACGTTAATTGATTTGTGGATATTGAACCAACCTTGCATATCAGGAATGAATCCCACTCAATTGTGGGGTATGATCATTTTAATGTATTACTGAATTCAGTTTGCTAAGATTTTGTTGAGGATTTATGCATCTATGTTCATCAGGGATATTGGCATATAGTTTTCTTTTTCTGTAATTTCTGTCTGTTTTTACAATCAGGGTAATGGTGGCCTCATAAAATGACCTTGGGAGGCTTCCATCCTCTTTGATTTTTTGGAATAGTTTTAGAAGATTTTTGTTGTTGTTACTGTTGTCCTTATTTTTCTTTCTTTTTAGTTTGTTTCAGTGACAATATTTGTCAAGTTACATAGATTTCAGGTGTACAATTCTATAATACATCATCAATATTTCACATTATGTGTTCACCACCCAGAGTCAGTTCTCCTTCCATCACCATATATTTGACCCCATTACCCTCTTCTAGAACCCTGCTCCCCTCTTACCCTTTGGTAACCACTAAACTATTGTATATGTCTATGAGTTTTTGTTTCTTCATTTCAATCCAATTAAAAAATGGGCAGAGGACCTGAAGAGACCATTCTCCAAAGAGGACAAATAGCCAATGGACATATGAAAAAATTCTCAACATCAGTAATCATTAGAGAAGTGCAAATAAAAACCACAATGAGATATCACCTCACCCCAGTTAGAATGGGTATCATCAACAAGACAAATAGTAACAAGTGTTGGAGAGGCTGTTGAGAAAAAGGAACCCTCATACACTGCTGGTGGGAATGGAGATAGGTGCAGCTGCTATAGAAGGCAGTGTGGAGGTTCCTCAAAAAATTAAGAATAAAATTACCATATGACCCAGCAATCCCTCTCCTGGGTATCTACCCAAAAAATCTGAAAACATTTATCCATAAAGACATATGTGCTCCAATGTTCACTGCAGCTTTATTTTTGGTGGCCAAGACATGGAAACAACCAAAGTGTCCTTCGATAGATGAATGGGTAAAGAAATTGTGGTATATATACACAATGGATGAAATAGTACCATTTGTGACAACATGGATGTATCTTGGGATTATAATGCTAAGTGAAATAAGTTGGACAGAAAAAGTAGAGAACCATATGGTTTCACTTATATGTGGTATATAAAACTGTAAACAACAAAAGAACAAGACAAACAAATTGATTTCTTTCTTGATCTCATTGCTGAGCCATTCATTATTTAGTACCATGTTATTTAGCCTATGTGTGTTTGTGTGTTTTTCAGTTTTTTTCTTGTAGTTGATTTCTAGTTCCATCAAGACACTTGATATGATTTCGATATTCTTAAACTTACTGAGACTCGTTTTGTGGCCTAACATGTAGTCTATCTTGGAAAATGTTTCATGTACACTTAACAAAAAAGTGTATATTCTGCTACTTTGGGGTGTAATGCTATAAAAATATCAATTAAATCCATCTGGTCTAGTGTGTCATTTAAGGTTGCTGTTTCCGTGTTGGTTTTCTGTCTGGAAGATCTATCCATTGGTGTCAGTGGGGTGTTAAAGCCCCCTACTATGATTGCGTTACTGTTGATCTCTGCCTTTATGATGGTCAATATTTTTTATATCTATGTATATATTTAGGTGCTCCTATGCTGGGTGCATAAATGTTTACTACGGTGGTGCCCTTTTGTTAGATTCATCCCTTTATTATTATGTAATGTCCTCTTTGTCTCTTATTATAGCCTTCATTTTAAAGAATATTTTTTTCCAGTACAAGTATTGCTACCCCAGCTTTTTTCTCACTTCCATTGCATGAAATATCTTTTTCCACCCATTTACTTTCAGTCTGTGTGTGTCTTTTGAGCTGAGGTGGGTCCTTTGTAGACAGCATAAGCATGGGTCTTGTTTTCTTATCCATTCAACTACCTTGTGTCTTTTGATTGGATCATTTAATCCATTTACATTTAAAGTGATTATTGATAGGTACAGTCAATGCAATTTTAATATTCATATTTTTGATCTCCGCTTGTTTGTTTTCTCCTTTCTTCTGCTTAAAGGAGTCTTTTTAATATTTCTTGTAATACTGGCTTGGTGGTAATGATTTCTTTAGCCATTTCTTGACTGGGAATCTCTTTATTTCTCCTTTAATTTTAAATAATAGCCATGTTGGGTAGAGCACGCTTGGTTGTAGGCTATTGTTTTTCATCCCTTTGAATATTTCCTGCTATTCCCTTCTAACCTGCAAAGTTTTTGTTGAGAAATCATCTGATAGTCTTATGGGAGCTCCCTTGTAAGTTAACAAATTGTCTTTCTCTTACTGCTCTTAGGATTCTCTGTCTTTAACTTTTGCCATTGTAATTATGATGTGTCTTGCTGTAGGCCTGTTTGGGTTCATCTTGTTTGGGACTCTCTGCATTTCCTAGGCTTTCTGTTTATTTTGTTTACCAGGTTAGGGAAGTTTTCAGTCATTATTTCTTCAAATAGGTTCTCGATCCCTTGCTCCCTCTCTTCTCCTTCTGGTACGCCTATGATGCAACTGTTATTACACTTGATATTGTCCCAAAGGTCCCTTAAACTATCTTCATTTTTCTTTATTCTTTTTTCCTTTTTGTTGTTCTGATTGGGTGTTTTCTGCTACCCTATCTTCTAAATTGCTGGTTGGATCCTCTGCTTCATCTAATCTGCTGTTGATTCCTAATAGTGTATTCTTCGGTTATTGTATTCTTCATTTCTGACTGGCTCTTTTTTATGGTTTCTATGTCCTTCTTTATGCTTACTATCTCTTTGTTGAAATTCTCCCTAAGTTCCTTAAGTATTCTTATAACTAGTGTTTTAAACTCTGTCTCTTGTAGGTTGGTTGCCTCCATTTCATTTAGCTCTATTTCTGGAGGTTCCTCCTGTTCTTTTATTTGGGACATGCTTCTTTGTTTCTGCATTCTGGCTGCCTCTTTGTGTTTGCTTGTATGTATCAGGTAGATCTCCTATAACTCTCAGTCTTTGCTGGGTGGCCTTATGCAGTATGTGTCCTGTGTGGCCCAATGGCACAATCTTCCTGAACTCCTGTGCGTGTGTCCCAGAAGTGTCCCTTGTGTGTGTTGTGTGTATTCTCCTGTTATAGTTGAGCCTAGATTACTTTTGGCGTATCAGTGGGTGGGATTGACTCCCAGGCTGACTAACTGTGAGAGCTGGCTTTGCCACAGTATATGAGGGGCTGTGTGGGGACTGACCCTTCTGAGTGTGGTTTGCCCCTGTGGGCTCTTGAGCCTATTAAGTACCCTTTGGGTGTGCCACCTATAAGGCTAACCAGGTAGTGCTTTGGTGTTGTCTGAAGCCAGTCTCCAGGTGTGTTGTTTCTGGTGTCTCTTGGAAGAGGCTCCTATGCAGGCTTCTAAATTGTCTTTTTAAAAAGTATAGTTTTTATCATTTCACAAATGCAGAAATCAATGCTCTGAACAATGGAGTTTATGTAGATTCATGATACTGAAGATTCCTTGGGTCCTTAGCTGCCTTTGGGGGTAATCTGAATTTTATTTGCAATATAAGAACATGTTTGTTATCACTTTGTTTAAATTCTGGTCTGAATTCTTTTTCATAAATTTCCTTAAAAATAAGTAGCTTCAGGTGACAGGTAGGGAAATTAGTCATCTGAGCACTTGTCATTCTATGACAATGAATGCTCTTCAGCCTCTGCAGTCAGTTGCCATTCAGTGCAGTTTGGCATTTTGCTACACAAAACAATTGTGGTGTAATATCCTTTTATTATTTGACTAAAATTTAAGCCTGGTTTTTTCAAAAGCTTTATTTGAACTATTGTCTCCTTTTCAATTTACACATAAGGAAAATAATTGGCCAGAAAGCATACTTTTTTAAGTATTAAAGCTGTTCAATAATTTTAATGAAAATGTTTGGATGTAAAACACTTTCCTAAATAGAATACTCTATACAAAATATAGTAAGACTCTTTCATGTTGACTCAAGGTTGCCAAAATGGTCAATTATTATACTCTACTTTAATACTGCAAAAACTCCAGGAATGTATGCAGTCTACTGTGAACACATATATTCCTATGATGAGTAAACCCCATACTCCTGTGCTTTCACACCTGCCATTTATCATTTTTTAAATTATTGTCAGTATGCCATTGATTCTAATCTTCTTCTTTATCTCATACATTATTGTGTAGCTAGTGTTTTCTTTTTTTGATTTGGCAATGGTCCATTTGTTTCCCAAATGAAATCTTACACAAATTCTAACATATAAAATAAACGTGGATTTGTGCTGTGGAAGTAGAATAGAGGGTACAGTGCCCTATTCCTAAGCCTCCATACCTCGTCTCGTGTGCTGAACACCAAGGCATCTGATGAAACCCCAGGCCACCTCCATAAAGTTTAATACCCTTGATCTAACCTAGGAGTGACTTCCTCTCTTGAAGGATAATTTATTTTTAAGGAAATGTTATCTTGTATCGTGTACAGAAGGCAATAACAACAAAAAATTCATGATCTCAGTACTCTGTAACCTCTTTTAGTATAACAAACAAAAACAGAAACAAAACGTGTAAGGTTTGAAAATTCAAATATAGAAAGGTTAAAAAAGAAAAAGCAAGGCCTTCCTCAAGCTGTGTATACACTCTATCCTAAGACCCTTTTCCTCAAAGGTAATCACTATTAAGTTACTTGTAACTCCTTCCATAATGTATGTGTATATGTATGTGTGTGTGTGCATTTGTATGTGTGTACACAGTAAACATATATAGTAAATAATGCTTTTTAAATAAAACTTTATACAGACAGATATCATACTATATACTCTGTTATCCACTTTGTATTTTTCACTTAATAATATATCAGTAATCTTTTCTAAAATTAATTTTTCACAGTTGCATATCACATAGTCGTTATCCAAACTAACTGCCAGATCAGCCGAAGGTTACTGTAGATATGACTGATTATGTTTCTACTGTCTGTGTCTGAACATTATAAGGCAATTTCCAAGAGAAGCAGTGTGGTAAAATGTTCAGTCTTTCCTACAAACATCATTAATTCCACAACTTATCTACAATGGAACAGTATCCGCAAAATAATGTTAAAAATAGCCATGTAATACTTCACTACAACAGAACTTAATCACCATCTGTAAAAATGTTTCTACGAAAAAACATATTTACGGCTCCAACATGGAAATGGAAATACCTCTCTAGAGGTAACATAGCACAGTGAGAAAATTATTAGTTTTAGATCAAAAAGACCTGGACTTTAATCCTGGTACTATCACTACTAGTTTTATAACTTTGAGCAAGTTACTTAACTAAGATTCAGTTTCTCATATGTAAAATGGAGGTAATGGTATATATTTCTCAGGTTTTTCTATGGATCAAATGACATACTAGAACACTGCCTAGCACACAATAGGCATTGTTAAGTTCCTTTCCATTCCCCAACAAAGAGATTAGTATTTCTTGATGAGGTTCAAACTCCTGATGGACTATAAAAGAGGTTGGGGCAGGGAACAGGCAATGGACTAGAGATTCGGGAGACAGGGGCTAGATTCAATTATTCTTGATGGTGAGAATGGATAAAGGACCTAAATAGCTTCTTGATTCTGACTAGTGCCCTGTTACTTTTTTTTTTAAGGGGGGAAGGGGAACAGGAATTTATTGGGGAACAGTGTGTACTTATGGGACTTTTCCCAAGTCAAGTCAATTCCAGCCATGGAGGCGCAGCTCAGGTCCAGGTCCAGTCGCCAGAGCCCACGCTCAAGTCAACCGAGCCATCCGGGAGCTCAGCAGCAGCTCAGCTCAAGGTGCCATGTTCAATATTAGTTGCGGGGGACGCTGCCCACCATCCCTTGCGGGAGTTGAGGAGTCGAACCTGCAACCTTGTGGTTGAGAGCCCACGCTTCAACCAACTGAGCCACCTATCCGTCCCTGTTACTGTCTTTTTTTACACCCCTCATGAGTACCATAATTGGCCATCTCTTTTGCTTTATATTTACACCATTTGCTGCTTTCATTTAGAGCCCCCCATCCACCTTTGCCTAGCCAATTGCAAGACAGAATTTAGTCCTAGTTTCTTCCCCTAAAGTTATAGCGATAAAAAATACCTGATATAAAAACAAACACCTAGAGACTGACTTCTGGAATAGCAACGTGAAGACCTCAGTGAACTCAATCTCCTTTTAAAACAATGAAAATACAGGCAAACAAACTATTTCAGAACTCTGGCATTTAATGAAAGTCACAGAATGAAGTGAAAAATCCAAGAAAAACTATTGAACCTGAATGCCCTTGAGAAAAACTGCAAGCCAGGCACCTGAGGTAGAGTATGGTCCAAATATCATACAATTAATGAAAATGCCAGTTCCAATCCTGTCTGTACAGGCTAGGAAACCTATGACTTTACTTTATCCCTCTGAGTTCAAGTTCATCTGATTTTTCCCCTTAACTACCTCTGAAAATCACATAATGTAATATGGTAACAACAACAAAACACCCATAAGTAGGTGAGCGAAAGTTATTTACCTAAAAAATACTTACTAAATCCGACATTTCTACCTTACATATGGAAGATATACTATTTGCAAGTAAACCAAACCATTTAAAAGTTTCAGGCTTTTGTTCCAACACTGTTTTACCTTTCCATATTTATTATGCATAAAAATTTGTTTTAAAAAAGTGAAAATAAGGCCAAAATTGTAACAACATAAATCAAAGTGACAATATTCAAATTCTTCAACAAACCATTTCTCTGCACTGAGCTTTAATCTCTCCAGTACATTTCTCAAAGGATGATTTCTTCTCCTTCCTCTATATCAGTGTAAGTTGTCCTTCACCCTTAGCTGCTTTAGATTATTCTTTGTTTAAAGCACCAACAATACACTTGTAATGCCTTTATTCCTCTGATTTCAAAATATCATTTTAAAAACAAATCTTAACCCAAACTATCTAACTCATACTGTGCTATAAACTTATCCTGCCAAATATATATACAATGATGCAGTATAATGGATTTACTTGTATTGTATTTTTAAATCATCAAAAATAGCTAACAATAACTTTCCTTAATTTTAATTAAATTGCATGGGGTGGGGGAAGTGCAAATGTTAATACATGTTTTACTAAGAATAAACTCCTACCTTAGGAGAAGTGGAGAGATCTCTTCCTGCAGAAACAACTGTGTTTTCATTTACTCCTCCTGTCTTTAGTGAGATGGCTGGTGGGGCTGGGGCTTTTCTTTTCACTCTCTTTTCAGTTTCCAGTTCTTGAATTGGATTTACCAAATTATTTGGAGGAGGAGTTGGTTTAGGCTCATAAAAAGGATTTGATCTAAATGAAAGAAGAATTATTAAATATCTCTTAAAAATTAAATTCTCTTAAAAATATTTTATTTCTAACTAAAATAATAAAATATGTTCATTTATAAAACTAGAAAATACTGAAAATAAGGAAATACCCAAACCAGTGATAATCTACAATTTGGAAACAATCACTGTTAATCTTGTGTTTTGTTCAACGTTAACAGTAAAATTTTTTCCTTTGAAAAAGTATTTTTTAAATGTTTTTAACACAAGATTAACTCAGCTCTTATTTATACAGACCCTTAGAAAAATATTTTTAATAATAGTAAATACTATATATTCATACCCAAGGAAAAAGAAATTAGATGTAGCAATATTGGTTTTTTATGCTCCTCACACCAAACATCTTTTTCCTTGAATTTCATCCCTTCCTCTGTGTTAAATTTTCTTCTCATTAGGGAACATCTTTTAGAAGTTCATTCAGTGAGGTTCTATTAATAATAAATTCTCTCAGGAGTTGAAAATGTCTTTATTTCAGCCTAACACTTAAATGATAGTTTAGCTGGGTAGAGAATTCTAGTTATCAGTTAATTCATCTCAGCATTTTGAAGGTATCAGCCTATTGTTGCTCTTTCATCATTTTTTTTATCTCTGGTTGCTCTTTATTTCTGTTTTGAGCAATTTTACTATGATATGTCTAGGTGTGAATTTCTTTGAATTTATCCTGTTTGAGGCTATATTTCCTGAGTCTGAAGATTCATGTGTTTCCTTACTTATGAAAAATTGTCAGCCATTATCTCTTTGATAGCCTCTTCTTTATTTTCTCTATTCTCTTCTTTAGAAAATCTTACTAGATATATGTCGAACTATCTCCTTCATATTTTTACAAATTTATATTCCTCCTGTACTATATTCTGGGCAATTCCCTCACATCTATAGTCCAGTTAACTTTTTCTCTCTTCATCTGTGTCTAATATAAGGAATTTTTAATGTCAGTAAACTATTTTTGTATATTGCTGTATGTATAATACCTCAGGTACAGAGATTTGAGTCATTAATCATTTAAACATATTTGTTTTACAGTCCCTATCTGATAAATTTATTATTTGAAGAAGTTCTTGCATACATAATCCTGGTGTTTCTTTTGTCTCTGACTCTTTCTCTTAGTAAACTGTTTCCTTGTGTGTTTTGTAATTCTAGATTGTGAGTTTAGTGCTTAATCTGAGGAAACTCTTTGTAATCGGAGCTGGGAGTGCCTCTCTTCAGAATGTCTTATGAATTGGTGTACTTGCATTTGCCAAGTACTTTAGAAGGCACTTATATGTTACTTTCTTGGCTTGGAGGTTCCCAGACAATCCTGTCACTATAATGTCAAATCCATATGAGGGTGACCTGTGCTTATAACTTCTTCTTTTTTTTTTTCCTCTACCTAGAGTCTAGGCCCAGGCAGAAAATCTTCCTTGTTAACTCTCTTTATGAGTAGATGGATTTTTTTTCTCATTAGTTATTTATACACACAAGTTTGTGGTGTATATGATGAATATTATTCCTTTTACACAATAATGAACTATTATTCTGTTTTTTATTTTTTAAGTTTGTTGCATTTTTCAACACTAGTTAGTTCCCGGAGTCCAATATCCTGTGTGCGTAGTAACAACAGAATTTCTGAGTCTATAAAGCTAAGGACCAGGTCACCAAAAATAGTGATTATACCAAGGGAATTCCACCTAAGTAACATAAGGCCTGAACTGGTGATAGCCCTCTGTTTCAACTGTGCATGTTCTTTGAACTACAATAGTACCAGACTCACTTAGAACCAATAACACCTTTGTCTAAGGATTTACATATATAGTCCGGTCACATGAGACTCTGGTTACCAAGTATATATAGATCAGAGATGGGAAATACATGATACTTGTGATATCATTTTTACTCTGTACTCATGGCAACAATTAGAATCATATGGGAAGGTCCCATTGAGCTGGTATAAGCTTTAGAAGATCAACTTTGCTTAGGGTAGTTGCTTTTAATTGAGTGGGACTACATATAAACCTATTTCCTTTTCTTGTTATGTCTGAGCATTCAAGAAAAAAAGAACAGGAAATATATACATATATATATATATATATATATATATATATATATTTGAAAATTAGCTTTTCAGATCAAAATATTCTTGCCTAATGACCAAGATATGCTTGAAGTGTTTCTATCCCATGCTTACCACCTTCTGAAGAACTTGGGGAAATCAAAGCAAGGAACCATGTTAAAATAACTAGGTATTCAGAAAAAAATTGAGCATTCTCTCCGAAGAGAGGTAGGAAAGGGATCACATTCAGCCTAGAATGGAGGGCTTAGCAATAACATTACTAACCTTTATAAACTGCTTATGCTGTGCTAGGCACTGTTTTAAATGTTTTACATGTATTAATCCATTTAATCCTTACAACAATCTTGTTTATCTTGCCAATTTTATCAATAGCCTCATATAGCTGTCTTTCAAACTCTAAAAGTAGTTCAAAGAGAATTAAGTATAAAGAGAAAGAATAAAAACAAAAAAAAAATTTTTTTAACTCAGGAAAGAAATAAATCTTTTTCCACCCAAAACTCACTACTTGCCAACTGATGTTAAATGTTTCAGGACTCAACAAACACACTTCAATCTAACAGAATTAATTAAGTTATATGAATTATTTGGGTGATATTTTAAAAATTAATTCCTGGTTAAATTTCTCTATAACAAATTTCCATAGTAGTTTGTAAGGTGGTAGCTGCCACAATAATTATCATTAATTTGTTATATAAATATGGCTCGTTATTAGAAAAAATTGAAAGAATTCCTTAAAATAGGCAATTCTTCAGTGCACTTTATATAACTGAATTTACAATACTCAGTTCCATGCCACCTTTATAAAACAGCTAGTATGTATACAAAGGTATCTAGATATTGTCCTTTTTCTCCATGTCTCTCTGCCTGCTTCTAATCACTTGGGTCGCCCTCTAACCTCTTGAATATTGCTATTCTTTGTACAGAGAAGGTAAATACAAATATAAAAGAAGCTCAGATCAACTGATTTCCAAAGTTGGTTCCTGAGGTTCATGTTACTAGAAACATAATCAAACTGGACATGTTCTTGAAACAATTGGAGATGTATATCTCAAGCTGTTTTACACTATGACATGTAGTGAAAAATAAAATTTGTATGGTATGAGGAAGCTGCTGGAACATGAGGTACTAAGGATTCAGGCTGCCCAGGACTAGGAATAAACACCAGATGACCAAGGGAAACAGTATTGCTGCATACCTGCAATCCACCTGTGAGACAACAGTGCATTAGGCACTACCATCGATTAGGTACAAAATCAGGAAAAGGACAAGAAGCTTTTATTTCTAAGGGCTCTGAGTGATCCTCCTTTTAGATCAGAGATTCCTAATTAAAACTGAATTTCCTACTCTTTTTAGAATGAACAGGATATGTTTCCATTTATATGAAGTGCCCAGAATAGTCAAATCCATATAGACAGAAAAGACATTAGTGATTTTTCAGGAGATGGGGGAAAAGAGAAATTGAGATTAACTACTAATAGGTATGGGATTCATTTTTTGGGGTGATGAAAATGTTCTGGAATTAGTAGTGATGTTTGTAGTATAACACAGTGAATAAACTAAAATCTACTGCAGTATAAACTTTAAAATGTGGAATTTTAGGTTATGTGAAGTATACCTCAATAAAACGTGCTACAAAAAAGTGAATAATAAATAAATATATGCATATATATGAGATTATGAACCTACTCTATAGATAGAACCTGCTCTAAATATATGTATGTATGATTATGAACCTTTTCTATAATGACAAGTTATATAATTGCTGACCAATGAGTTTTTTAAAAAATAATATTTTTAGAAGGAAAAATTAAGGAATTAGCATAATTTTTACATTCCATTGATCATCTATTATTTGAATAATCTATTTCAGTTCTTCCTATATCACGAATAATCTATATCAGTTCTTCCTATATCATGAATAAAAAATAATTTTTATCCATGCACTGTATAATAGATTAGTTATATCATTAACTCATTGTGAATTAGTTATATTAAGTGGAAACTTGGACAGAATAGTTTTAAATGACATTATTCATGGTTTCACCCAGGAAAAAGAATTATAGAAAGAAAAACTGTAAGTTGATTAGAAATACGATTAATAAACATACTGGAAAAAAAAATACAAAGCAAGGTATGGCAAAATCCGTAGTCTTTTCCTTTCTCTTTGAAATTTTATGTTTCTTTGGAAAAACAATCTAAATTTATTAAAATGAGTGGGTAGCTTCTCTGAATAAAATTCAATGACAATTTTCCTTGAGAAACTGAGAAACAACAATATCAGAAATGATTTTATGCTGAACCTCAATAGGCACTTCATAAATGTTTTGAAAATATTATAGCTTTATCAGTTTTCATTTTTGCTACATAAACTGGAATGGCTGAACTAACCCCAAAACATGAGAAAACTGAGAAATCAACATGGTTGTTAAGTATAAAGAACACGTGCTAAAAGTACTGAAGGGCATATATTTTCTCCTGGTGCTGATGGATATGATGAGTTTCTGAAGGTTTTTTTACACATCAAAGGACTCAGCACTATTTTTTGTGATAGTTGTATGTTGGAGGATACAGGAAGAGTTTGGTAAAGAAAGATGAGTCATACAGGCTTTTCATTGATGAAAGGTCATACTTAGGTTCATTGTTGTAGTAAACAAATTTTGGAAGATTGCTTCTACTGAGCTTGGAACTACAAACTTTTGGAGAAACAAAGATGAGAAATACCAAATAAGAAATGTAATAGAGTCTTCCTGGACTCACGTTAGCTGATGAGCAATCTTTACAATTTGTGTGTATATTCCTACAAAAGAAGCTGGAGTGTTTATTGGCTCTCTCTGGTAACCTCAGTTGATTGAGCAATTCAGAATGTTCTTTATTCATGGGAAACTTGTAAAGACTGTGACTTTCATGGGGAAAAAAAATTGTCGAAAGGAAACACCCAGTTATTCTGATTTTAGTTTTTTACAAAGGCATTTTAAAAGTTTAAGCAAACATTAGATGTCTCTTTAATTTGTTAATAGGAAAGAGCTGGGTGTGTGCACGTTGTGTAATACCCAGGCATCTTGGAATGATTGAATGCTTGTACTTAAAAGTTTGCATTTACATTCAAATACTCTAGGTGTGTGGCTATTACTCAGCACCTACACCACCCATGAGAAATTTTATTATGATCACACATTAGGTATTTCAAAAAAAACACACCAAATAACTTTAGCAAAAGTTAAGCCAATTTTTTCAACTACTGCATAGTTATTAATTAGTATTGAGGTATCAACCTGGTTTTGGAATCAGATGATTACAATATAAGTCTGCATACTTATAGGAGGTTAGAAGTTTAGGTTTTGTCAAAACCTAGTTGTGCCCATGAAAGCATGTAACACGTGTGAAAAAGCATGTAACACCTGTTGTAAAATGGGATAAGGTTGAAAATGCAGTTCCAGAGCAATAGAAAAACAAGTTAACTGCCTCATTCTTTCAAATAAGTTTTTCAAATACAGTACTTGAGTTTGGTTATAATCGTTCTCTCAAATCATCTCTTTTCTAAGTGAAACAGGCCCTATGCCCTCAATCACTGTTCATTTGATGTGGTTTCTGGACATTTTAATGACTTGCTCTACTCTGTCAATGCTCTGAATCATCAATGACCCCTGTAAAGTACAGCACCTAGAAGTAAAACACTGCTCAAAATAGGAGCTTACCAATGCTCAGGAAAGAGATGACATTTCTCCCTTCACACAAAGCAATTGCTCCCAAATTTCATGTATCAGAGGAGCCTTTTTATGATTACCCTCTCAATCTACATATCCCACATTTTAAAAGATTTTCCTACTAAACTGTATTTTTAAAGAAATAACTATTTTCCCCAAGATCCAAATAATGCTAACACACTAAAATTCAGGTATTTCCAAGGAAAGCAAAGACCCACATAGCCTCACTGTAAGCAAACATGTAATTATTATTCAGGTTTTTGAAAATGTTAAATATTTTATAGATCTCCCCTATCCCACACCAATTAGTTTCACCAAAGAGACCTGGGGGCCCAAGAACTCTAGGCTGTTAATCACTCATGTAACACAATATTCTGTTAATAAATTAAACATTGCTAGTTTTTTCTTAAAAAAAAAACAGATTTAGGTATAATTGACATATAACAAATGGCTCATACTTAAAAAGTATAATTTGGTGAGCTTTTTTACATACGTGATCAAATGTGAAACCATCAGCACAAATCAAAGTAAGACATTTCCATTCCTCCAAAATGTTTCCTGTATCGCTTTTCATCTATCCCTCCATCCACCTCTAATCATAGGCAACTACTGATCTGCTTTCTCTCACTATAGACTGTATTTTCTAGAGTTTTAAATAAATGGTGTCACACTGTGTGCTCTTTTTGGTCTGGCTTCTTTCACCTAGCATGACTTTATTCATCCATGTATTTACATGTATCAATAGTTTGTTTCTTTTTAAGTATTATTGAGTAGTATTACACTATATGAATATACCACAAATTGTTTATCAATTTGCCTATTGATGGACATTTGAGTTAGTCGCATATTTTGCTATTATGATAAATAAAGCTGTTAAAATATTCATGTACCAATCTTTTTGTGGACATATACTTTCATTTCTCGGGTGAATAGTAGCTAGGAATGGAATGGCTGAGTCAAATGATAGGTATATTTTTTAAAGAAACTGCCAAATTGTTTTCTAAAATGGTTATAGCATTTCGAATACTGAGATTTCTATGAGAGTTCCAGTGGCTTCCTATTCTTGACAGTATTTGGTATAGTCAGTCTTTCAAATTTTAGCAATTCAAGTGGGTGTGTAATGGTATCTTATTTGGTTTAAATTTGCATTTCCTTGATGACTAAAATGTTCAGCATCTTTTTGTGTACATATTGGCCATTTTTCTATTTTCTTTTGTGAAATGTCTGTTCAAATCTTTTCCCTTTAGAAAAATTAATTTGTCTTATTATTGGATAAAAAGAGTTCTTTACATATTCGACAGAAATCTTTTGCCAGATATGTGTTTTACAAAGAATTTTTGCCAAATGGTAGCACGCCTTCTCATTTTCCTAAATGTTTTTTTAAAGAGAATAAGTTTTAAATTTTGATGAAGTCCAAATGAACAATTTTTTTCCTTTGACTCTTTGTGCGTTTTGCACCTTATTTAAAAATTTTTGTCTAACCCCAGGTCATTAAGATTTTCTTCTTCTAGAAGTTCCAATGTTTTAGTTCTTACTCTTAGGTGTATAATCCACCTTTATATTTTGTATGTTGTGAGGTAAGGTTTGTAGTTCTTTTGTGTGTGCTGGGGGTGGATATGGACATCTACTTGCTCTCGCACCACTTGTTTGTAAAAATTATGCTTTCCTAACAGACTTCCTTTGCTAGTTTTATCAAAAATCAATTGGCAATATATGTGTGGATCTATTTCTAGACTTTGTTATTCTCTTCAATTCACCTATATGTCTACCTTTAAGACAATAATACCACAATGTCTTGGTTGAGTCTTGAAATCAAGGTAGTGTACGTCCAACTTTGTTCTTTTTCAAAATTGTTTTGGCTATTCTAGGTCTCTTACATTTCCATACACGTTTTAGAATTAGGTTTTCAATTATTACATATAAATTTTCATTGTGATAGCACTGAATGTATGGATCAATTTGAATCTATGGCCATAGTAGTTCTCTCCATTTGATTTCCCTCTTTGATTGCTCGTGGCAATGTTTTGCTGCTTTCAGAATATAGTTATTGCATATCTTTGTTCAAATTTATCCCTAAAGGGTGCTTTTTGGTGCATATGTTTTAAATTTTCTATTTCTGATTTCCATTGTCACTATAGAGAAATACAGCTGAATTTTTATATTGGTCTTGTATCTGGTAACATTGCTAAATTTACTTTTTAGTTCTGGTAAGCTTTCTGGAGATTCATTATGATTTTCTATATAAACAACTATGTCACCTGTGAAAAACATAGTGTATCTTCAAGTAACATTATGTATAAGAAGCTTAAACAGTACTCTTCAATTTCCCCAGTTTAAGCCTTTATGCTAAATTGTCATAATCGTCACTTTTTAAGATTGTCATTTTACTTCTACATGTTATAAACATAGAATATATTATTATTTAAACTTTAAAGTCAATTATATTTTAAAAAGATAAATATATTAGGTTGGTGTAAAAGTAATTGCAGTTTCTCAACAACAAAAAAACAAACAACCCAATTGAAAAATGGGCAGAGGACTTGAAGAGACATTTCTCCAAAGAGGACATACAAATGGCAAATAGACATATGAAAAAATGCTCAACATCACTAATCATCAGAGAAATGCAAACAAAAACCACAATGAGATATCACCTCACCCCAGTCAGAATGGCTATCATCAACAAGACAAATAGTAACAAGTGTTGGAGAGGCTGTGGAGAAAAAGGAACCCTCATACACTGTTGGTGGGAATGCAGACTGGTGCAGCTTTTATGGAAGGCAGTGTGGAGGTTCCTCAAAAAATTACGAATAGAATTGCCATATGACCCAGCAATCCCTCTCCTGGGTATCTACCCAAAAAATCTGAAAACATTTAGAGAGAAAGACACGTGTGCTCCAATGTTCATTGCAGCTTTGTTTACGGTGGCCAAGACATGGAAACAACCAAAATGTTCTTCGATAGATGAATGGATAAAGAAGTTGTGGTATATAAACACAATGGAATACTATTCGGCGGTAAGAAAAGATGATATAGGAATATTTGTGACAACATGGATGGATCTTGAGAGTGTAATGCTGAGCGAAATAAGTCAGACAGAAAAAGCAGAGAACCATGTGATTTCACTGATATGTGGTATATAAACCAAAAACAACAAAAGAACAAGAAAAATGAGAAACAGAAAGTCATAGACACAGACAATAGTTTAGTGGTTACCAGAGGTTAAGGGGGGTGGGGGGTGGGAGATGAGGGTAAGGGGGATCAAATATATGGTGATGGAAGGAGAACTGACTCTGGGTGGTGAACACACAATGGGATTTATAGATGATGTAATACAGAATTGTGCACCTGAAATCTATGTAATTTTACTAACAATTGTCACCCCAATAAATTTAAAAAATAAATTTAAAAAAAAAAGTAATTGCAGTTTAAGAGGTTAAAAATAATTGCAAAAAACCGCAATTACTTTTGCACCAACTAATATATTATTTCCTGTGCTCTTCATTTCTTTGTGTAGATCCAAATCTCCAAGTAATGTCACTTTCCTACTATATGAAGAGCTTCTTTTTAATATTTTTTGCAAAGCAAGTCTGATGGTGATGGACTATCTCACATTTTGGATATCTTAAAATATCCTTTTGTATGGGGGGGTGGGGCAGAAATTTGTGTTGATAGGTTTTTTGGTTTTGTTTTTTCTTTCAGTACTGTAAAAATATCATCCTATCTTCTGACTTCAACTGTTTTTGTTGAGAAGGCTTGCTGGTTTTCTTCATGTTTCTTGTGCTTGGGATTCATTTGGCTTCTTAAACTAGTAGGTTTATTTTTCTTTTTTAATTTCCAAAACTTTTGGCCATTATTTCTTCAAATATTTTTTTTCTGTCTCCCTCATCCTCTTTCCTCTCCTTTTGGAATTCCAATTACACATTAGGCCACTTAAATTTGTCTCACTGACCCTCTGTTCAATTTTTTTCATTTTCCCCCTTATGCTGCAATTTGGATGGTTTCTTTTGCTATGTCTTTAAGTTTGCTAATACTTTCTTCTGTAATATTTAACATGGGGTTAATTCCATCCAGTGTATTTTTCATCTCAGATTTTGTATTTTTCATCTCTATAAGTTGAATTTGGATTTATTTTTATGTATTACATGTTCATGTTTTCTTCCACCTTCTTGAATATCTGGAATATATTCATAATAATTATTTTACCACACTGTTAATTCCATCATCTCTGCCATTTCTGAATCCATATCTAAATTGATTTTTCTTCCTCATTCTGGGTAAGAATTTTCTGCTTCTTTATATGCCTGATAAATTTTTGATTGGCTGTCAGACCCTGTGAATTTTATGTTTTGGTTGCTGGATTTTTTGGTATTCCCTTAAGTATTTTGTGTGCAATGCAGTTAAATTACCTGGAATAATTCTGATTTTTTTGAGCCTTGCTTTTAAGCTTTATTAGGCAGGCCCAGAATAAGCTTCATCCTAGGGCTAATCTGGCCCCACCACTGAGACAATACCCTTCTGAAGACTCTACTTGATGTCCCAAGTATTAGGAAGTCTTTCCTCTTCAGCTGGTGAAAACACAAATTATTCTTAGTTGTGGGTGAACTCCAGGATTGTTTTGTCAGATTCTTTGTCCTCAGTAATTTACTCATATGCATGCTCTGATAAATACTCAGCTCAAGACTCAAAAGGAACTTTCTATAGATCTCTGAAACTCTCTCTATGAGTAGCTTCTCCTCTCTGATACTTTGTTCACAAATTCTAGCCTCCTCCATACTTCCAAAGTCCAAACTGTCTCCTCAACTCAGGAAGATTACAGGCATACTGAGCTTTATTGTGCTTTGCTTTATAGCACCTCGCAGATATTGCGGTTTTTTTTTTTTTTTACAAATTTAAGGTTTGTGGCAACCCTGCATTGAGCAAATTTATCAG
The DNA here is from genome assembly GCF_036562045.2 of Rhinolophus sinicus. Classification (NCBI taxonomy): domain Eukaryota; kingdom Metazoa; phylum Chordata; class Mammalia; order Chiroptera; family Rhinolophidae; genus Rhinolophus; species Rhinolophus sinicus. Next base: position 44,311,865 of record NC_133755.1, on the reverse strand, counting down.
TGCCAAAGAGACTGACTCACTGAAGCCCTAGATGATTTATTGCATTTCTTAGTAATAAAGTATTTTTTAAATTAAGGTATGTACATTGCTTTATTTTTACCCATAATGTTTTGCATACTTAATAGACTACAGTGTAGTGTAAACACAACTTTCATATGCACTGGGAAACCAAAAAATTTATGTGACTTGCTCTATTGTGACATTTGCTTTATTGCAGTGGTCTGGAATTGAACCCACAGTATCTCCACGGTATGCCTATACTAGGGTATTTGGGATCTCTCTCCCTAAACTGCAGTTGGAAACTCTTTTCCATAAATAAAGTTTGCACAATTGTAGGGCTCACCTTCTTTTTTTTCGTTCTCTCAGGGATCATTGTCTTGTGCTATGTGTGTCCAAGGCCAAAACTGTTATTTCATATACTATTCAGTTTTTTAGTTGTTTAAGACAAGAAGCTATGTCGAATGTTACTTCATCATGGACAGAAGTGGAATTTTTGTTGAATACTCAGGGCTACAGTCTGCAGCCACACAGGTAGTACACTGCACAACTTCAAAACACAATTTGAACATACCCTCCTTCTCTCTTCACCCTAGTTTTGAGTAAAATGGTAGCCCTAATCATACTATTTATATTGAGCTTATAGTCAACAAACCTCTCATTTGGATAAGAATAATAACTCAAATGCAGATAATTCATACTTTATAAATGTTATGAATTGTTTGGCATTTGAAGAAGTCTTCTCATCAAATCAATATCATAAATATTTGGTTCCCACAATAGACCCATAACATAATTGAAATGTAATGCCTATAGTAATCAATTAAGAACACCTAAGTGTCATATATAACATAGGTCCTATGGGAAGACACTACTGAAATTCTAACCAGAGATTCCAGCAACATACTCCCCTCATTTGCTGTTTAGATTGCACATACACAAGGAAGAGAGCAGAAGAATAAGGTCAAGATTATAAAAATTCCAATGGGGAATGAGACAGACACTAACTTGTAAACTGTATATTAACATTACAACAGACCTCATTTTACCCATCTAAACGTATATTACAGAAGGATCCCTGTAGTTAATATAAAGACTAACCTATGATGATAGCAAAATGTACTTACTCATCCAACTCTTCTTCTTCAGTTTTAGAACTATCAGCATAGAGGTACTTGCTCATGTCCACAGGTCTTATATTTTTTCTTTTTGTAGACTGGGGAGGAGAATCCTTTATAGTTACAAAGGTTTCTGGCTCATCAAATGGGTTTAAATACTGGGGAGTCTGTACCTCTTTGAAGGGATTATAGCTGTTATTATAAAAAGATTCTTCTGGTTTTTTAGGTGAAGCTGCTTCAGTGGTTGGTTCTATAAAACAATAGCAACAGATGAATTAAATCAAATTAACATTATCTGATATTTTCTTATCTTTTTAGTGTTTTCAAAAAATACTCAATCTTGAATTAATAAATTCTATGTAGCTGAAAGAGTCAAAGCAATAATGTTTTAGAAGGGCTAAATTCAGAAGATGAAATATCGAAGATATTTGTCTACTTTTCCAGGAATGGGGCTCCTCAAAATGGCATCTTTGGAATGTCCTTGGAGTATCTAATAATATTAGCATTATGGTATGCCAATTTTGGAAATTTTAACCTTCTCAGAGGTATAATTTTCTATTATTGCCTATTTTATTTCACTATACTTAGCTTGCCATCTCAAACTGACATGTAATAAATTTCTGTTTTTAAAAGAACATAAAATGGATTAAATTTTGAAATGCTCTCTGATAGTTACACAAGCAAAGACCACTTAGGGATCTGAAAATTCATTCTGAACTGTAACAAAAATACACCCCCATATCACTGAATTTGTTTTCGCAAAATCTTCAAAGAGCAGGTTTCGGTATGCTATAGACCTTAAATCTTTAGAGCATTTAAAAAGATGTTTGATTTTTTTCAGTATAACTTGGATCCAATCAATACTCTATTTAATAATGCAAAAGAATAACATAAGAATTTTCAGGTTGAAAGCACAGATTACTGAAAGCACAGATACAGTGATAGATGTGTTACACCAAATTCTTCTACATTTCATTATTTCAAATTTGAATTTGAAAACAAAGGTACCCTTAAAAATAAAACTGATTCACAGCACAAAAAGCACTACAACAGTACCATGTCCTCCAACAATATTTGTGAAGTATTTAATACCAGCCTTTTCTTCTCCTATATTTATCAACATTTTAAAATAAAACTAGAATTTCTAATAAAATGTCTAAAATTTGATCATGGATTTTGCTGATAAAAATAAATATTTTCCCAAATTGAAGAAAAGTTTCAAAGAGCCAATAATCAGAGTATAGTTTAAAAGTAATTTTAATTACGCCATGCAACTCTGACAAAATATTCTAGGAGACAGAAAACTGAAAATTTTATTGAAATTTTCAAAAAAACATGTTTCATAAGTGACATTTCAAACAATTTAATTGATTCTTACAATCTCATGATTGACATATTTGATTTTTGTATTTTAAAGTCAAGCTACTTTTACTAATTAGACTACTTTTACTAAATAAGCCCAGAAAACTTATTTCTTTTTATTGAAAAAAAACATAAAAACTGAGTTGAAATTCCATACACTATGAGGAAGCAATTATAAAGTATGAGAGAGAGTTCATAAAACCATAACAAATCAATAATAAAATAAATTTAAATACAGCCTGTGCTAGAAAAGATACTCAGTAACTATGTATCTTTTGTAACACAGGTTAACATTTAAACTTAACATCCACTAGAATCTTTATAATAATGTAAATGAAACAATTGTTTTCTCTGTAGAGGAAGAGAGGCTGCAAAGATTTTGCCTACTCAATCTTTTATTAATAAATATCAAGTCTCAAATGTTTAAGAAACTGACAAAACTGATCAATGGAAATAGGATTATAATTTTTAGTCTTAGGAAGAGGATTGTAAAAACTGATCCAAGTAAATTCATCAGTTACAAAACCAAAAGTAAGAAAGTATTCAAACTACAGAGCAAGATTTGAAGATGACAGAACTAGCAACAAAGGAGGGTTTAAGATAAGATTATTTCATATAAAAGCTAACAAATACACTTAATAACTTTCTAAGAGGGTCACTGAAGCACAGAATGTCATGAATATAAGAGGAGAATTGAAGCTGTAAAAGAAAAAAAAAAGAACCCTGTAAACCACAACACATTTTTTTCTTCCCCAAATGCTTTTGTTACTTGAGAATGCCAACTTTTTAATCAATAAAAATTAATAAATTATTTCTAGAAAAATAAGTATTCCTCTGATAGAAAATACTTATTCCAAAGAGTCTAAGAGATATATATTTAAAGAGAATACTGGTTGTCACATTTTTTTTTTCTTAACTCTATAGGCATGAGTAAAGATTTTGAATCAGATTGGCTAAACTCTCCTATATAGAAATATGGTATTACGTGGAATCTGCTACTCCTTTCTATACACTAGAAAACAGACCTACATATATTTAGAAAAAATTACTTATTTGATTTTGAAGTGGAAAGCTCAAATACTGATGTCTCAAAACATCTTGGTAATATTTTTAAAACAATATACTCAGATACATGTACTGCACAATCAAAAAGCTGTGTGGTCAAAAGTAGACACTTGATTAGGAATCTTTAGCTTCAACTCCACCTCCATTTACCTAAAATTCTTGTTCAAATCATTTAACTCCTCGAGGCCTCAGCTACCTAATCTATGAAAAGAGGCAGCTGAACTAGATTACCTCTAAGGTTTATAACAACCATTAAGATTTATATTATGTTAATATAAGTAGCTCACAAACAAAATAAATACATATTAATTTAAACTTACTAATTTAGAATCTGACAAGAAGGGAGAAAGTAAAGGAAGAGAAAGAGGAGTAGATTATGAAATGATATTGCTCTAACAGTGAATCATGAAGTCAAAAACCTCATTTTCACCATGACAGGTAGCAGCAAAATTCTTTAAAGCTCATGAAGATTTCATAAGAGCAGTCTAAAAGATGTAAACAGTGGTTAATCATTCTTTTCACTTTTTCAACACCTCTTATCTACTTGATAAGAAAAATGACGGGGGGGACCTGTGTTGATTCCTTCCAATTATGTTGTATATGTAACAGTGGTTCCCAGTCGTGTTTCTGCTCGGTGCTATTCACATACACAACTGGCTGTCACTACTGACTATAATTCTCAGCCAGAGACATGGAGTGGGGGATTGAAGGGCTCACAAACACTCTGAGGGTGAGGGCAGAGGTGTTATCTAGAGGGAGAAGCTACCTCACTGCACCAATTTCGGTAGGTCCCACAAGCTGTCCTACTTGGTAAGCCAAACTCTTGAGATTTTGCCAGCTAGGCAAAATACTGTTATCTCTAACAGGCGAGGTCTACTACTTGACCAAACTAACATAGAATTTTAAAATAAACCCCACATAAATGTCTATGTAAGGCTTTCTTTCTTCTTTAAAAACAATTCAGTGGAAACTACTCTGAACTGCTGATCAACTGCAAGTGTTTTTGAACACAATATTATCACCAGTGACAAAAATTACTCTATGAGCTTTTAAAAAAATTTCTGGGCTGGCCCAGTGGCTTAGGTGGTTGGAGCACAGTGCCCCTAACGCCGAGGGTTGCCAGTTCGATTCCCACATGAGCCAGTGAGCTGCACCCTCTACAGCTAAGATTGTGAACAACGGCTCTCCCTGGAGCTGGGCTGCCATGAGCAGCTGGAGGTTGGCGTGAGCTGCCATGGGTTGCCGTGGGCGGCTGAGTGCTGCCAGGAATGGTCAGTGGCCAGCGTGAGTGGCCGACCGACAACCAGTGACTGACTGCTGGGGCAGGGGGGGATGGGGGGCAGCAAAACTCATAATACCAGCAAGGGCCAGAGAACTGTGTCCTACACAACTAGACTGAGAAACAACAACTTGAACCGGAGTGGGGGGGCGGGGAAGGCGGAAGAAGGGGAATAAAAATTTTTTTTCTTCCTGCTCTTATAGTTCAAGAGAACCTGACTATATAATGACTTTAAGAGTACAGAAAAAAACTTGCTACCTTCTGAGTCAGGATCACCAAATGGATTTAATTCCGCTACATCAGGATCACCAAACGGATTTAAATTCACAGTGGCCAAGTCCTTTTCTGCTTCATCCAAAAAGTTAAGTTTGTTGATAAGCTCTGAAAATAAACATATGTGTTAGTTCACTATGTTTATAGCAAAGCATAATTTTGATCATTCATGAAATATTTCAAATTGTAAAAATTCACACTAATAGTACCTGCAAATAATAAGATACAGCATTTTACCAATGACAGAATGCCATTCAAGTATTTTGTAGCATACCAACATTTTCATATGAAACAAAACAAACATATGCATATTAATTTGAAAATCATATCAGATAATGAACTAGAGAAACTTTCTTCTGAATTTAATTTGATGCAATAAAAAAGTACTGACATAGATTTTTAGCAAAACATCCTTCACTACTAAGTATAAATAATTCTAATGGGTTTAACCTAAGCAAATATTTTAAAAACAATAGTTACAATATATAAGCTAACTGAAGAAATATTGTCATGTTACATGACCATGTTATATGACCAATTATTATCTTACGTTTATAAAATCACTGCATAACAAGCATCCCGATATAAGGCTTTGCTAAAGATGGTTAAGTTCTGTTATGTTGTTGCCTGTTGGTGCACTACAAATTACCAAAGAAAACATTCAAGGAAAAGCACAAAGACAAAACCGACAGCTAAATACAGACAGAAGTCAAGAGGTAGCAGGTCACAGTAAATACAGGCAATGAGAGGCAGAAAGAAAGGAAGAAAGCTCTTAGACCTTCAGAGGAACTGGCTGATTTAGCTGAAGGCATATTTGCTTGCTTTATGCAGTCATCTTGATCTTCATCTAAGCTGCTCAGAGCATTCAATTGGTTTACAATTTCTGTAAACAGAAGCCAGTCGAGACAAATGTAAGGTAAGGTCATTTAATTAAAGAGCCGTAGAAGCATGCTGTTACTCAAAAAGACAAAGAGAGGGGATGTTTGGTTAATCAAGAAAATACAGTCAGAGGATATTATTTTGATGAACTGTAACAGAGTATTTAACTGAAAGTTATGCTGTACTATTTTAAGATAGAAAACATTTTATTGTTAAAACTTATATTAGTAATACAGTAACTATGTTAAACACAAAACAAAGATAACAACCAAAGAGACTGACATTGGCTTTCAACAACCACACTTTGCATTTGTAAAACAGTGCTTTAAATGCATGTGTTAAAAACAGAATTTAAAAATTCTGATACCACAGAAAATATGTATTATTTGTTTACAAAATTCTAACTGTAAACAAATGTTTAAATAATATATCTACATGAATCATGAACATAATAAGCACTTGTTCATGTTCTACGATTTTAAAAATCAGCACAAAATGAGAAAAGCAGGCCATAGCTACTATTTTCTACTGCTGTTTTCTAAGGAATTTGTTCTTTTAAGGGAACTCTTGAGTATTTGCTTTAGGATACCTTATCATTTATCCAGTAAGAAACAGAACAAAAAAGACAGGGATAGACAGAAAAACCTTAAAATAATAATTCATTTTGTACATAAATAGAATTTTTTTTACATGAGATATATATTTTGGACAACTCTGAATATGTGAAATTATGATTCACTGAGTGAAAATTAGCTTGGAAAAAAAAATGAGAGCCCCCTACACTATTCTAGTTAATTCTTGCTGTTTCCAAAATTAAAACCTGGGAATAATTTAGGTATAGGTATTAGGAAAAACAAAACAGATCCAGATCATTCAGTGGGAACAAAAGAAAAAGGTTAGAAAAAAGTTGTAAATTCAGCATTAAAAATGTTGTTCTTTAACATTATAAATCCAAATGCATACACATAAATTTTATTTGAACCAAATCATAGAATACAGTTGTAGTAAGGTTGCCTTCATCTATTCATTTGTTGTTCAACAAATAGTTATTTATCTGTGCCAACTACTATGCTTGACACACAAGGATGAAAAAACAAAACAAAACATGGTATTGCCCTCATAGAACTTAGCTTCTATAAAAATTGAAATTAATATATAAACAGATAATAAATGACCACTACAATATTAGGTGGTCAGAAATATGTTATAGTTTAGATCTTTGAGCTAAATACATATAAAAAGCTGATAAAGTTATTCATTTCCCTTGTCCAAATGAGAAAATGCATTTTGCATGAATAAAATTGCCTGAGGTAGGCAAAAACCATAGAAAATAAGCAGTAAACACAATTAATATGAATTGAACTTTTCATCTGAATGTGAAAAATAAGAGCTGAAGTGTCTTTATAAAGTATAAAGACATTTTATTCTGCCAATAGTTTTAAATGCCACTAAGACTCAAACTCACCTAGTAAATTTCTCAGTAGGTAGAATTCATTGATAAGTTACATCCTTTACCTCCCACTACTAGTCATTTTAACTTTGTAATTTTTAGGGAAACATAGTGGAGTGGAAGATCAATGTTAAGTGATCAGCAGTACATGATGGATTTTCTTCATTCATTACAAGTTGTGTATTTTTAAACATTTACAAATGGTTTATTTTTAACTTTGAAAATATAAAAAAAAAATTAACAGTAGCTAATATTTAGAGCCCTGGAAAGGGCTTTACATATGTTATCAGAGTTAATTCTCATAAATATCCTGAGGTATTATTATTAATATCCACATTTTATCATGTATGTTAGTATCATTTATTCACACTGTATTCCCAGATGTGCAATTACTAGGTTAAAACATTTTTAAATAATACTCAAAGATTTGCAGTTCTCTTTACACATTTTAATTGTTTTATATTCTTAGATATAATCTCAATGAAAGTAGAAATCAAATCACTTATTTAAACATATTATATATAATGAGCACTGTAGGCAATGCTGAGGAAATACTAGACTTGGTCCTTACCTTTAAAATATTAATATTGTTCCACAGTTTTATGTACAATGTGGGAATTTATTTAAATACTATCAAAATGATTCTATCACATGAATAAATTATTTACATTGTAATTTTTTCTGAATTACAAACTAATTTAGAGTATTTGCTCCCTCTCATCATCCTTTTGGTGATATCTAAAACCACTGATGACCATTTCCTCATTAACTAACCCAAAGTAATTACTTCTTTTCATTTACTTCACAGATGAGAAGTTGTCCTTCCTATCCTAGTTTTCCCTACTTATTCATAGCTTAAATAAATCCTTACTTAACTCCTATAACTTCTGCCTCTAAAACCTTCATTCATATTAATAGAGTGAAAAGGTAATTTTAATTATCTATTCCAATGTTCCCTTTATTTGGTATGCAAATAAAAATGAATCCAAATCATAAAAGCAACCAGCAATTGCTTTTATCCTCCATTTATCTATCTAATAAACATATTTATCAAGTACCTATTCTATACCTGTGATGGTACCTGCCCTCATGGCTTTATACTTCTGTGGGACAGGTAGACAAGTAAAGCAATGTACAGTGTATGATAAGTATTATATAAGTTATGATTGAAATATACATCATAGACTATAAAACTGGCAGAGGGGCTTTGAGGTCAGGAAGGCCTCCTGGATTTACTCAAATCTGAGCTAAAACCAGACAAATAGACATTATTATTATTATTATTATTAAAATAAGAGGGAAAATAGAGGGCATTCAAATGAGAACATGACATATCTGAGGAACTGCAAGTTGTTTGGGGTTTAAGGTGCCAGGGATGGGAATGGAATGAGATGAGGCTGGCGAATGTTCTAACATGAAGGTTCTTGTAAGAAAACTAAAGAATGGGAACTTTGACATCTGTGGGAATCCACTGAAATATCAAAAGTATATTTTAGACACATCATTCCAGGAGCAATGGTGGCAGCATAGGAAAAAAACAGCACAGTAAGCAAAAAGATAAGTAGTTCATCATCACCACTCCATGAGGAGAGGCACACAAAAAAATATTTATTAATTAAAGAATAAATGAAGAAAGATTTGATGGTTAATTTTGAGACCAGGGTATGGCGAAAGGAATCTAGGATAAGTGCCAGGTTTTTGTCTTGGGTGATGTGTGCATAGTAGTTCTAGCATAGTGACAGGGGCTACTCAGATTGGGCAAACCAAGCAACAGGTGCCTGCGAAACTTCTCATGGAAATAATTCAATTGTCAGTTGCATATGTGGGTGTGGACCCTAAAATACATAATTTTATTATGTATTTCTCCACTTAAAAAGTACTTTTCTGTTTCTTCCAAACTTCCTACAGTCAATGTATTTTACATATATTATCAAGAAAAAAGTTAAAAAATTAAAAGATTTACAAAAAAATTTATTCCCATAATTTTTTTTTTTTTTTAAAGTGGTAAGCTTTCCCAGTAATATTCTACCCTGACCAAAAAAAAATTCCCTGGGTCAATATATTTATGTAATACTTTATTACTTAAAGCCTTGTTTCACCAAAACTGTACACATTTGGAAAATACTAACAATGCTATGTAATAGCACAAATTTTTACCCTAGTGCTACCCAAATTGAGCAATAAATCCATCGTAACAGTGTGTCAGTCTGGATTTGCTTCACATTGGTGAGAATAGTAAGGAAAACTAAATTAGGGGCAGGCAATCGAAGCAAAGGGTCAAAGTTATTTGAGACTCTTCTTTACTGTTAGAAAGGCAAAAGAAGATAGAAATTGACCACCAGAGATTATCACACTGAATAAAAAAAGGGGGATGAGGGCGGTGGCACGAAGAGTGGGTGGCTTCTTCCTTTTAAGAAAGTCTGTAGTTGAGTTAAAAGAAGAAAAAAAAACTGCCTAGAACTGTAACATAACATACCTGCAAATGTTGCAGGATCCTCCTTCTTCTCTCCAAAGTATAGCAAGATTCAATACAGGTCTATTTCATATTAAGATAGTAGCATTTCAACTTTCAGGCAGAAATCAAGGTCCAAAAGATGTCATTTTTCTCACAGGCTTGAGCCCATAAATACTTGATTTATGGATATAAGCAATGGGTTTAATAATGTAATTTTCAATCCCATAGTGGATAGTAATGGGGAAGGGAGGGCTACTTTAGGCAGAAAAGCAGACATCAAGTAGTGTGTCTCTCTGGATCTTCAACTCCTCCTTCTGAATTAATTAATAAGCCTTAATGACATATGAATATGATTAAGTTGATCCCACATTTTAAAAAGTCTCTCAACCATTAGCCCCTTCTAGTTTAGCCAGTCTCTCTTAAAAAGAAAACATCTTAAAAATTTAGTCGTCTATAATTTCTCACCTACCATTTATTTTTCACTTCACTGCAATCTGCTTTTATCCCCCCTTTTATCCATCCCCCTTACCGAAATTGCTCTCACTAAGGTCACCACTGTATATTCTAATTGGCAAATACACTAGATGTCTTTTAACTCTTATCATATTTGACTTCTGTATGATAATCATAATTAACCATTCTCTCCTTAAAATTCTTTCTGCCCTTTCCAGGACACTACTACCTCCTGGTTTGTCCATGTATATGTCTATGTATCTATGCATGTGTATATATATATGTATATACATATACAAATATATACACACATGCATAGTTACATGTTTATATACATATATAAACCACCACCTCAAAATTTGGTGGCTTAATAACAAATTATCATCTCTAACAGTTCTGTGGGCTGACTGGACTCAGTGGGTGGGTGGTTCACTGCAGTTAGACAGTGGCTGGGACTAAAGTCATCGGAAAGCTTGAACTGGGCTAGACATCCAAACTGGCTTCTTCACTTGTATATTTGGTGTTTCAGCTGAGAAGGCTGGAACAACTTGGGGCTGGCCAAGCATCTCTCTCTCTCTCTCTCTCTCTCTCTCTCTCTCTCTCTCTCTCTCCCTCCCTCCCTCCTTCCCTCCCTCCCTCCCTCTCTCTTTCTCTCTCTCCCCCCCCCCCAAGTGGCCTGCCCATATGGGTAGTTTGGAGTTCCTCTCAGCATAGCAATCTCAGGGTCTCAGGGTAGTTGGACTTTTTACATGGCAGCTAGCTTCCTCTAGAGTATGCATTTCAATACACCCAGGTAGAAACTATAAGGCATTTTATGACTTAGCTTTAGACTACAAAGTGTTGTTTCCACTGCATTCTACTTGTTGAAAGTGATTTTTAGGGCCACCCAGATGAAAGGGAGGGGACTACCAAAGGGCATGAATATTGGGAGGCATGGTTCACTGGAGGACAATCTTTGGAGACTAGCTACCACGCATTAGATCAATAAATCAGAAAGTTGAACTCATTCTTTTTCTTACTAACCTATTAACTATAAAATTTATGTTAACTTCCAGTATTTTACTTATGCACATATGTGAAAGGCACAGATCTTAAATTGTACAATTCAATTAACTTTGACAAATGTATACACCCATGTGACATGTCCTCGGCATCACCCCCACAAGTTCTTTCATGCCTCTTTTCAGTAAATCCTCAAACCCACAGGCTATCACTATTCTAATGTTTTTCACATAGGATTAGTTTTGCCTCTTCCAATCATCACATAAATGGAGTCATACAGTACAAGGTATGATCAAACCATATGGTTAATGTTTAAATTTTTAAAAACTTACTATTAGGTTGGTGCAAAAGTAATTGCGGTTCAAAAGGTTCAAAATAATTGCAAAATCTTCAATTACTTTTCCACCAATCTAATACAGTAAAAGACACATTTGCCATTAATCCCTCTCAAAATACTCCCTCTCACTTCGAACACACTTATCCCATTTTTCTTGCCAATTTCTGAAGCAGTTCTGGAAGTCCTCTTTCATGAGTGTCTTTAGTTGTGCTATTGTTGCTGCCTCGATATCCTGAATCATTTTGACCTTGGTAGAAGAGCCAGAAATCGCATGGTGCCAGATCTGGTGAATAAGGTAGATGAGGATATACCGTAATGTTTTTATTTGACAGAAATTGTTGTATACCAGAAGTGATGTGTGACATGGAACATACCATGATGGAGGATGAAACAGCTTGCCCTATGCATGTTAAAGCATTGTTCATGATCAATGATTTACAGCACAGTTTAAAACACATCTACTCTCAACCATAGCTCACACCTAACTGACTGCACCAGACAAGTTGAAACTTGTCACACACTGTTACTAAGGTTTGATACACCGCTTCCTGTGCTGAAGATCCTTGCCTTTCCGTTGGATGGCAATCGGCAGCAGCATTCACTGTATTTTGTGATCACAAAGGAAAGGCTCCATGTCACACATCACTTCTGGCATGGCAATTTCTGTCCAATGAAAACATTACGGTGTGTCCTCATCCACCTTATTCACCAGATCTGGCACCATGTGACCTCTAGCTCCTCCCCAAAGTCAAAACAACTATGAAAGGTAAACATTTGGAATCAATGCAGGACATTGAGGCAGCCATGACAGCGCAACTAAAGAACTCATGAAAGAGGACTTCCAGAACTGCTTCAGAAAGTGGCAAGAATGATGGGATGCGTGTGTTCGAAGCGAGGGGGAGTATTTTGAGGGGGATTAATGGCAATGTGTCTTTTAGTATAATCAATTTTTTTTTAAACATTCACTATATTTTTTTATCACACCTCGTCATATATACTCTCTTAGGTAAGGCCTCTTTCATTCAGCATAATGGTTTTGAGATACATCCATGTTGTTGAACATATCAATAGTTCATTTTTATTACTGAGTTATAGGACATTTTTAAAATTCTATTCTATATACAAGACCTATATCAAATATATGCTTTGTGAATATTTTCTTCTAGTCTGTGACGTACCCAAACAATTTCTTAATGGTCTATTTTGATGTGCATAAGTTGTTAATTTTGATGAAACTTAATTTATCAAATTTTGCTTTCTGGTTATTACTTCCTGTATCTTGTGTAATGTGAGAACCCTTTGCCTACTCTCAGGTCACATACTCTTTTTTCATTTTTTCAATTTTAGCTTTTATATTTAGGATTATAATCTACCTTGAGTTAATGTATGTGTATGCTGAAAGGTAGGAATCGAGGCTCATTTTTTCCTTATGGCCATCTGGGTGTTTCAGCATCATATGTTGAAAAGAGTTTTCTTTCTTCACTGAATTATGCTACACCTTTATTAAAAATTAATTAACCAAGTAAGTTTGGGTTTTTCAGGACCCTCTGTTTTGTTTCATTGCTCTGTCATATGCCAATACACACTATTGTGATTATTATAGCTTTACAGTAAATCCTGATGTAAGATACTATTACTTTAATATAACAATTCTGTTCTTTTTCAAGCTTGTTTCAGTTATTCAGGTCCTTCACAATTCCAAATACATTTTAGAATCAGCTTTTCAATTTCTATTTTTTAAAAAAGCCAGGTAGGATTATGAATGGCATTGTGTTGAATCTATAGACTGATTTGGGGGAGAAGTGACATCTTAACAATATGGAGTCTTCTAATCTCTGAACAAACATTTTCTCTCCATTTATTAAGATCTTTAATTACCTTCAGTAACGTACTATAGTTTTCAGTGTAGAGCTTTTTCCACATCTTTTGTTAAATTTATTTCTAAGTAGTCTATGCTATTTTTAGCCTCTATTATAAATGGAATTATGCTAATTTCATTTTCCAAATGTAGCTGCTCATATATAAAATACAGATGTTTCTATATTGATCTTGTGTCCTGTGTCCTTGATGCCCTAGTAAAAACCAGAAGCAAAACTCTGACCAGACTCCCAAGTTTATTTTAAGGAACCTTCTAATCAAAGGAGGGAGACCTACTTATCCCCATTCACAGCCTTGGCAAGTATGACATTTAATCTCAGAGGGCTGAGTAACACCATAATCAACTCTCGCTCCTCAAATATGAACTGTTATCTCCTCTACTACCACCTGTACTGTAAAATTATGTTCCTTGGAGGTAGCCAATATGTCACTCTCTCTTCCTCTTCCAAAATTAACTTTACCAGCTATAGGAAAAGGATTAACAAACACAAGGCAACATTGCTTATGGTAAAAATGAATCCTGACTTATAAATTGCATCTAAATGAGAGGGCTGTGAGTGGACTATATACTTGATGGGAGACCATAGCTCGAGATTCTCTGATTGTTGAGACTCTTATAACTGGGCTTGTCCCTTACAGGAAATTATATCTACCAAACTTTTACAAAAGATAACAGCTCTTCTGCAGCATAAAGATTCTAAAGTAATCCCTGCTATCAACTATGTGGATCTTGTCCCCTTGTATCTAAGTGGTAATTTGGGGGTAGAAGTCAAAGAATAGCACCTGGATACTATAAGGACTCCAGTGAAAGACGAATGCTCTCCTGACATGCTGGTTCCTGGCCAATGTCCTTCTAAGTGAATCTAATGCTAAGTTTGGCCTATTCAGGTCATGTGAGTCTGAATGTCTGGTTAACCCTAAGAAGAATTCTTTGCAATCTTTGCAACAACTGTACGTATACCAAGGGCCATTCAGGTGTCTAATAATGTCTGGTTTCCCAATAATGTTTTGCTATAAACTGCTTCAGTTAAATCTGATTTTCTGAGCTGTATTCAATAAGACTTTATCATTTATGCAGGAGTCTTTCTTTTTTCCTTCCTGCTGGTATGTATTCAAAAATACAACATGAATACCAAAGACGGTCATATTACCAAATAAATATTGGTTCAAGCACTGGACTGTGAGGTTGCCATATAAATGGAGGAACTGATTGTTTTGAAACCATATATAATTTCAAATACCGGCTGCAGTAAACACTTTTCATTAAATGGCTTTGTTTCTCCAACTTTAAGGTCTATCACTCCCATTACATTTCAATGATTTTTCCAACTGCAATTCAAAATTCCCCTCCACATTCACTGGTGCTGCACCTCTGTAGAATGCATCTATACATGTAGCATCAATAAATAAAAGGTTCCTGCCTATGAGCCACTCCCAAAATATGTTTCCCGTGAGCAGTGAATTCTGTCTCAGACAGAAAAGGGTAGGGATTTTTTATCAGTCCAAGCATAGACACCATTAATTTACTTTTATCTTCTAGAAAGACTGTAATTTCAGAAGATATATTTTGTTAATTACTATTGATTTACAGCAATATTCTATAAGAAAGCACTGACTAAATGAATAGCCTCTAGGTATCAATTTAAGATACGCACAAAACAATTTTAACAGATTGTTCCTTCAAGAAGTTTGCAGCTTAGTTTGGGAATAATATACCCATATAATTTTATAGAATAATGTTATTACATTTTATTCATTTATATTACAATACACAGATATAATATAGGCAAAATTTTAAATGATTCATCTATGAAATTCATGTCAACAATTTCAAAGCTGCAAGGAAGAGTGAACATAAGCTGTGCTTAAGTTATTGCCACTTTAGCTGGTAAAGAAAAATACCCACCATACTTTATTCATACCATGCTTATAAAATATTCATTTTACTTACTCTTAAACTACTATTTTAACATTACTGCTATTAAATTTTAATATATTTTATTATCTTAAAACTACTTTACCCAAACATTTTTAGAGTGGTAGTGCTGCTGCTAAAAAATTCCTGAAAGTTAATAACTTTGGAATGGAATTTACATGTGCTAAAAAAATGCAACTAAGGAAGCCAAACAACTGCCATAACATGCTGTGCTATTAATTTAAGTGACTGTACTCTGCATATGTAATAGAAAATGCTAAGAAAAAAATCCATCAAAGCAAAAATATGTTATAACGATTGTAGATTTATTGACTTAGACATGTATCTAATCATTACCCGTGGTCCCCACCTACCTCTGCTCCCTCAGCACACATATTTTACATTCATTACTTTTGGAAAACTAGTCTTGAATTATTTACAGTTTGAATTACGTGTCTCCTCCAGATCATATTCCTTCCATAAAATGGGACCACCTACCCTATATAAGGTAGTACATGATTAATTGTCAAAATGAATTCAATAAGATAATAAGCCAGAGTGATCAATATGGGCTGCAATAGGAGAGAGAAGCTCTATTCATTCATGGCCTTTCAGTTAACATACACTAAATTCTCAATATGTTCCAGATAATGTGCTAGAAGCTAGGGATGAAAAAATGATTAGAACATACATAGTCTCTATCTCTACTGTGAAGGAATTTCATAAAATGGGGAAAATACATGCATACATACATATATACATACACATATATACATACATATATATGTATATGTATACATATATAATATGTATATTATATATAAATAGTATGTATATAAATAATAGTAGCATTCTAAAGAAACTTGGGATCATCACAAGTTGCATTAAAACAATTTCTTCAATTAGGGTAGAAGTATTTTAGGCTATCTAAAAGAAAGTTACTCTCTGGCAGAAATTTTAGAAAATAAGGTATATGTGTGTGTCTTTAAGCAGTAACAGTTGCTATAGTATGAATATTTGTGTATCCTCAAAATTTATATGTTGAAATCCTAATTCCTAATGTGACAGATTAGGAGATGGGGCCCTTAGGAGATGATTAGACCATGAGTGGAACCCTCATGAATGGGATTAATATCCTTATAGAAAAGGTCCAAAAGAGCTCCCTTGCCCCCTTGCCCCCTTGCCCCTTCCACCACATGAGGAATACAATGAGAAGCCTATGACCCAGTGCGGCCTCACCTGGTCATGCTGGCGCCCTGATCCCAGACTTCCAGCCTCCAGAACTGAGAGAAATAAATTTCTGTTGTTTATCAGCTACCCAATCTATTATATTTTGTTATAGCAGCCCAAGAGAATGGTTTAGCTATAAAATCTAATTATTATTGAATGCCTTCATTAAATCTGTATTTTACTAAAAAATAATGTCCTTTCTTTTCCTTTCAATACTAGCACAGAACTTGTGACATGTTATTACCTTTTTTCCCATTGCAGTGATCAAAACAGTACAACATTGCTCAAAACAGCTATGAAAATGTAACTTTTTTTTTTTTCCTACTTATGGTACTAGTGTCTAATTGAGATTTAGTTTTAACTAAAAGCCATCTACAAAGAAGAAACTGTATCCTCTAACTAAAAGATCAAATTAAATCCCACTGGAATATAAAAACTCATGCTGTAAGAAAATGCCTGCATTTGTAAATGGTATAGTAGTAGCATAAAGAATGGAGTGGTCAATTTAAGAGGGAGTAGGCATGAAAGGCTTCTCAGAGTAGGTGGCAACAGAATTAAAATTTGAAGGACAGGTAGAAGGTCATTCGTAGGGGAAGAACACTGACTTACCTTCTTGAAGTACTTCAGCTAGCCAAATAAAACTAAAAACTCAAGGACAGGAAGAACATGGCATTTAAAAAAGTATTGTATAATTGTTGCTGACATCATTATAAACGTAATGCAAATGTCAGCATTTATTATTGGAAAAAACAAAACAAAATGTAATTGAAATAAAAATAATAGCCAAGAGGGGTTAGAAGGAGGGGTTCAAATAAAGAGAGAATCATACAGAATCTCTCATATCTTACATGAGGTGAGTCAACACCATTATGTTTTATTTTTAATGTTAGTAGAGAAATACAGGTTTATTCATTGATCCATCTGGCTTATTTTAGAGGATGCTATTCTAAAATGAAAATAGTATGTTTAACTTTCAAATTACTCTATTAAAAAATACTTAAAGAACATTGGAAAATGGCAAAATGTAAGGTGTGGGTGTAAAAGAAAAAAAAGAAAATTTCCAAAATAAAATGTAAATAAAGTAATGTAAGTGAAATTAAGTATGTCAGTTATCAAGAAATATAACTATTAAAGGGCAAAGACTATAAGGTTGATCAACCAAATATTAATCATAAGTAAAGTGCTTAATACAGATAGGTCAAAAATAAAGTGATAAATACACCAAGAAAATAAAATAAAATAAAGCATGGGTTACAAATATCCACATCAGGCAAAATTTCAAGGCAAGAGGCATTAAGTGGGGCAAAGTGATCAAATTACAATCCACAATGAAGCTATAAGAGAATAAAATCTTATGAACTAAATAATTTAACATTGAAGTTCTCTGTTTTTTATAAACTATACAAAAAGAACAAGAATCTAAATAAATAATATAAATTTGAAGTTTAGTCTAATAGCTATATGCTGAATCTAACAAACAGAATATACATGTAAAAAAGATATTTATGGAAAATTTACAAAAATAGATCATATATATCCAGACTACAAAACACACACACACACACACACACACACACACACACACACACACACACACACAAAACCCTCAAGCATATTTTTTTAAAAAAATTGAAATCTGACAGGCTTCAGAATCTTATATGGTTGAAATTAAACTAGAAGTAAATAAACAGAACCTACAATAAAACTCTCCTAAATACCCTTGGGTTAAATAAGAAATCAAAATGGCAAATATAAATTAGAAAATAATAGTTTATAAAATTCACACAGGACAAAACATCTATCTTTACACACAAGTTTGATCAATCCTCTATAACAGATTTCTTGAAGTAGAGTGGAGGTGAAGGTCACTGAAGTTGAGCAAGTCAGGGAAGTTTTTGGCTAGGGAGTTAAATGGGTCATTCAAATAATCAATTGAAATCCCCATATGTTAGTAAGAGTTGAAGTAGAGTCAAGAGACGCATGCCAAAGTGCCCAAGAAATTTGGAAAACCAGTAAGAGGTAAATAGATGATAGAAGTCAAGGAATATCAATCCATATTTAGAGCAATAAGCTGAAAGGAATATATATTTTTTGTGCTTGATTTTCACTTTGATAATAAAAGTATAACATCAATTTCTTAAGTATAGCCAGATTGTCAATAATTATTTATTGACCAATTACTACAAAGAGGTTCTACCACTACACATTTTAGTATTATGATCAAACCAGCCATAAGGAATAATTGCATGGGAGCTTTTATATATAAGATAAAATGTCCATGAGCTAGGAGAAGGTAGCGAATTAACGCTTCTCATTTCACCCTTAAGGCAGATCTTTCCTTATAGAGGATTCATTCATACGTTGACAAAATATGCATGAACAAACTTAGGCTACTTTATACTATAATCAGTAGTTCCAGTAAAGTTTTATGTTTTCTTGATTAACCTTGGACTTGATCTTAAGTTGCTAAAATCTGTTATTGCACATTAGATAACAAACTTTTCAGAGGGCTAAATAGCATATTACATTAGAAAGGCTTAAGGAAGAAAAAATACCTTGTTAGTGGAATTGTTTTTTCCTGGAAACAAGAATGAGTTTTTCAACTTTAGAAAAACAGAAAATCTTTTAAGTTAATGCTAATAAAACCAACCTGTGATTTTTGCTGCCTTTTCCTCTTGGTTCACTCGGTTCTCATCATCTTCTTCATTATCTTCTTCAAAGTCATCTAAATTGCCAATGTCAGCCTGCTTCATACTCATCAAACTAGCCAAACTTTGCATGTCTTCATCCCTACATCGATGATTTACAACACAGTTCATTAAATTACATTGCTTGAAAAAGGATTGCTTCTTAAAAATAAATATTAATATAGTCCTTCTTTCTATATGTTGTCTTTTTAAACACTTCTACAATACTACTGACAAATCTAAATACTCATATTTCTTAATTTTTAAATGTTATGTTTAATTAATAAAAAGCAAACAGGATTAAAAACTAACTGGTCGGGAGTTACTATAACTTTGCTGCAGACCTATGGAAGACTAAAATTTTCTTCATTGGATTAAAGTATGGTTTCTTAATCATGAAGTCCAGAAACAAAATTTTGTTTCTTAAAACTGAAACGGTTTGCAAATCAGGTGAGATCTAGAGTTTAAAATATTCAAACTTTTATAAGGAATTGGAACAGAAATTCTTAATCTGAAGTCCATGAATCCTTTTGGTTTTTGTGGATAACAGGATAAGAAGTATTATAATAGAAGAAGCATCTTAAAATAAATAAATAGCCTTTTTAAGAATTACAAGATGAAAAATGGCCTGGGTTGATTATAAGTTAAATGCCATATATTTGATAAAATGTAAAGATGTTTTTATCTTGAAGTATTTTAAATATAAATTAATAAAGTTTACATTAAATACTCTAAACATCAAATAATTAAAGTTTTCTTGATCTATCATTTACACTTTAAATTTCAAACAAACTACAGTGAATGAAACCTATTTCTAACATGTTATTTGCAAACTAAATTTCAATCTGGTATACTACCCCAAAACACAGAAAGTCAAGTTAAAACACTGTTTTTCATGTTCTTAGCACAATAAAAAACAAAACAAAACACTGCTTCTTTTGTAAAGTAAAGCTTGTTAATGTTCACTTATCTTTTAAACATGGTATGACTTTGCAGACTAAACTGGTTTTGAAATTTTTTGCATTTTATCTCATATAAGCTTAGAGTTAAAATCATTTCCTCTTTTTAAAATAAGTTAGTGACACAAAGTCTACATGAACAAAAAAAGTTGTGTTACCATATATGAATACCTTACAAATTGCTCACCTGTCAATGGGGGATAATTTCAAGATATAACATTATTCTTAAAACGTTAACTTGCTTAATTTTACCTCTTTAATTTCCTCATATTTTAACCCTGAAAATTTTTCTTGAGAAAAGGTAAAAAGGCAAGGAACAAGGAGGTAGAAAGAAAGTTTGAGGTGTTCTGAGAGAATTCTTCACTCAAATTGAAATATTTGGTTTGACTGAATTTCCTCTCCCTCATATTCCTGTGAATGGTTCTTACTGCTTCTACCCCATGGAAAAGAGTCCACCTTCAAAGGATCTTCTCTGATTTTGTTTTCTCTCTTCTTCCTCTGTTTCCTTTCTTTTCTTTTTGGCTTGAACTTCAGGGTAAGGTCTTTATTTTTAATTTCTCAATATTTAAAGTCTACAACTTAAGGTCCTGAGATGAAAGACTAATTACTTCCATTCTGCACGGTCTCCTATCACACTCACTTAGAAGCCAACTTTCCAGAGAAGAGGCTTACTGTTACGGTATCTTCCAAATCATTGCTGCCCTGTAGATGAGTGCCAAACATCTCGTTTTGACTGACGCACAGAATCCACTCTAATCAGTCAAGTACACATGGCCAATTATAGTAAGCACATTCCATTAGGTCAAATACATTCAGAACTGTGACTCAAATTGGATTGAAATGTTCATAGCTGCCTTCTTCCCCTCACCATAGCATAGAATTTGCATTTCTCCTCTCTTTGAATCTTCCACTCCACATAGGTACTAACGCTTTCACTATATATATACTCAAAACATGCACTTACCCTTGACTTGACTGTATGCTACAACCAGGGTCAATGTTAGCTTTCCTTTTTCACCTGTTCTAGGTATGTCCACATCTCATTTTATCCCGTTATAATTGTACTCTTTTAGGAGACCAGAACTAGGTGTAGAAATTATCTTTCTGCAATGCCTATTCAGTGATTTATGAAAAGGGTAGTGATTATAACAAAGTGTATCTAACTGTACTTTGCTATACAATTTTTGGAAGGCTGAACCAAAGAACATGAATTGGCAAAAGTTCTTTTAGTTCTTTCATCCCTCTTATCCTAAACTTTTCATTT
Organism: Rhinolophus sinicus; assembly: GCF_036562045.2. Taxonomy (NCBI): domain Eukaryota; kingdom Metazoa; phylum Chordata; class Mammalia; order Chiroptera; family Rhinolophidae; genus Rhinolophus; species Rhinolophus sinicus. Next base: position 44,290,262 of record NC_133755.1, on the reverse strand, counting down.
TGGGTTCCTCTAATGCCTCAGCTGCATCAAGCAGCTCTAACAAATTGAATCGTCTGTATTTCAGAGTACAACCACTTTACACTGAAGACACTGAAACGTAAAACAAACCTGTATGATATCTTATAATATACAATTTTAAATTTCAAATTTGCTGTGATCACTTTTATAGAGTTCATTCTCTAGAGTCAAAGAGGTTATAAATAACAAGGAGTTCATTTAATTCAGCCTCTGTAAAAAGACTGGCAAGAATGATTGGTATGTGGTAGGATGTTCTCAACCGCTGCCAGTCTACTGAGTCACAAACTATTTACCTACAGTGTTTTAAAACACACTCTGAAGCAACTTATTTTACCAAAGAAACTTACGTGGCTTTTCCTTCCCGAAGGAAAATGCAAGATAATGAAAACTGGAGAGTGGCAGACACAACTTTTTTAGACAATGGCTTGAATTTTAACTTGACATCAGTCTGAGTTGGCATAGGGCTTGCATACTGTTTCATGTTGATGCTGCTAGTAGCAAGAGCTTTTCTTCGACCAGAAGGGGATTCCTGGAAGATAAAAAATTATTATGTAATTTGATGTTCTTTATAGCCAAATATTTTAAAATACTATTTTAATAAGATGATTAAATAACAATTGAGACTTCCTTCTCCAATGAATTCCTGTAACACATAATGAAAAGAAATTGTGATGAGGTTATATCACACCTTTTATATAATTAGGTAAGGCAGATATAAAATTGGCGAGAGCTGGCCCAGGCAGAAATGGGGAAGACTTGAACAACCCTACATAACTCAGGAAAGGAAAAGCAAGGAATGCAAACTAGGACAGAAAGTCTCCAGGGTTCCTGGAGAAAGTATATGGCTAGGTACCAAAGCTCTGAATAATCATTTTCCTTCCTTTGATTATATTTAATGTAACCTATTTATATTATAATGCAAATATTGTATTAAGTTACATTAAACCTTTCTGACTACCAACAACTTTTTATAGAACTCCTCCAGCCTTGGGGGCATTCTACCTCGTTTTTCCCTGAAGTATTTGAATTCTATCTATCTTATAATTTGAGCCTTATTTCTTCCCAGGGCCACTTCTGATTATTCCAGTCTATAGTTTTCTTTCTTCCCTAAGATCACATATATCAAGGAAGAAACAGCTGGTTTCTCAGATCCTATGGCAGACACTGCTAACCAACCCCAGCAGATCTCAAAATTCTTCTCCACACAGCCATTGCCAATTCATCAGAAATGGAACACAAAATGAATCCTATCTGCTATCGAAGACGTTTAACATTCCATTAATAAGCTACTTGGTTTCAAAATTATCCTTTACAGAATAATAGACTAGAAGAAGAATAAAAGGACAGCAAACTAATGATTGGGCATTACCTATGTATAAGATACGGTGTCAATTCTGGAGAGATATAATGATGAAAAAGACACAATCCCTGACTATGTGTTCTAACGGCAAGGGGAAATTTTAGATGTAGGGTAATTTATAAATAATGTAAATCAGAGGTCATATACCATCATTAATATAAACCAGAAGGCATATACCAGCATTCCTTAAGGTTTACTGGTCTGAGAGTCCAGACCTAAAACAAGGCCTAACTTCCAAGCTACATGACCTCGAGTAAGTCAGTAAACTTGAGCCTCAGTAACCTTTTCTATAAAATAAGCCTAAACAAATCCATTCAAGCTCTACAATAGTTTTCTATAAAATTACTTGGTTTTCCAACCAAGGCAGGAGAAACTACCATTAACCTTTGAATTATTGTTTAATAAATCTTTATTTGTCCTATGATTGACAAACTTGTCTAAAGTTAGGACATACTAACTTAATCAAAAAAACACTAAAACAGCCTTTTAAAAAATTTTGACATTTCTACCAGCAGAACAAGTAAAAATATGTAGGCACCCCTAAAGAAAGAATATCTTGTTTTAAAATGTAGTTTTATCTGTCAGATCATGCACAGCAATATTATATGCAATTATTAGTGCGTGTAGATACCTTATGAATGAATTTCAAAAATGCATCAAGCACTTGAGAAGGATTTAAGCCCTCTCAGAAGAAATACTTAAGAATATGCAAATACCCACAATTGAATCAAGTTGAACAGATGTGACTATCCCAAACAATACAAGTGTTCTTTCCCTGGTCGCTGTCAATCAAAGAATAAGATTAAGGTCCAAGGTTCTCACAATGTGCAAAATGAAAACTACATCAGGAAGTATCAATTTATTACACCGATATGAACAGTAATCTCATATTATACCTTTAGAATAGCTAACAACTTCTACATATAATATAGGACTTAAAGCCTCTGTTTTGAAAGCATGACAAAGTGCCACATATTATTTTCAGACTTTGTTAAATAAATCTGTTTTACTAAGTATGACATTGATCCCTTAATAGTAATTATTTAATTTTATAACCAAATAATCAAACTATAAAAAATTAAAAAAATATGGAATGAGCATAATTTTGAAAGCCCAGTTTAAGGATGAGTCCTGCAAAATCTAGAGTTCTGATGAATATTTTGTCAATTTTATTTTTCAGATAAAAAAATTAAAAAGGTTTTCTGCTTAACTAAGGGAATTTTTAAGTATTTGGTAAACTGGTGTCTCTGAAACAACAGGAAATAAAGCCACTAAATTCTAAACACAATTAGCTATACTACTTAATTAAAAGCAGTACCTTGCTCAGCAATAATGAAAACAGCCCTTTATAAGGTCTGGGCAGGTGAGCAGAACAGAGAGCTCTTTTGAGTCTACAATATCCATAGCTAATATTAACACAGAATCTCACTAATATCTGTGTCCTTGGGAAAAGGGGTCTGAATGATGTTTTTACTAGCCCTTCACCCAGCTAAAGACACTGTTTTCCTCCTTAAAATTAGCTATTTCATAAAAGTATACCTGAAAAAGAATAGTAATGAGAAAAATATGAGGATCTTTCACAACTCTAACCCCAGCGCCATGATTCTTCACTTTTTATAACCATTGAGTCTAAATCTTTACCCACCCAAGTTGGATGTCATTGCTATCAACAGTTCTAAAAAGAAGAATGAAATAACTGATTGCATTGCTATATGAGCATATCATTTGTGTCCTATAGTCCTCTTTAAATGGGTAACGGTCAGCCAGGTAATGGGGATGGGAAGTACTTAATATTTTTAGAAATACAGGGCCTATCTCTAGTTTTACTAATTTAGGATCTCTAGGGGTGGGATATAGCATCTAAGCTCCCTAGTTTTATTTTTGTTGTGTAATAAACACCGAAGTTTAAGAACTTCTGCTTTAGGGATTTTGAAGTAATTCCCCAAATACTGCCATTTGTATATCTTCTTGGATGAGGTAGCTCTTAAGGATTTTTGTCCCATTTTTTAAATCAATTTGTTTTCTTGCCGTTGAGCTTTAAGAGTTCTTTGTATATTCAGGAATTATCAGATGTATCTTTTATAAATTTCTTCTCATTCTCTTAAAATTGTTTTTTGCACAGCAGTTTTTAATTTTAATGAAATCCAGCTTATCCACTATTTCTATTATGGATCATGCCTTTGGTGGTGTAGCTAAAAAGGCATGACCACACCAAAGGTCATCTAGGTTTTCTCCTGTGTTGTCTTCTAGGAGATTTATAGTTTTGCATTTTACATTTAGGGCTATTATTCATTTTAATTTTTGTCAAGAGTGTAAGGTATATTTCTCGATTCATTTTTTTTGAGGATGTCCAGTTGGTCCAGCACCATTTATTGAAGAAATTATCTTTGACCAATTGTATTGCCTTTGCTCCTTTGTCAAAGGTAAGTTGCCTATATTTATTGGGGTCTATTGCTGGGCTCTCTATTCTGTTCCATTGATCTCATTGTCCTTTCATAAATACCATACTGTATTGGACTGTAGCTTTAAGTTAGTTTGATGTCAGGTGGTATCAGTCGTCCAACCATTGTTCTTCTTTTTTGTTTTTAACAGGACTTTATTGGGGAACAGTGTGTACTTCCAGGACTTTCTTTTTTCCCAAGTCAAGTTGTTACCCTTTCAATCTTAGTTGTGGAGGGCACAGCTCAGCTCCAGGTCCAGGTGCCATGTTCAATCTTAGTTGCAGGGGGCGGAGCCCACCATCCCTTGTGGGACTCGAGGAGTTGAACCATCAACCTTGTGGTTGAGAGCCCACTGGCCCATGTGGGAATCGAACCGTCAGCCTTCGGAGTTAGGAGCATGGAGCTCCAACCGCCTGAGCCACCAGGCCGGACCCTAACCATTGTTCTTATTCTTCAGTATTGTGTTGGTTATTCTGGGTCTTTTGCCTTTCCATATAAACTTTAGAATCAATTTGTCAATATCCATTAAATCACTTGCTGAGATTTTTGTTGGGATCGCATGGAATCTATAGATCAAGTTGGGATGAACTGACATCCTGACAATATTGAATCTTCATAGCCATGAACATGGAATATCTCTCCATTTAGTTCTTTGACTTCATTATCAGAGTTTTATAGTATTCTTCATACAGATCTTATACATAGTTTGTTAGATTTATACCTAAGTATTTTCTTTTTTGGGTGTGCTAATATAAATGGAATTGTGTTTTTAATTTCAAATTCCACTTGCTCATTGATGGTGTATAGGAAAGCAATTGACTTCTCTATGGAAACCTTGTATCCTGCAAACCTGCCTTATAATAATTTATTAATTCCAGAAGTTTCACATTAATTCTTTTGAATTTTCTACATAAATGATCACGTATTCTGTAAACAAAGGCAATTTTTCATGCATTCCTTCCCAATCTGTATACTTTTCATCTCCTTTTCTTGTCTTTATTACATCAGCAAGGACTTTTAGTACAATGCTGAAAAGGAGTAGTGAGGACGGACCTCCTCGTCTGGTACCTGATCTTAGTGGGAAAGTTTTGAATTTCTCACCATTAAGTAGGATGTTAACTATGGGGGTTTTGCAGATATTCTTATCAAGTTGAGGCACTTCCCCTGTATTCCTAACTGGATGAGAGGTTTGTTGGGTTTTTTTGTTTTATCATTAATGGGTGTTGGATTTTGTCAAATGCTTTATCTGCATCTATTGATATAATCATGTGATTTTTTTTTTTTCCCCCAGTCTGTTCATGTGATGTTATTATACTGATCTTCAAATACTGAACCAGCCTTGCATCCCTGGGATAAATCCCATTTTATTTTAGTATGTAATTCTTTTCATATTTTTTGGATTCAATTTGCTAATCTGTTGAGAAGTTTTGCATCTATATTATGAGAGGTATTGGTCTGTAGTTTCCTTATAATGTTGTTGTTTGGTTTTCATATAGGTTAATGCTGGCTTCATAGAATGAATTAGGAAGTATTCCCTCTGCTTCTATCCTCTGAAAGAGATTGTAGAGAACTGGTATAATTTCTTCTTTAAATGTTTGGTAGAATTTATCTGTGAACCCATTTGGGCCTATTGCTTTCTGTATACTCTCTCTACAAAATATTTTTTTATTTATTTTTTATTGGGGAAGGGGAACAGAACTTCATTGGGGAACAGTGTGTACTTCCAGGACTTCTTTTTCCAAGTCAAGTTGTTGTCCTTTCAGTCTTAGTTGTGGAGGGCGCAGCTCAGCTCAGCTCAAGGTGCCGTTGCTAGTTGCAGGGGGCGCAGCCCACCATCCCTTGCGGGAGTCGAAACAGGCAACCTTGTTGTTGAGAGGATGCGCTCCAACCAACTGAGCCATCCAGGAGCTCAGCGGCAGCTCAGCTTGAGGTGACATGTTCAATCTTAGCTGCAGGGAGTGTTGCCCACCATCCCTTGTGGGACTCGAGGAATCGAACTGGCAACCTTGTGGTTGAGAGCTGGCACTCCAACCAACAACTGAGCCATCCGGGAGGTAGCTCAGCTTGAGGTGACATGTTCAATCTTAGCTGCAGGGAGTGTTGCCCACCATCCCTTGTGGGACTCGAGGAATCGAACTGGCAACCTTGTGGTTGAGAGCTGGCACTCCAACCAACAACTGAGCCATCCGGGAGGTAGCTCAGCTCAAGGTGCCATGTTCAATCTTAGTTGTGGGGCGGGGGGGGGGGGGTAGCCCACCATCCCTTGTGGGACTCGAGGAATTGAACTGGCCCATGTGGGAATCAAACCGGCAGCCTTCGGAGTTAGGAGCCTGGAGCTCTAACCGCCTGAGCCACCAGGCAAGCCCTACAAAATACTTTAATGAGAAAAGTGTTACTGTTTTACAAATCTCTTTAACGTCTTTATGTCTCTCTAAAATCTCTTTAATGTCTGGTTTAACAGACAGCTGGATTATCATATCTACTCCCATATTCAATCTCTGTGATATGTTGTTTTGGATGAAGTATATGAAGAAAATCCAGCTTCATATAAATATGCAGCTGGAAAAGATAAAAGTATTTTAATGATCTTTTCAGGTAATTTTGGGTCTTCTTTGATAATATACCAAAAGTCCACAAGTGGTAGTTTCTTAAAGGTTAAGAGTAATGTGGAATCTGAAATCGTATCAATAAACTTTTCAAATACTGTTAAACTCCATTGCTTATCATGCATGTTGAATGAATTTTTTACTAATGTACGTACAATCTTGTAACATCACATACTTTAGTTATTTGGAAAATACTGATTCTTCGAATTATACAGATATTCTAAATGTTGTCACATTTCATTGTACAATACCAAAATAACCACATTTGTTTATATCACTACCTATTCCATCAGAAAACTCCTGCTTAATAAATCTTTATTATATTTCGATGTATAAACCATACTCACATTTTCAAGTATTGTTGTCTATTGCTTATATATAACTTCATTTTGCAGTTAGCAATGTGAAAATTTAGGTATCACAGGTTGGAAAGAAATGTATCATAAACTTTCCCATTAAAATTAACAGAAATAAAAATCAAAAAAAGGTCCCTATTCACCCAGGCCCCTTCTGCAGCCCACCTAGAGTCAGAAACTAGGATGGGCCCTGACTTGGCTGGGCTTTGCCAGAATGAGCTATGATCACTTCCAGTGCTGTACCCTTGGGGCAGCTGGGTTCTTCCTAGGGTCAGGGCAGGACAGAACTGGTGAGGCAGAGGGCTGAAGGAGATGGTGGAGGGTGCTGTGAACACCTCCCCAGAGAGGAGGCAGGAAGGATGACAGACAAGGCCATTAGAAGGGCAGCCGCTCGCAGCCCTACTCACACACTGTTTATCCCTGCAGAACAAGATCCTTCTGCAGTCTAACGCACTGCCTTCTCCAGGTATTCCTCAAAGCACTGGGTAAAGGCATGCTTAAGGTAGTGAGTACACGTTTTTCAAAATTCTAATTTTCTCTTAAAAGTTTTAATTTTATCATTAGCAACAAATAATTTCAGTCACTTACTTTTAAGTAGTAGGCTTACTTTCTTTAGTTTCAAGAAAATGTTTGTCAAATAAATACCGAAGTGTGAATAACCAGTTTTCTTGTTATTTTTTTTAAATTAAAGTTTATTGGGGTGACAACTGTTAGTAGTAAAGTTACATCAGTTTCACTGTTACTCATTTCTTTAAGTAAAAATGGTGCTGGGGGGAGGGAAGTGATTACAAGTGAAATAATCACGAGTGTTTTTTCTTGAATAATTTTGTTCTTTGCAACGCTTTGTAAGTGCTTTATGCATACTTCCCATTTTGGCACAGAGAATATTAGAAAGACTAATGCTCAGGGGTCGAAATTTAATGAAATTAAAATTTGTATTACGACATCAAGAACATAGTTAGACGAACCCCATGTGAGGGCTAGCTCCTGGTTATAAATTTTCAAGGGTGAGAATCGCTTTTACCCATTAATGCTGAGACTAGAAGAGGCGATTTTCCTCATTGCCTTCTTTTGTGCAGTGAGTTTATTTCTTCTTCATCCTTATGCTGATAGTACAGCTCTGGGATGCCTGCTTTGTGCAACAAAGGGATCTTATTAGACCTTCCATCTTGGGGAAATGGGAGATGCTAGACTTTTTCTGCATCTCCACGCAGCAGTAACAGCAGTAAATCACAGTTCAGTAGATAGCCTCAGTGGGAATGCTATGATGAATGCTTATCTTCTAGACTTCCTGCTTTCAATTTTTAAAAAAAACTTCTTTGGATTCTTTCTATCTGTGTCATTTCAGGAGTGATTTATAAAGATCATTTGGTCATATTTTACCCAAGCTTTTAGCTCTTTTCCAATTGGAGAGTTACTCATGCTATCGAGTCTTTTTTTCTTTTTTTTTTTTTAACTTTTTTTTATTAGTTTCAGGTGCACAAAGCAATGTAATAGTTAGACATTTATCATTTATATCCCTCACACAGTGACAACCCTCCTCCTCCCATCCACTACCCCTCTGAAATCACACACAGCGATTACATTTCCACTGTCTCTATTCCTAAAACTGTACTCTGCTTCTTGTAAATATATATATACATATATATATATATATATATACACATATATATATATATATAAACTTGTAGTTGACATTCATTATTGTTCAGCTTCAGCTTCAGGTGTACAGTGCAGTGATTAGGCATCTACATCATCCCCGAGGTGGTCTCCCTAATGAGACAAGTATCTATCAGATACCCTACAAAATCTTTATAACATTATTGATTACATTCCCCAAATTGACTTTTGTGTCCCCATGGCAATCTTGTGGTTACCGACTATACTTTCTAATCCCCTCACCTTCCCCCTTATCCCCACCCCTCCTCCCATCTAGCAACCCTGTTTTCCCTCTAGGTCTCTGCGACTGTTTCTGATTAGTTCATTCATTTATTATTTTTTTTTAGATTCCACAGACAAGTGAGATCACACAGTATTTGTCTTTCTCTGTCAGACTTATTTCACTTAACATAATGTTCTCTAGGTCCATCCATATTGTTGCAAATGGTAAGATTTCATTCTTCTTTATGGCTGAGTAATACTCCACTGTATAAATGTACCACAGTTTCTTAATCCAGTCGTCTACTGATGGGCATTTCTGTTGTTTCCATGTCTTGGCTATTGTGTATAGTGCTGCAATAAACATATGGGTGCATAAATCATTTTGAATTAGAGTTTTGGATTTCTCCAGATAGATACCTAGGAGTGGAATTGCTGGGTCATAAGGTAGTTCCATTTTCAGATTTTTTTTTTTTTATTATTGGGGAAGGGGAACAGGAATTTTCCAAGTCAATTTGTTGTCCTTTCAACCTTAGTTGTGGAGGGCGCAGCTCAGTTCCAGGTTCAGTTGCTGTTGCTAGTTGCAGGGGGCGCAGCCCACCATCACTTGCAGGACTCGAGGAATTGAACCAGCAACCTGTGGTTGAGAGCCCACTGGCCCATGTGGGAATCGAACTGGCAGACTTCGGAGTTAGGAGCACAGGAGCTCCAACCGCCTGAGCCACCGGGCCGGCCCCCCATTTTCAGATCTTTGAGATACCTCCCTACTGTTTTCCATAGTGGCTGCACCAATCTTCAATCCCACCAACAGTGCACAAGGGTTCCCTTTTATCCACAGCCTCGCCAGCACTTGTTGTTTGTTGATTTATTGATGATAGCCATTCTGACTGGGGTGAGGTGATATCTCATTGTGGTTTTTATTTGCATTTCTCTGATGGTTAGTGAGATTGAGCATTTTTTCATATGTCTATTTGCCATCTGTATGTCCTTCTTAGAAAAATGTCTCTTCATGTCCTCTGCCCATTTTTTAATTGGGTTGTTTTTTGGAGTTGAGTGAGTTTTTTTAATAAATTTTGGATATTAACCCCTTATTGGATATATCATTGGCAAATATCTTCTCCCATTCAGTAAGATCCCTTTTTGTTTTATTGATGGTTTCTCCTTTGCTATGAAAAAGCTTTTTAGCTTGATGTAATCCCACATGTTTATTTTTTCTCTTACTTCCCTTGCCTGAGGGGATGTATCAGTAAAAATCTTACTCCAGGTAATGTCTGTAAAGTTTCTTCCTATATTTTCTTCTAGGAATTCTATGGTTTCAGATCTTACATTTAAGTCTTTAATCCATTTTGAATTCATGCTATCTAGTCTTGCCAGAAGCGGAATTCTTCATTTGAATTTTACAAGAACATAACTAAGAATTTTGAAAAGAAATGGCCATGACAACAAAGTTCACTTGTCTCACACTGACTCACTTGTCTTCAATTTAGTAATTCTTAGTGACTTATTAGGACTGTTTGAGAATTTATTTTATTGGAATTTTCTAGGTGTGAACCTGTGATGAACAATACATCTATACCATTCTCTTGTTTTATCTGTTTTGATGTTATGTCTCAACATCACCGTAAGCAAGTAGTCAGTACCTAATGATAAATCAGTGCTTGCCATACATTCCCTTCTTGAGTCTCACAGTCTAATGCCTGACTCTGTTCATTCTTGTCCATTAGAACTCTAAATTCTGATTCTGTACAACTAAATCAGGGCACCAAGAAATGAAGTGATAGGCAGATAGAATTCTGAACAGCATTGGAAAGACATGTGACCAGACTAGTGCTTAAAATTCTTCATTATTAGATCTTGCCCTCTGTCTTATGACTATGTGGATTATTTCGCAGTAAAGAACTAACATATCCAAGTATTTGTGAAAATACCCATTTTCTCTACTGACTCAAGAACCAAAATGGTCAAATGAGGTAACATAGAGTTAGAAGGGATCTTAGAAGTTTCTTAATCCTACCTGTGACCCCAATGCACAAACAGCATCCCTAACAGCCCATTATCATATTTGTTTCCTGGTACTTTTCATTCAAAGTCAACCTAAAAACTCCCAAGAATTTGTTATTTCTAAAACAAAATAACTTGGTGCAATACAATGTCAATGCCAGCAATTTTGTTTTATTTATTCTAAAACACTTATTGAGAGCCTATTATGTGTCTGCCAGTCTCTCATTTAACTCTGTGATAACAGTTTAAACTTTATTTTCAAAAGATAAAAAAGTCAATCTAGAAGTCAAACCATCCTAACTAAAATTGTGATGCTGGTCCTTTGAGCTATCACAAGCACCACATTTCTCGGGTCATGCTGAAAAGATCTTTGCTTCATCAGCAGACCAAAATGAAATACTACAGAATTTAATTTGGAGTCCATGGAGCAATTAAATGCTGAAGCAGACATGCCACAGGGAGCTCTCTCAACCACACAGACTTAATTAGAAACCATATCAGCTAAAATAACCAACTTAGATGATCGGATGGAAGAGTTCGGTAGCACAAATGCAAATTACAAGAATCAGTATTAAAAATCTGTTTAGGTATGTACTCAAAAAGGTTTATAAGACTATATTGATTTTAGAATACAATCTAACATCCCCCTTAAAAAATCCAAATAAAAATACCCTCAATCTTCTCAAATAGAGGGAAATTCTAGCTATATACAAAAATACAAGTTAACGTATTCATGACAAAGGTCTAAATGAGTTGTACGTTGTACAAGTTAAAAAAATGTATTATTAAAGTGCCCCCCAAGTCATGTGTACTACAAAGGTACTAAAGGGCAGTTATTATCACCCCTTTTCCTCTGTTTCTAAAGAAAGCCACTATAAGTATACTCATACTATCACATGTAGTTTTCTAACCTTAAACAGGAACTATACTACCAGAATTTTTAATTAGCTTCCAGTAGGTGTTCTAAAGGAAATAGGACCATCTGTTAAAGACATAGTACCTGAGCTTTATGTCATTCAAGGCCAGAACTTGAATATATTTCTATATTTATCATCCATCTATATTTTCTCTTTTGAAAACTAGTTGTGCTCTTTGTTCATTTATCTATTTGGATCTTAGTCTTTTAAAAAAAAGATTTCTAGAACTCTTTAAATAGTGGAAATATTAGCCTTTTGTCTGATACTTTTGTTGCTAATATAATTAACATTCTCTTGTTTTGTCTTTAAATGTCATGATTTAAAAACCTTGTATTTCCCTTATTACACAAATAATGCAGGTTCATTGTAAAAAAAATAATAGGAAATTCAGAGAATTAAAAATAACACATAATCATACCACTAGAGCTAAGCATTTTTACATTTTCTTTCTTTATTCTTTTTTTCTTTATTTCTCTACTTTGTGTTTCTACTTTACATACATTTTTAAGAAAAATTGGACCATACATTGCACATATTCTTTTGTAAACTAGTTTTTCATTAAAATATGAAAATATTACTTCTGCATTAATACACATTTTATCATGATGCCATTTAAAATGGCTATACATATTCTATTGTATGGGCATAATTTAACTATCCTATATTGTTGGACACTGAGGCTTTTTCTAATTTTTCATATTATAAGCAAATCGGGTGAAAATCCTTAGTTAATTCTTTACATTCATACTTAAGTATTTCACTAAGATAAATTACTGTTGGTTGAATAACTAGATGAAAGACATGCACATTTGAAAAACTTTTTATATGACTGCCATTTGGCCTCTAGAAGTTGTACTAATTCATACTCCCATCAACAGGTGGACCTTCACCAACAGTGAGTCTTAATATGATTTTTAAGATTTATGTATTAGTTTTGATTTTTATGTAGACAAATTTATATATATTTTCCTCTATGATTTCTTCCTCACTGCTTAGAAGCTTAGAAAGTTCTTCTTTATCCAATGATTTAATAAATTCACACTTCTAATCTCTTTTAGTTTTGGTTATTTTATTGTCTTCAATTAACTTTTTAAGCCATTTGGAATTCCCTTTGTAGTGAGGTGAGGAGGTAATATTTTCCTCCTCCCAAGTAGTACCCTACTATTCACTATACAATCTTCTCCTTCCATAATAATTTGAGAAGTGTGGGAATCTTTATACAACTAGTTCATGCTTATAATTTGTCAAGGATTTTTCTCTGCTTCCAGGATAAAGTTAGAACTCTTGAACATAGCAAAGCTCTCTGGGATACTGCCTGTGCGTCCATATGAAGGAAAAACCAACCGTCCCTCCCTCAACTACACTCCATGCTCTGACAATACTCTGCCAGTTGCCTATGCTGTTAATTTTTCTGTGGTGACATATCTTTATAATTTTAAGGCACAGAAGACCTTCTTAAATAAGGTACAAGACCAGAAGAAATAACAGTTACTTTTTATTGAGTACGTACTTTGTGCCAGGCATTATTCTAAATGCTTTACTGTGATATCTCATTTGTTTTTCACAACAATCCTGTAAGGTAGACATTATTACTACCCCATTTTAAAGACAGGAAACCACTACACTGTACTGCATTAAAAAAAAAAAAAAAAAAGACACAAATTCGAACATATAAATACGAAAGGCTTACTATGTGGTGAAAGACACCATTTGCAACAATAATTTTTAAAAAGTGACAGGTAGGGAGAAAATATCTGTAACATAAAGAAAAACCAATGTATAGAATAAAGATCTACAAATAAGTAAGAAAAATGAAATCATTTCAATTGAAAATTGGCAATGAGTATCCTTGGGCAATCCGCAGAAAAACGTTAAGTGGCCAATAAATAGCAAGATGTTCAACTTCACTAATTATCAGGGGAATGAAAACTAAAATGATAATGAGATAGCATGTTTACTCATCGGAGTGACAAAAATTAAAAAGTCTAGTAATAACCAATGTTGGTGAGAGTATGGAAAACAGGCATTTCAATCACTGTTGGTGGGAATATAAATACAGTCTATTATGAGGGTATTCCTGTAGCATTTAAACTGTCAAAATAAATGTCCCCTTTGACTGAACAATTCCATTTCTGGGAATCTATCCCAGAACCTGGGAATCTAATATGCACTAGAGTGCATAAATCTCAGTGCAGTGCTATTTAAAACACCATCAAGTAAACTGGAAACCACCTCAATATTCATCAGCAGAATAAGAGTTAAATCATTATGGTACATCCATGTGTACTATGGAAAACTGTGCAGCAACTGCACACAGTAAAATAAGAAAAGCAGGTCACAAAATAATATGTAAAGTCATGATTCCATTTAAGAAGAAAGCATAAAGCTAACAACCTTAAAATATATGTATGTTCATGCAATTTCATGAAAAAAAAGTCTAGAGGAATGATGGATGAGAGAACTTTCCTTTTTATTTTACACAGTTGTTTATTGTTTGCATCTTTTACAATAATCATCTATTCATATTTAATTTCATCTATTTTCAGTTAACACTTGTGTAACTAATCTATGTGTGTATCCGGGGAGAGGAGCAACAGACATTAAGGAGACGGGAACAAATAATTAAGCTAAGGCAGGGTTTCTCAAGCACAGAACTATTAACAGTTCAGACCAAATCTTTGAGGGGACTTTTCTAGGAATTACAGGGTAACTGGCTAGCTACATCCCTGGCCTATATTTATGAGATACCAGTAGCACACCTTGACCCTCCCCCACCAAATCATGACAATCAAAAATGTCTCCAGATATTGCCACATGTTCTCTAGGGGGCAAAAACGTCCCATATTCACCCACCACCACACAGAACCACTGAATTAAGAAATCGAATATCCTGAGAAGCCTTCTCTAGTTCTCAGCTAGACTTAGAATTCCCTGCGCCTGACCCCATATGGGATCAGTTATTAGTTGTTTCCTTGTTTGTCCCCAGCAGGCTGTGAGCCTCTTCAATGCAGGTGGTTAGTCTGGCTAATTGGTTATCTTCTAGGCTGTGTTCCCCAGAGCGTGGATTGGGAACACTTTCATCAGCAGCTCCTGGGATATTTGTTAAAATGCAGAGTCCTGGATCTCATTTGAGATTTAACAAGCTCCCAGAAGATTCTAAAGCATACTACAGTTTGAAAATTCTATTAGAGTTGTAGTACAATTCCCTGCATATAACAAGTGCTTAGTAATTGTTAAATGAATGCATGGATTTTATTCTATAAAGATAATGAATGCTATTGGTCTCCAGTTAGAAATATAAAACTAACAAATCTAACTGTGAAATACAAAGGGCTATAAGTGATGAAATTGAGTTTAAGTAAATTATGCCATTTAATAACAGATAGCTAAACATGATTCTTAATATTAGTAATAAAGTTACTAAGAGCTGTATGAAAAAAATTAAAAGCCAGATCTCAAATCTCTAATGAAGACTATCAGTGAATAAGTAAACTGATCGCATGTATTTTTAATTAAGTTGACCAAATGTATCTTGAAACACATTTTTAAGTGTTTAAAACACACTTAACATTCTTTTTTGAACATTTGAAACATTCTTTAAAAATTTTTAAAGCACACTGAAAAATGGTAAGTATTATAATATCTCCTCCATTTTAAATATTTAACAACACTCCTGTTATGATGTCTGTAATACACTTACATTTCAGTACAGATAGTGTGATCGATATGAACACATCAATTAGTTAAACTTCAACTTCAGGGGTAGTCAATTGTCCTAACTAAGAAACCACATACTAGAGGAAGCACTGATCAGACAGCTACACTCCAGAGGTAGTGACCACAAACACTTTTCTCCATAACCTGATCAACGCTTATGCCATCGCTAATTAGCACAGTGAATATCAGAAATGGGGTTTATTGTTAAAATGAATAGCTTGCTGATTAACAGGATGAAAGTTAGAAATGGGCTTTTATTACTAAAATTAAATATTGAGGATTTGTGAATTAGATTAAATATTTCATAGTTATTTTCCACCCTTGAGTAAATAGGGTATAAAAATCCAGCAAAGCCTACAGCCTTTATCTTTAGAGATGGTGCCGAGTTGATCCTTTAACAGCCCTGTATGTAGCCACTGGTTTGGGAGCACGTCTGGTTGCCTGATACTGACTAGAAAGGTAACCAAATCTTGTTTGGTGAATGCTGAATATGTAGTTTTACGTTTCATGTAATGTGATGGTTGGAATGCCTAAATGAGCTCAAAACTTCCTTCATGGACTTGACAGAACAAGTTGTTATACATTGTTTTGGTTCTGCACACATATGAATGTTTGTTTAAAAAATATCTATATGTGCCAGAATGTGGTCATTTCTTTATAACCTGGTAGTAAGGTTGGAAAGAAACACCTTTACCTGTTTCAGTGGCCACCATTATCTACCAAAAACAACAAAAACACTACCCCTAAGATTTACAAATGATCAAGCTGGTTTAGGTCACTTCACAACTATATCTAGATTTTTTTTTCAGTGATACAGTCATTTTATATAGCCTCTGGACAATTATCAAATATAAGACACAATCCAATGGTCTTTAAACTTTCTTAACCAGCAAATCATAGAAAACGTCCTGGATTTTTATATACTATGCAGCTAAAGATCACCATCCTCACACAATTAAAAAAAAAATTCTGATATTAACATTCTTTTTTATTTATTTATTTTTTAAATTTATTGGGATGACAATTGTTAGTAAAATTATATAGATTTCAGGTGTACAATTCTGTATTACATCATCTATAAATCCCATTGTGTGTTCACCACCCAGAGTCAGTTCTTCTTCCATCACCATATATTTGATCCCCCTTACCCTCATCTCCCACCCCCCACCCCCCTTACCCTCTGGTAACGATATTAACATTCTTTAAAGAGTCACAGTAGATTTGGTGTTACAAGTAACATTTTAAAAAAAAGACAGGAAAGTTGGATTATTTACCATCAGAGACATACTATACCATTTTTAAAACATGAGGTAGATTTTTCAGGGGCACAAGAATAAATGAGGACAATCTAGGGTTAAAGTATCACTTATATGGCTTCAAAATTCAATTATGACTGTCATCACTACAAAAAGGACAAGAGACATTCAGTTTGTGCAAAGAAGCAAAGAACAGATGAAAGGTCCAATTATAGGATGCACATGACTGGCATAAAAACTATTGAATACTTGCGTTTTCTAAGTTACAGAAAGCATGTTTTCACCTTTATGTGATGAAACAGCACCTTTCATTCTACCACATAAGAACTTTTAAGAGGTGGGTATAATTCCTGAATCTAACTGTGGTGGTGTTTAAAGGAAACATGGCAGCAAACAGAATGCTTCATCTCCTTCTTTAGGGAGTTATTTTACTTGCTTATATGAGCTTCAAACCTAACTGAAGGGTATGTGTAAAATACCATTGTTAGAATGAATGCATACTTCTTTCCTTGCATTTCCAGGTTCTAGTGTCACAGAACACAGTTTTCAAAAACATTTCCTTGCTTTTGGACCAAGTGGGTTAAGTGTTTTTTTTTGTTTTTTGTTTTTTTTTGTGTGTGTGTGTGTGTGTGTTTTTAAAGTTATTTTCCCCCTACAGGTGACTAAAAGAGTATGAAAAGTGAGGGTAAAGAGGTAGCTAGGTCCTCATATCGATGCCTCAACTTCATAGCTTCCAGTATAATTAAATACTTAAATATTTTTGCAGTGTTGAGCTTGCTTTAGGGCAAGTTATAGGATGTTCTTTCTTTAGAAAAAAATCATATAGATAATTCCCATCGCTTCCAGTGATGTTTTAGGTACAGCCTTGCCTAAGAGCGGGAAGGTAGACAGGTGATTTCTTAAAGTGCTTTTTAGCTCCAGGGTTATAAAAATATCTTAAACTTTCTGAAGTTGAAAAGTCATAATTAACCATTAATATTAAAGCTGAATAATCACATACAGTCATGGCATAATTCTCTAAAATATAGTGCAAAAATGGGGACTATAAAGATCAATTAATGTTTTCAGCTAAAAATCAACAAATATTGTTAAAATACAAGATTCAACACCTCAAATTATTAGCATTTCAAATAAATATCTGGTTTTATGGAACTTTTTTGATAAGAAATTATAAATAACACATGCTTTGTATGGCATATTTACTGCCCATCTCTATGTAAGAGTTGTATAACCTCACCAATCCTAATCACATGTAGAATTCTTTTCTTTAGAGTATTAACTATGAAAGCTTGAAGACCATTTCTCATATATATAGAAGAGACTAGGAAGACCGTGTGATAATGTATTGCTCGGAACCTTTCCCTGCAGTGGAAATCGTTAAACATTTCTTACATCACAGATTTCTATAATTCTAGCTGCTGCTTAAGTCAGTTCAAGAACAACAAAACTAACTATAATGACAACTTACCATGTGTTGAGTACTGTTCTGAGCACATGTGTTAGTGCACAACACTCCTATGAGATGAGCATATTATTATTCTCATTTTAAAGATAAGTAAATCGAGGTGCAAAAGGTTCATCAACTTTCCCAGGACCATCCATACAGCTAGGAATGTCCAAAGCCCTCTCTCTCTCTCTCTCTCTCTCTCTCTCTATCTCTCTCTAAGATTTCCCACCATCCAAGTTACTCTGTCTATACCTGCTCTGCTCACTGAAGATGGTTCCTCAAGGAGGTAGCAGAACTGATGGAGCTAAGCAGGGAGACCTGTCACAGGCAGGAGCACAACTACCTTCGCTGTTTTAGCATCGTTGGCAGCTAAGCAGTCCGTGTTTCTTTTCACAGGAAGCACAAAGCCTGCACTCTTGACGGCTACAACCACTATACCAAAATGCCCCTGAAGAGGCAGACAACTGGCTGCACTTGGCAGTTTGCAGAAAGGGAAGAGTTGAGATTTCAGATATTTTTCTATGAAACAAAAATTACTTTCAAATTCACTTATATCTCCTTCTCTATTTCCATAGATGCCAAACAGAAAATAGAAAAAATATTGATGTTTATATACACCATTTGATCTAACAGCACTTAAAATTTAATGACCGTTTTTATCATTTATTTAGTGACCCACTTTGAGATCAGTATTTATTTGATCTTGATGAACATCTTGTTAAATAGGTAAGGCTGGTGCTATTACCATTGTTTAGAGATGGTGAAGGAAACTTAGGCCCAGAAAGTTTAAACTTGCTATAAGTTTATCAAGATATATCTTTAAGAGCTTAAATCTATCATCAGTTCTACCATTGTTTTCATTTGCAGTGCTTTTTTTTTTTTTTCCAGGTAGATGTAGGACAAAAAAGAGTTCATGTGTAGGCATCCTTCAACCACTATTAAAAAGGCAAAAGAAGTTTGCCTGTGAAACGAAAGGAGTTACGCTGAAATTAAGTGAAATTAACTTACTTGGCCCTTAGTATACTACAGCAGCACACCTGGCTGGCATACTTTTGTTTATTCATTAACATATTAACAAAAGTTAAGTACCCCAAAAGGTAGTATCTTTGAAATTAAACTCTTAGAGTTTTATTTGGAGAACATTATCTAGCAAGGGTTATTTCAGGTTAACTATTGATAAAAATTTCAATTCAGCTCCTTTTGCTTTTATGCAATTATTACTATTCTATGGTAATAGCTTTCTGCCAATCAAATCTTGCCTGTAGGGCTGGGATGTGTCTGGTGTGGTGCCCAGCACGCTATTGGTGTTCAAATTGTAACACAAGCAAAAACAACTACCACCAGGTTACTGCACGCAAAGCGAGCTGACACAAAAGCCATGCATAGCTAAGAGTCAGGAGAACTGGAAGCAGTATTTGAACACTTCTTTTAAAAACACACAGAAATTTGTATATGATGTTTACATGGTCATACTTTAGCAGTCAGAATATGTTCTTGCATAGGACAGAAAAGGAATGATTATTTAGTTAGGTTTTCCTAAATGTTTGTCTTTTTTTAAAAAGAGAATAGGGTCTTTTCACAAGGCTCAAAAGTTTCACAGGAGCGAGGAAAAATAAAACCAGTGCACTTCTACTCGTTAGGTTTTTTTTGTTTGTTTTTTAAAGTGTATGTGTGTGTTTTGGAGAGGGGGACCAAGACGGGGTAGTGGGGGTACAGGTCTTATA
Source organism: Rhinolophus sinicus (assembly GCF_036562045.2). NCBI lineage: Eukaryota > Metazoa > Chordata > Mammalia > Chiroptera > Rhinolophidae > Rhinolophus > Rhinolophus sinicus. The sequence continues at coordinate 44,270,541 of NC_133755.1, read as the reverse complement.
AGACAAAGGGAAAGCTCTGCCTCTGCCTGTTCTTAGAAATTAGAAAAAAGTCAAAAGTCATGATGTTCAAGAAAGATAAAACTTTTTGAAAAAATGATGTTATTTAAGACATTACATTTTTAAAAAATGAAACAGAGATTTAACATTTGTTTATTTTTCTGTTTCCCCAAACCCCACCATCCTCCACTTAGAACTGGATATAGCTTTTCAGTTCATAGTAATGGCATTGGTAGCTTCAGTGTCAGAATTCAAATTTCATGTTTAATTTGCATGACTATTAATTTGCATGCCTTCTGATTTTTTTAAATTAAAATTTGTGAGAGATAAAGTAGGTGCAGTCTTAAAACTTCTTGAAAAAAAATATCTATATATACATATGTATTTATATATTATATATATTTACTTTTTTGCTGCTTTTGAAGTAGTTCAGTTGTCCTATTTTAAAACGAAAAAACATTTCCTATACATAAAACTGTAGGGAAAGAAAATCTTCTATGATCATGACATTTTAATAGCAAACGCCAATATTTTTATAGGTTTGATTAGCTCTTTCTTGTTTAAAATGTTAATAATATAATGATAATCTAAAGACGTGGAAACAAAAAACAAAAATTTTATTTCTTCATTTAAAATCAGGAATTATACTGATTCCTTAGAAAAAAGTACAATGCCATGAAAAACATTTTATAAATATTACTTGATAAAGTAAAAAAGAAAGTGATCAATACATTGTATTATATATTCTATAAAGGGAAAAACTCAATACAGGGGTTGAATCAGGAAATAAACATAGAACCATGTTTATTCTTTGATACATGATTAGGCGAAGAACAGTAAATCCTACTGACTATATAAACTAAGAAAGATATCAGATCCTCCGAGTACAGTTAGGCTACCTCTAAAAGCAAAGCATTTCACATCCTACAATGTCTATCTACAGCTTTTATGACAATCAAAAAACCAATTCAATGATAACTTAGTAGTCTTGATCCACAACCTAATACCCCTATTTTGAAAGCAGGAATCCTGACTTAACTATAGAGCTACAATTGAATTTTTTATAGCAACAGAAATTAACAAAGGTAATTCATATGATGCTGAGAACGAACATTTAGTCAGGGTTACATAGTTTCATGCATATTCCTAAGTAGAGGTCCAAACTGTTTAAAATTGACTAAAGTTAGTAGTAAAATCTCTAGAAGTTAATTGATACATTCTACTAAAGTCAAGTCCTGAAATTAAATATCAAGATCCATTTTTATCCTGATTATCACTTTACGAGTAAATTGGAATTATCTCCTAGGAAAAGATGGAGAGTGGAGATGAATCATGTTGAAGAGGTTTGATGGGAAAATAGTAGAAAGGACCAGCTGAGCCAAAGAAGAGGTAGAATGGTGAAAAAGACTAACATTTCAGAATTAATTATTTCTCTTTACATTGTGTTAAGAGTCCTTGAGAAGAATGCTAAACTCTAAAAGCATAAAATCCATCAAGTCAAATTCATGCCTGCTCCTTTTGTTTTTTAAGATCAAAATCCTTATCCTCAACTACTATCTACTATGGAAGGCTAGGAAACCTACTTTTTAGAAGGGCCCGTGATCCACAGGGAAAAAAATTTAAAAAGACAATTACTTAGGGTTATACAGATATTTTTTAAATGAACTGTACATATTTTAAAAGAAAAAATATATAATTTCCCTAATCTGAACCTATGGTTTATTTAAACTTTAGTACCCCAAACGGGTACAGAATAGACTCTAACAAGGACAAAAGCTGGAAAGGAATCCAAGAGCAGGTAAAGATGGGCTTGAGGATAAGGCCAGTTTTGGAAGTGGTGGGAACAATGGTGAGCAGAATGATAATAGAACTGTATTACTCTCTTGAGGATCTTTATGGAGGAAGAAGTGGACTGAAGAAATCATCAGGGAATAACTATTTGCATTCTGAAAGGCTGCTAGCCAGGCACATGCAATTTGAATTGGAGAGCCAATAAATGTCTGAAGTTGATCAATCATGAAACAGAGTACAACCATATCATACAGAACTAGAACCTTGGAGGTTCCCTCGAAACCAGCAGAAAAACTAGAATCTAGAGCAGTTGAAAGAGGCTGCCTCAAGGGAGGGGGTTGGAGGTAGAAAGGGAAGGGCAGGAGAAGGTTGCTTTTCATTAAAAGTGTTTCCATACTGTTTGATTTGTTACCAAGTGCCTGCACTGAAAAAAATAAAAACATAAACTTTTAAATAAATTAGAAAGGACCTGACTTGTGTTAAAAGCTTCTTCTTCTTCTTTTTTTCCTGCTAATTCCATCAAAAGGTTCTTGTCAAAAAAAGATCTGATTTTTTTTTTCCTGTGTATACACACATTAGTTAAGGATGATTAACAAAGCATTCATTCTTCTATTTGCTTTGGCTGAGAACTGACTTGTATTGTGTTAGTGTTAAGGAAATATTTCACTTCATAGGGAGAAGATATGAAGTGTTGCTTATTTAAAGATACATATGGTAAAAGAAAAAAGGTTTATACATGTTTTAGGCTCACAAACAATAAATGCATTTAAGTAGGTGGAAGCGCAGAGTTTATCCAATCTAGAAACTAGGAAAAATGCTATGTAGCCTTTTCTCTCTTTATCCAAAATAGGTTTTGTGAACTTACCCACTTAGTATTTTAATTTTGGTAAAACGGTAAAAAGCTTATGTAAAGAAAGTTTGACATCAAATATGACAGAAGCAATCATGATTATTCTAATTTTTAAATATGCAGAAACTTTTTTACTTTTATTTTTAATGCAAAATCCTTTATTTTGATTTAAAACTACACAATTGTATAAGTGCAGGATTGGGAAGATTTGGAGTAGCCAACATTCTTAATATACCACTGAAATGTGTCATAACCACCAATAAAAATTAGTACTGAGATCTTAGCTAATTCTGTGCTCTCTCCTGAGAGTATAAAGAAGTGTAAGGTTAGCAGGAAATATCTGCTGTCAAAACACTGTTTTCAATACATATTAGTTAGGTGATCCTGGATAAGTACTTCTCCTTTCTGATCCCCAAGTTTTTTTAATCTACGGATGGGAAGAATCCTGGTTCCTAATTCACTGTGGTGTTGTAAGAACTAACAAGTTAAATGTTTACCAGGACGCAATGGCACTTGGTGTTCAATATGTGTTTGCCCTGCTATTAGCCCAACTGGAGTTTCTTTCCTAACTCAGAGTAAAAAGCAGAAATATTGCAAAATCAGAGTTCCTCAAGTTTAGGGTATTTAGCCTAACAAAGAGTCATTTAAAGCGTTTTTACTTTTCAGATGTACAATATTTAAAAGATAATATTCACCTGGAAGAAAGTTTTCTTATTATATGAACACATATGAAAAGTCAGTGAGAGATGTAAATCTATCTTGTCTTTTAGTAATTTTTATCAAATCATTTTTCTAAAAAAAAACACCAAAAAAACTATTTTATCCAGTTAATAAGAAGTATTAGTTATAGCAATTTAGTTTCTGACAACACCTGTTTAATTTAAAGAGAAGACAGTCAAAACCAGTAACATTATTTAAACCATGCTGTGACTGACTTTTAAGATTTTCACTAATTGAGTCCACCAAAATAGGGCGGGGTACAAAAAAATCAAGGTATACAGGGGAAAATGCGGTGGGTTATTTAAAAACTGGCCACTAAAGAAAAGAGTTTAAGAAAGGATAGATTTGAAGTCAGTTCTCAGATCTCCACTTTATTAATAAATTGTTAATAATAACAAACTTATAAAGAAAGAAAAAGACAAGGGATGGAAATTAGGAGTGAGATTAAGGATAAGAAATACTGGTGGCATAGGATTTGGACATTCTAGGACCATTTGATGATAATGTAGATAGAAATTTAGAATAAGGAAGACTTCAGATCTAGGGCTTAACTTCGCAGACAGTTCCTCTGACATAAGTACAGATTCCTTTTCCTCTCATTTTCCTTGCTTCTTAACATACATATTTAGCAACTATGTACTCTTGTATATTTTTTTAAGTTGGAGAATAAAGAAATTTAGTCTTTTCTATGTCTCTCTTCTTTCTTTAGATCATATGTAGCATAGAGTCATTATTTACAAAACGTCACTACCAGTTTAGACTTATTTTCAATCTCCTGAACGGTAATAAGACCTTTCTACCAAATTTAATTGAGCAATCTCAGGTAGCTCTGCTCAATTTTAATTCATTTTTACCACACGCGCCCCCTAGTCATCACTTTCATTTTATATGATCTTCTTGTTGACATGTCTCCATTGAAATCTACTTCTAAACTGAACTCTGAATCTAGTCGCCAAAACTGCCTTTGAATCAACAAGACCATTCCAAAAGCCTGAGTGAATGATGGGTTTTGCATCATAAATATGAAGCCCTACAGATTTTCATTAGGTAAAGCTATTGTCGGAGTGAATTCCAAAGCGAGAGTCATCACTGTAGTGAGAATCACACGTGGGAAGAAGTTCTGTGAGTAGATCTGCTTTTTTTCACTTATGTCAAAGTGTCAGCTCTAAAAGCATTTCTATAAAAGACTGAAAATGACATAGGTATAATGCACATTTTAAAATAATAAATGTAATAACACTAATTATGAATTTAATCTGCTCTAAATGCAAACAAGGAATAACAATCTAAAAATATACATATGCCTATGTTCAAAACAAAAAAGAACAATGTTAAAAGAAAATCGATTTACTAAAACTGATGGGATTATGGATAACTTTTCCTTTTTTATATTTCTGGTATTGTCGGGTGTGTATTAAATATAAAATATTTAAAAGATCCACTAAGTTCTAATAAAAAATAAGCCTAAAGAAAAAGTTATATATATTAATTATATTGGCACACTATTCCCAGCACATTTTATTCATAGAATTTATAACAGATGTCTTCTTCAGGCATGGCACTAAGAATTCTTCAGGTAGCTGGGCTTAAATGTCTCACTCCAAGGTTATTAAAAATGAAATGAACTCATCACCCATTTACCCATTTATTGGACATGTACAAATGCATAGAATCTTGCTGAGTATTGTCTGCCTACAAAAAACACACAAAAAACTCTCCTACCCTTTGGTAGCTGTCTAAAATCAGCAGGGAGAGACAAGACTATCACATGAAAAGTTAAATAAGAAATTAAGATAAAAGGAAAAGAAAACCCAGAAGTTTAGTATATGAATAAGTGACAAACTCATTTTTCAAACACTAATTGAAAGTCTACTATTTGTATAACATTATTCTAGGTGTGGAAATTGTTTATATACACTCAGATTTCTGTCACTCCAAAAACAAGCAAAATGATGGGACGTTTGGGGAAGGAGAAATGAATATTAACCACTACTCTACCTGAATCATAGGACATTACTGGCTTACAGGTACAGATCTCATGTTAAGGTACAATCATTCTGCAGCTCACATAACTGGAAATACATGCCCCATTCTTTAAACTGGCTTAGACGGCAGCATATGTAGCACTTTAATTAACTGTAGCAATTGACATACCTTAAAAGCAGAGATCTGAACTAACGAGCTATAAGTAGTACTTGTAAGCCAATATTAATCCAAGTTTAACCTATATATTATATAACAAAGTATCTAATAATGTATCTAGATTATAAGGAGAAGGTTGGGTATACTACAACTGCATTCAGAAACGCTGAAACAAAAAATGCTTCATCAAAAAAGTTCTATCTAGTTAGCAATATGCACAGAACAAGCATTGCTATTATTTTTTGAATGCCAAGACAGATATTTACACACTAACATTAAAAACAACTCTGTTTTAAAGCAATCTCTACTTTAGATACCTAAACTATCATAAATATTATTTTAAAATATCTAGGTACTCTTCTTGACCAAATAATGTTTCCATACTTCTCTATTTTAATAATTTGTAAATACAAAACTATATGTTTTAATCATTCAATAAAGAAAACTTAAAATTGCCATTTCTATATGTATTAAAAATGTAATTAAAAATCCATCTCTTACAAAGATTAATTACAACTAATTACAAACTTTTTACCTAACAAACTTGACATCGTAATTTATTTTAAAATATTTTACACTTAGGTTCATATAATTATAAAGTTTACATTTTTATATTGACCATCTTTTAAAACGAAAATAAAAGCATTTCATAGTTTATATTAGTCAATAAATCCATTTGTTAAAAATAACAGCAAAGCTCACAATTGAGTGGGATTTTAAACTTGAGTATGTAGCTAGTATATATATACATGATGTGAAACAGGTGATCTTGTACACTGGATTTAAATGAATAATCCAGGTGTGGCTGCTGGATATTTTGGTCTTGTTTTGTTTTGTGCAATTACTCTCAAATAATCTACGTCAGTAAAATTGATCTTTACCTAATAAACCTTTGATCACAAATATTTTTCTTAAAATAAATCAAATTCCATTTTTCTAAAACAGCTAAATTATGGTCTAGTTGAAGAGCTACAAAAAGCAAACATTCAAAAACATTTTATCACATATGTGCAAATACTTTATATTCGTAGGTAGAACGGCAGAGTGGGAGTGAAGAAAATGAATGGATGTAATTTCCTAGTAGTTACTAGATTGTGATACCTTAGTTTCCTTATCTGTAAAATGAGAGAGGAGAATTTCATGATTTCTAAGCCTCCTTCCAGATCTCAATTTCTATGATTTGATTATTTAAATTAAGAAACACATCTACATTAGGAAACTAGGTTCTAAAGTTATAGAATAACATAATGATGGGTTACAACTTAAACAACAAAAATCTTACAACACTAATTTGAAATATATTAACTATCAAAAAGCAATGTTTTCAAGGTAAACAAAAGCAGGAACAATTGTATATACCTATGTTTATTTAACAATGGTATAAACAATGACATCTACTAAACAGGATATTTCATTTATGGGTACCACTTGCAGAAATATTTAATTTACATGACAAGCCAGAAACTATCGAAAAATAACAAGAGAATTATACCGAAATATTTTACATCTTACTTTTGAAATGGAGTTCTGTTATACTCTGTGTAACTTACATGTAGAAACTGAAAATAGTTAAAATGAATAATCACTAAAACTATAACATAACAAAAGTGTGTATAGGGACAGACCTTGTATCTTTTAATAATAAATTACCAGCCAAATAATATAATACTTATATGAATTAACACTATTTTCTGTATAATTGTGAAATTCTCTAAAGGATTAATGTTCAAACATGTCACCAACAAGCACCTACTAAAATACAACTTTAAATAAAAGCAAACACTTTACTTCCTATTATTAATTTGATACAGGTATTACTGGAATTCAATTTTCTTTCAAAGGTTTGTTTTTTCAAAGAACATCCAACCACCCACACATTATTTAAAAAACAAAACAAAAGAAAAATTGGGGAAAAAAAAGCCAACAAAAAACACACCTTTGTGCTAGAAATTGTCCCAGGACTATATTTTGACATTTTTAGCAACCTGACAAACCACTCTGTTTGCTTTCTTCCGCCAATACAAATCAAGCCAAGGAGCAGTTTCTTCATTTATTTCATTCAATGTCACAAGACTACACTATGTCAGGGTAAAGGTCAATCATCAATAATGCACTCTGTTGCTACAGTTGAAATACAAATGTTCATCTGGGCCCTGTTTCAAACACTGGCCCATTGAAACCTATTTAATAAGAGCTATAAAACTAGGAGGATGTGGGAAAACCAAGAAGTATAAAATACCCTTCTCCCACCAAACTTTGTTTGCCAACATCCTATAGCAAATTAAAGAAGGTACTTAGAAAACAAACTTTAGGTAGTTGGCATCACAAAGGGTTTTTTTTTTTCCCTAGTAGCTTTTACAATCTCATCTTTTCAAAAATTTGCAGGAGTGCTACCCTGCAGGCATCTATGACAGCATCACGAGGTTTCGGATTTAGTGTGGGTGGTTGGATAAAGTTGGACATTGACCAGTTTTGTGTAAGCTGAAAAGCAACAGGCTGGAACACCATACTCAGCAACTGGGTATGAGATTGCCAGTGCAGTGGGTTGGAAGATGTATGCATTGGCACTCCGTGTGGAACCAGTAGGCTTATGTAAAAGGTTACTGCAGTCTTGACTTTGGCAGCTGTCTTCTTTAAGGGATCATGAAGAGTTAAAAGCGGGATCCAGAGTCACACTTATGAATATCAGAAATTGTGCAGGTTTGAAGCACTGTCTGTCCTTTATAACATTTGGTCCCCAGAAACAGAAAGCACGGAGTAGTCCTTTGGTGGGGAAGGGGAAGCTGAGAGAGGTTACATAATTGAGAAAGTGTCATTTTTTTAGGAGGGGAGTTCAGCCTTTATTTTTTTAATTTTTATTAAATTTATTGGGGTGACACTGGTTAATAAAATCATATAGGCTTCAAGTGTACAATTCTATACTACATCATCTGTATACTGCATTGTGTGTTCACCATCCAGAGTCACATTTTAAAATACTCAGCTAACTCTCAACTTTCAGGGTGACATTTAAATGAAAACGTCAGCCGATATAATAAACGGATGAAGCAACTATGAATATCACTGGTTAAGAGCACCGAGTTCTTTGTCTACCATACATGTCTATGTCTTTCCAATGTATGTTCTGAAACCTCTGCTTCCAAAAGCAATTTGTGACAACTACTCAGTCTCATAGAACCCTTTTATTGATGGCAGCAGCCTAAGTACTACTCTATGCTATCTGTTCTTGACTGAATTTATAAAGGAGGTGCAGCACCTCAAACATGCACAACTGCTGGTCTTGATAGGCATGATTCTGGAGCTCACCCTTAACTCTTCATGACCGCTCAAAGAAGACAGTTGTCAAAGTCAAACCATTTCTACGGGGCATAATTCTTTTCACAGTGACCCTTCCCACCTTCCTTCCCACTGCTACTAAATCAAATATTCTTTCCCATCAGATCTAAAACAGGGCAAGACAGAATTATCCATGCACAATGAGTGGTGCTTTGCAGATCTGACTGCAGCACCTAATACAGGATCACAGCACGTCTTCACAACATTTAGGCACTGAATCCTATGATCTATTGGGTGTAGATTAAATACAGGTTTTTGTTTGAGATCACCCTGTTGGTGAACCTTCAGAAACAGGTAAAAAGAATCTGAATACGAAGTTAAGTAAAATAATTTTTTAGTAATAAAATAGAAAATATAATTAATTTTCCTAATTAAAGGAAGGCAAAGGAAGCCTCTTAAAGCCTTATGATAAAGTTGGAAAAAAAGTATATAGTTAAACAGGATTTTCAAGTTTCTAGCTTCTAGAAACAGAGTTCTTTTAAATGTCCTGAACTTTTGAAAAACAAAAATTAGATTTATTTTTTGGCATAGGACAAGCCTATAACATGACTGTTACTCAGAATGACAGATTAGGAGACATATGCAATATTCCTCCCCTACCTACACTATTAAAATTTAATTTTATAAATTGAGACAATTTGATTTTTAAGAAGGAAATATCACAAACACATATTAATTATGACAGTATTCCCAAGTGGGCAAAAGTTGGGTAATTTAAGAGAAAATCTACAAATATTTGATAGAATATTGGAATAGAAAAGTCCATATAAACCCTAAAAATATACTATTTCATCAGATAGACTACTTTTGAGCAATATGAGACTACGGAATTATCCTAGAATTATAAAAATATCCTTAGCATGTGAAAGAAAACAATTCTAAACTACTTAATTTAACAAGAGGTATTCTTTAAAAATCCTTTTTCCTGACACTAAATCTAAACTGTCACTAAAAGAAAGGCAGAAAAAATTCCCCAAAAGCCCTCAATTTAAAATACAATTAGTATTTTGAAGTAAAGAAACCACCCTACTCTATCCCCAAAACCACAACCTTGCTACTTAAATATTAGCCAGTGCTCTGTGAACCATTTTATATTAAAATTGGATAGTTCTAAACATCACACATATAAAAAGTATTGTTTGACACAGTGCCATTTTGATGATAAATTGCAATCTATAGCTCAAATAATTCTACCCAGGGATTAACATTTCAGAGGCTGAGCTAGAGATTATGCGTGTGGATCTTGAATTTCATCATCTCCCTTTGGCACAATAGCTTATTCTTCCTTTTTCATCTATTCTCTCATGAAGGGTCAGGAAAGCTTAGCCTTGCTGTTGCATTCATTTCATCTCTACATTAACCAGATACCTTGCAGTCTTTAGTTCTTATGTGTTATTCCATTACCAATACTATACTGCAGTATAGTATGGCTAATGAGGTTCGTACCAAATCAAAGGGTGCCATCAAGTGGTTATAATACTCTAAAGAGCATTACATTAAATGACTATTCCAGACAGACTTTCTTCAGTGCAGACACACTGTGCCACTGCTCTATGAAAAAACACATCAATGGGGGCAAGGAGTGGAGAACTATCCATATTCATTTTTTTCTTTATTTTGTATCCTTCAGGGATTGCTTTTCTGCACATTGTATTTATAAAGCACAATTTTTTGAGCCACAGTTAAGATTAATATTTATGTCAACAGATTACCAAATGATACTTGTTAGGCATAATTCAAGCATGACAGCACTACTAGGAACTACTGGGAGCTAAACAAATTTATCAATCAAAATTCATGACTAGATTGATAGGAGATTATTTCTGGAAATAAGCAATAACAGTGCACATACAAAAAGAAAGATGGTATGTTGTCAGATCTGTGTCCTATTACTAATGAAAAATCGCAAGGCTATGAAATAGAGCCCAGTATTACTTGATCTATTTCATGCAACCATGTCTAACATGAAACCTAGTTTGGTGTGAGAATGTATTTTCAGACACTTAGAAAACTTTCAACAGTGTATTTAACAGGCTACAAGGGTCATTTAGAGTTTTGAAGATAGGAATCTTGAACTGCTCTTAGAAAACACACACAAGATAACATGCAATTCAAATGACCCACTCTGTAGAGCAGGCTAACCTGCTGCTGCTGTGAGCCATCCTGCACCAGAGAAATCTCAAACAGGCTTAAAGCATCTTCGTAACTCTATACTTAATTCTGCTGCAGAGAAAGCAAATTATTCAAGTTCAAAGATGAAACAAGATATAAGATATTAAATCATAAAAGCTAACTTGATCTTTAGAAGATTTAAGGAGCGTTACCAATATGATAGAAACCTCCAGGCAAAACTAAAGCTCTATATGATAGCATTAATTATTTTCTACATAGTTGCTGCAAATTGTCTGCAAAAATATTTTCATCCCACATTTTCTTCCAGAGCCTTGCCAGAATCCCATCAAGTGGTTCGAGTCTAACTCTCCCCTCCCCTTGAATCTGTGCAGGTTTGTGATTGGCTTGAGGCTAAGAGTGTGGGGAAGGAACTAGCAAGGCTAGGTCAGAAAAGGTCACACAACTTCCACCTGAGGAGCTGAAATAGTCACTCCTGAAGTTTTCAGCTGCCACAAAAGCAGTTTGACTACCCTAAAAGAATCCAAACTAACCCACTCAGAGAGACTACATAAAGTGAAAAAGACCCCTCCTTGCTCCAGCCCTTTGCCCCTTCATGATCTAGCTCCAAACTCCAAGCCAGAACTGCCAGGCTGAGCCCTTCCTGAATTCCTGACACAGAAACTATAAATAACTTGGACAGTGACTACAATCTGATCTATCAAACTGGATCACAAGGGGCAGAAAATGATCATTAAGTTCTGGAGGACAGTCACCAGACTTCAACCTGCATTGCTTATTAACAACAAACTCATTAAAAGACTGTTGAAAGTTTTTTAAGTGTCTGAAAATACATTCTCACACCAATTGCTAGGTTTCTTGTTAGACCTTAGACGTGGCAGCATGAAACAGATCAAAAATAATGCTGACTCTATTTCATAGCCTTGCAATTTTTCATTAGTTGGTTACATATGGGAACGTAATAGGCACAACTAATACCCAAGAAGTTGTGAAATACATAATGGTAACGACAAGCAAAAGGGTCAGAAAAATTGAGATTGCCACCTCTGACAGATGAGGAAAGGATGATGTTGTTTGGAAAGAAAGAAAAAGTTTAATTCTCATGTTTGATTTTGGTCAAGGTGTCTGATGTCCTGGAAAAGACTTAATTGGTGTTACAGGACTTTATAGCATAGAGGGAAAGTTTTAACATATTTTAGGGCAACCCACATAAAAATACTAGAAACTAATTTAAGAAAATGTAGGCTGTATCACAAAGGTAAAGAAAGAACAGAGCCTCAAAATATATACTTTAGTAAGAAAAAGAAGAAAAAAGCATTTACTTAAAGGAATCTGACGTGGAAAAAAATCATTAATACGTCCAACTTTTCCCCATAACCTGCTTTCACCAGTTCTTCCCCTGTGTTTTCTATATTGCTTAAGAAAAACACAAGCATCGAAATATTCAAACTAGAAATCTGGAAATCATTCTAGACCCCCCTGACCTCCCTCAACCCTCAGAACTAATCAGTCACTAAGAACTGATTTCACTATCTTTTAAAATACCTCTTGCATCGTTCTGCCCTCTTCCCTGTCTGCACCTGCTAATGTCACTGTCCTAGTTCAGGCCCACATCATCCACTCACTACCCAGATAACTGAATTAATTGCCTCATCTTCAGCCCTTCAGTTTTACACATCTCAATTCATTCTCTATAGCAATATTATTTCAAACTGTAGGCTATGACCCTTTAGTGGATCAATTTAATGAACTGCAAAATCGGTTTAGTGGTTTGCAACCAGCACTGTAAAACATTAGGCTGGAACAAGAAATACTAAAGTACATCCCACAATACTAGTAAGAATAAGATGTATTTCATGAATCTTTTGTTTAGTTATATGTGTGCTTATATGTGTGCACTGGATCACAACGTAAAACGCATTTCTTAGTGATAGGCACAGTCAAAGAATTTGAAAGCTAAAAACTGATCTTTCAAAATATAAGTCTGATCATTTCACCTCTCTATGTTTAAAATTTTCCCATGGTTCCTGATAGCTCACTAGAATCGTGAATCAGAATCATGCAGGGTCTAGGCAAATCTATATGTTTTATTAGATCTATAGATAATTCTGATGGGCAGCTAGGTTTGGGAGCCACAGACCTCTAGGAAAAAGTTCAAGTTCTTCCATATAGCACACGAGGCCCAATACAATCTGACTCTTGCTCATCTTGTTAGTTTCAACTCCTTCTGCTTTCCTCACGTTGGGAACGAAGCTGAAGCAATTTGATCTCTGTACCTTTACCAAGCCTGTTCCCTCTGTCCTTGCCCCAGACCCCATGCTTCTCACACAGCTCTATCTGGTGGGTGAACTTTTGAAAGTCTTTCAAACCACGCTTCTGATAGATGCAACCACTCCTCGACACCTTCAATGGACCTCACCTGCCTCTTTTCTAGCATCATCACTGTAGTCCCACCATTTGTTCACAGATCTGTCTCCCTGACTCAATTGGGAACTATCTGAGGACCAAAATTTTGTCTTATTTATATCGTCAAAGGCTAGGAAGTAAATGCATAACCAATTTTACAGTACGCAGTATAATGAAGTCCAAAAAACAATCATTGTATGTCCCAATTAAGTAGAACAATAATGGTCTCTTTTACAAAAGTTTAATCTTACTCTTCTTTGGTTGTTTTTTTTTTAAATGAGATATAATTGACATATAACATCGTATTAGTTTTAGGTATACAACATGATGTTTTATGCATTATTGCAAAATGATTACCACAGTAAGTTTAGTTAACATCCATCACCACACATAGCTACACATTTTTTCTTGTGATGAGAACTTTTATGATCGATTCTCTTAGCAACTTTCCAATATACAACACAGTATACCACTTTTCAAATATACAACATGGTGACTGTACATGATTTTAAATGAGAAAAAAAGCCAGCAGAAAAGTAATTTTGGAAAATATCTATAGTTAAAGAGGTATGAAGGCATACACTTTGATTGCTTTGGCTAGAGATTTAATACGTATAAATATAATGTAAATATATCCTATGCTTTCCAGTGACATAATTAAAATTTTGTACCTATTTTATGTCATTTGACCACTTCTAAACTTTTCCTTAAATTTAATGAGAAAGGAAAAATTCTTCAAATTTATTTTACTGATTGATTTATTTCTAAATTGATTCTATTTTCAAAAGAATGCAACAATTCAGGTTTTATAAAATCAAAGCCATTAATTCAGGACCGAAACAGGAAATGAAAGAAAAAGCAAAAGGAAAGTTGTATCGAGAAATTTTGCCTGTAGAAAGTTGCAATAGAGTACATTCCCCACATGCCCTTACCTCCACCCCATCCCCACCCCAAGAGAACACCTCTTTGCTTGTTAGCAGGCAAGGTCTATATTTAGGTATATGGAGAGAGAGAGAAAAAGAGAATTGTTTTCCTATTAAGCCATTCAACAAACATATTTAACAAGTTCAACACATACTTTTTCTTTCAGCACGTTCTCAAATGTTCTGACCAGTCTAGTTTATTCAAATGATTTGGTTGAAATAATTAATAAGTACCACAGGACAATTCAGATTGCCAGAATCTGAAAAGTAAATAACTTCAGGAAAAAAGTTATTCACGAAAATAATGAGAAATTGTTCCTCCTCTGCTGTGGCTACTAGCTACAAATTGAGTACATACTATATATAACTACTAGCTCTTTTGTTTAAAGTTCACAAGAGCAACTTGGAGAGATAATAAAACACAAATATGTCTTCATTATTGTTTTCTATGATCCTAATGATCTCAATAACATGGCAATATAGTTAGGCTCCCTAAAATTTAGGAGACAAGGAGTTTCTACCGTTGGTTCTGCTACTATTACACAATTTAAGAAATATCTTTTCTTTACCTCTGTAATGAAATATCAACTACTGTCAACCAAATTTCAAAGGCAAGATAGGAAGAGAGTTACAAAGTATCTGTGTATTGCTCAGTTTCTCCAAAATAATTTTTATTTAAAAACAAGTCTGTGTTAAGGCAAAGAAGAATATTCTTCAAGCATTACATTATTTTAAACTAACGTACCATATTTATCAGAACGCTTTTGTCCTGTCACTGAGCTTAAGACTGTTATTACAAGACACTATATTTCATCAATTTCTAGTTGTCACAATGCTGATAAAAATCAACAGTTCTACCCAATTTATGTAAGACCACAGACATACTAGACAAAAATGCCTCATTTAATTCATGATACAGAATAACTAATGACTATATTATAAAGAAAAAAACAATCACAAAACAAAATTTATAGAGAGAAACGAGATATTAAAACTTTAAAAATGGGTAGGATAACAGATTATTCACAGAATTGTGAAAAATCTTACTTCCTGGAGAGCTTAAAGGTGTTAAAGTACTAAGACAGTTTTGTACCCTTGAGTTGATAACTTTCCACAATGGATCTGAAGCGCACAGGTAAATTTAGTTTCTCCAATCAGTTACACATCTCTTATAATGTCAACAATTCCATTTTAATAGGATATAATTCATGAAAACATTCCATTTGCTTTTCTGTCAGTACAAATGCACCTATATCCAATTACATAATGCAAAGTTCCAATTCTATACAAAGAAATAATTTAACATAGATTTCTTAAGAGTTTTGTTTGTTTTTGTAATTTACTTCATGGTTGTCTTTGAGCAAAGAACTATATAGGAGCCTTCAACATATTAACTGGTCTTTTCAAGGGGGTTGGTGTGGCAGAAAACTAGAATGCCTAAAATCCATTCCATTGGAAGACTAAAGAAGCTTTATCTACATATTACTAAGAGAACAGAGAAGAGAGAAAAGTAAAAGTAGCTAATTGAAAAATCTTAAAACAAACACTTTTCTATTAAAAGTCTGGAGTGTTATTAGAACCCTACTGTAAAACAATTACCAAATCTTTGTTCTAATGTTTGTCGTCAGGGATAAAAAAGGCCTCAATGCACACGTATAACATCTTGTGTGCACTAGTATCTTTTAATGCTGAATTTCTATGAATTAACACGTAAAAAAATTGCTCAAATACACTGCTGGTTTTAAGTATCTCTAGTGTAGTATTAGAGATTTGTTTTGATAGCTGTCTTGTTTATCAGCTTCCTCCCTCCAGTTGGCAAAAAATAGAATCGAAAGCAACTTTGGTTATCTTTTTTTCTCACTCATTTATATGAAACACTTTTGAAGGTAGCTAGCAGGAAGTAAGAAGAATAATCTAAATGGCTCTAGCAATTTAGAAAACAGACTGCAGTGTACTACTGTGACTCAATAACACCTGCACAAATTACATGCCGTCAAATTAATTCAGCATACAGTACAAGTTTAGACTATTTTTCAGTTTATAGAAACTAGAATGTATAAGGCTGTGGTATTTTCCTTAATTCCCACAAGTCTCCTTTTAGTCAACTTACACTCATCTTGAAGGATGTATAATTGTTGGAGATATAGTGATAATTTACTAAAATACTTTCTCTTCTATTACCAATTTTAAATAGAAATATCTATTACGATGTACAAATATTATGCTAGGGCTCTGTTTCCTTTAGTTTTACAGTCTTTTTGATGAAATGTATACATTAATTTAAACCTCTAATAAATGTAAGCTTTTAAATATTACTCAAAAATGTTAATTGAGGCTATATGCTAGTGCCTTCCATTTGCTGTCTACAAAAGGCAAAGTAGATTAAGAAAGTAAGATTAAAGGATGACTACTACCTAAAATTACAAAGTAAAACAATGGGTTAGCTACATGAAAAGTGGTTTTCCTGCTTGTATCATGCCACGCAACTATTTTTCAAAAACTGTAAAAACACCCAGTGATCCTTAAAGTATTTGAGGCAACAATTTCATTGAAAATATGATTTTTTTTAAAAAGACGACCTTCGTACACAAACTTTTACCTACATTTTAAAGAGATCTCAATCCTCTAAAGTATATCCAGGCAAGAATCCCTAAGGGTCCCAAGATTGAAGGGTAACAGCCTTTGCTTGGTGTGACAGCAAGCTGGCTGTGGCATCTGTCACCAGTGCTGCCTGCCTATTGAGGGAAAGACAATTTCAGAGATCCAAATGGTTGGATAAGTGACTCCACACTTCAACATACATCCTTTTAAAAACCTTTTGCTTATAAAGACCCTTTCTTTGGTCAAGCATATTCAATTCCAAATCTGGTCTTAAAGAGTTTCCATGACCTGGTCCTTTTTTAACCTAATCAATTAAGTGATTTCCTTATCCTCTCTTCAAGTTTTCGTTCCACATTTATTATTTCTCCTCATTTGTAAAGTCTCTCTCTGACATTTATTATTAGCATGTACTGAATTCTTACTATATACCAAGCACTATGCTAGATGCTTCTTATGCCTTTAACATCACTGATCCCAGCTACCACTTTGTAAAATACCTCTGTTTTATAGATGAGAAAACAGAGGCTCTGAAAGGATAAGTATAAAGTCCAAATTTACACTGCTAGTAAGTGGGATTCAAGTCCAGGTCTGGGCCCAAAGCCTTGTTTTTCTCCCTGTCTAATACTTCTCCAACGTTTCCTCTCAATTACCCTTAACAGTAAAGGAACAGGATGAATACCTCTGAGGACCTGGGAAGCACAACCAGAAGCAGCTCAATCAAGACATGACATTTCTCTGAACTCATGTTTCATCTTTAAAATTCATATTACTTTTGCCTCTTTTCCCGAAATGATTCCATGGAGATTTCATCATAAAAACACTTTAAAGTACATACTACAGAAGAAAATTAATAATACAGGAAGATAGAAACTGACACACACCTCTAGGGATAAACCTAGGCACGTTTAAAAAGCTGCTTCTTAAACAATCTTGATAATGTCAATTAATATTAACTCATCTACCTCTAATTTCTATTATACTTTTCAGCTATCATTATATATTTATCATAGTACATATCACTTTATTCTTGTTTCATGTGTGAGTCTCTCAAACCAGATTTTTAGTATCTGAGTAGAGATGTTCGCGTGTATCCCCCGCAGTAATTAGTTAGTACAGGTAGGCTCTAAACACAGTGCCTAGGACAATACATGTTTGATGAGGGAATAAACAGTAAAATGCATGGGGCTTCAAAGTCTGAAGACTTGCGTTTGAGACCAGGTCAAGTTGTTTTCTGTGTGTTCTTGGGCTAATCACATAACCTCACTGAATCAAAGAAAATATAATATTGTCCACTTTAGAGAGGTTTCTAAAGAACTAAATGAGGTATTTTATGTGAAAATATTTTGTGTTCTTTAACAAAACTTATCAAATATTATTTAAGATTTATGATGTTATTGACCAGTTGATGTAGTTTAATTTTATTTTAAAAGGCAAGGGAAGCAAGATCTTAAAGTTACTATATCACATCAGCCTACCTAAGTAAATTGAGAAAGAACAGTAAACCGTAATAAGTTCTAGTAAAGTATACCATCTGTTTAATTAATCTGTGTCAGGGCACAAAATTATTTTCATAATGGAATACATTTCATAACATATAAAATACGGTTTTATACACTCATCCAGCCCATTTTCTAAATCTTTGCCAAAAATACATAAGCAGGTGACCCCAATGTTCTCAAAGCCACCTCCCTTCTCATCAGAATTCTAATTCAGTAGGTACATGTTGGGGCCCAGGTAGCTGTGTTGTTAAAACGGGACATGGATGATTTTAAGTGAACACTGACCTAAAACTAACAACACCAACAGTTTTTTCCTTTGTTACCCACCAGGTGAACCATGTAACTCTGTAGATTCACAGCAACTATACAGGGAATTTTTTAATTCCTTAATTATAATTCAACTAAATGGTTGTAAATTACTACAACCTAAAAAAAAAAAAAGAACCACGCTTTTTACAATGAAATATTTAAGAACGTAATCTACTGAACTGTATGGTATGTTGTTCCACAAAGCATCCATGATCTCTCTTACCCTCTGCTCAAGTGAATCCGAGCCACGTAAAGCACTTGCCAAATACTTAATCTCTTATCTGAAGTCTCTTACTTGGAGTTCAGAAAGGCAATACGGCGCCTTTGCCTATATCACAGTGGCTAGATTACAGCACACTCCCAACAAGGTCCGCGGCAGCACCCCATAACCAAACCTAGTAATATTTCTGCAGTATAACGAGTCACACTAAGTAAAACCATTCACACTAAGTCAAGTAAATACTACCAACAGCCTCACTTCAGGTCAGGACAGGTTTTGCCACCAAATGAGTTTGAACCAAATTTCCAAAAAATAAACATTTAAAAAAGTCTCTGGGTAGTAGAGATTTTGGATTTTGAGGTTACAAATAAAGGATTGTAAAGATTTTTTTCTTTTAGGTTTCAACTTATATATCACTTTCACTGGAAAGCTTCCCCAACCAAGACTGGGTTAGGTACTCTTTATATGCACGTACATATTTAACTCCTATACTTACTCCTGTCTTAGTGGTTGCCTGTTTATCTCCCAACAGACTATAGGATATCTGTAGTTAGGGGCCACTTCTTTTTCACTATTACACTCTCAATAATTAGCAAATATCTGCCACCACATGGCATCCATTTAATAGTGAATGAATAAGCAATCATGGCACTAAGACTTTAATTTAGTGAAGTTTTATAATACTACTGTACTTGCTTGATCTATAAGGTACAATTAACATCAATAAAGATGAATCTCCACATAATGAACTGGGACAAAAATCAGAAAATCCAATAAAAAAGACTACCTAGTAGCATACATATTGTAATAGTATGAAAAGAGTGCTTTGTTGCTGCAAAATAAAACTTTTCCTTAAATTTGTTAGCTAGGACATTTTACAAAGTAAACTACTACATGAAATAAATTAACATGCAGTAGTTTATTTACTATTTTAACACAGAGATTTTTTGCATTATATATATCGATAAATACAGCACAGTTACCGGGTTTCCCCGAAAATAAGACCTAGCCGGACCATCAGCTCTAATGCATCTACTGGAGCAAAAATTAATGTAAGACCCGGTCTTATATAAGACCCGGTATTATATTATATTATATTATATTATATTATATTATATTATACCCAGTCTTACATTATATTAAAATAAGACTAAGTCTTATTCTAATTTTTGCTCCAAAAGATGTGTTAGAGCTGATGGTGGTCTGGCTAGCTCTTATTTTTGAGGAAACATGGTAGGTCCCTTTCTGAGTCAGGAATTTTAAAATGCAGAATCTGAAGACAGAAACTTCTTTCTTCTAATTAATATATTCTAATAAAATTGACACATAATTAACAAAAAGGTGACAGACATTATGCAAGATGAAAATGAAAAACTAAGTAAGTATTTAAGCAAATAGGTAGTTATACAAGAATCTTCGGATTGTGTGGATTCTAGCTGCCTCAAAGCACATATGCTCATTCTTGGGTATACCTTTCTTTTTTCTTTTAAGTGCAAAAACAGTTTCTTCATCATTTTCTTTAAAGCCAAAGAGTATCTTGAGAATAAAGGAAATGGGTTTTCCTCCAGAAGCTCATCTAAAAGATTTCTGAATCAGAACACACTAAATATTTAACATAAAGAAAACTGAGGGGAAAAAATGTATACATATGGACTTTCTCTGAAATTTAACTAAAATGAAAGTCAACTGGCTGACAAAGCCTCACTTAACTACTCCCCATATCAAGAAACCCTACCTAATTTACACAGACAGCCAGTCACCATTCATATAATCATATACAACAGAAAGTTGACAGGATAATTAAAAAACCAGAAAAGCCAGTCTGAACTATAAGCTTCCTACTCTAAATGCAGGAGTTTAGTTCTGAGGGGGTTAGGGGGAAAGCTTTGTTGCTTCTAACATTAAGTTAATTTTTTTCTAAGTGGAACCAGGAACAAATAATATCACTTTTCAAAAAACAAAATGGCTAATTTTGAACCTTAGGCCTACCAGGTCAGAAAGATCATCTAAAAGGGATTTATTTATGTATTTTTTAAAAAAATTCCTTTGTAGTGGATCACCTTTTCTGACATGCCAGTACCTCTTAGCAAGTTCCTAGGTTGATGGTGTTCAAAAGTAACCTTCACTATTTACAGAAGAAATGATATCATCCTGAGATCACTTTAAATAATCTGATAAAAAAGAAAAAGAAAAATGGGAGGATTGATGAAATAAGTTTGACAAAATATTGAAGATGTCAAAGCCAGGCGATGGATACATAGAGGTTTATTACATTATTCCTTCTACTTTTGTACATGTTTGAAATAATCTTAAATTTTTAAGTTGAGATTTTTAAAAATTTGGTCTTGATTATAGATTTATCCAAACTGCTAAATTTGCATGAAGGAAAAGATTAGCAGAGATCCTCTATATCCTGCTTCCAAATTCCTGACTTACAAATCCAAAAGGGTTTAAGACTCTTGGACCATAAGAAAAGAACATGTTTGAGAAGCATATAGCAAACGAATGGCCTAAAAGAGACCAAATAATACAGGATCTTCCATGTATCATTCTTCTTCGAATGTGAACTGGTTAGTGCTGTGTAGGATAACACTTAACTCTCTCAGCGAGGAATCACCATGGCTAAGCACATTGAATTTTCTTGCCACCCTACAGCAGTGAGAGAATTCCATTTCCTCACTTCCTTCTTAACCGACTACAAGGAACAGGGTGGGGAAAGGACTGGCTTCCTAAATACAAAGTTGAATGAACTATAGAGGAAAAAAAACTATCATATATTCATATATATAGTATATGATATAGTAGTATATAACACCAACCAATACAGCTACATGGGCACTAGTGATCAAACCACTCTTTAGTTATTGGGTGAACAGAAGAATAAAAAGTGGGGTATATTCTTAATGGAAGTCTGAACCTCCTCTCCACCACTGAGTGTCACTCTCACATAGAAGGAATATCAGCAGGGATTGATCAGGTTCAAGACAGTGAACTGGGTCAGATTTCTGGCAGGTGGAACATTAATAGGTATGCTATAACTAGAGCTACACTAGGGCAAATGTCCTACCCTAAAAAAACTAGGTCATCTCTGATCGGTACTTAAATTATAAACTGTTGTATTGGTTACATGGGGAAGGAATATTTCTAATTTTTGTAACATGGGTTGTGGTATTCTTGTATGTATTATTCACCCTTTGGACCTTTAGAAAAGTGGTATTCACGAGACTCCCCAGACCCTTTTCTGGCAATTATGTTTGTTCTATGTATCTATGAGTCTGTTTCTGTTTTGCATTGTTTGGTCATTTGTTTTTTAGATTTCACATATAAGTAAAATCATGTGGTATTCGCCTTTCTCTGTCTGACTTATTTCACTTAGCATAAAACCTTCTAGGTCCATCCATGTTGTCACAAAAGACAAGATTTCATTTTTTTTTATGGATGAGTAATATTCCATTGTAGATATATAGCACATCTGCTTTATCCATACATCTACCAATGGACACTTAGGTTGTTTCCATATCTTACCTATTGTAAATAATGTTGCAATGAACACAGGGATGCATATATCTTTTTGAATTAGTGTTTTCATTTTCTTTGAGTAAACACCCAGATGTGGAATTGCTGGATCACATAGTTGTATTTTTAATCTTCTGAGGAACCTCCATACTGTTTTCCACAGTACTAGCTGTATCCATTTACATTCCCACCAACAGTGTACGATGGTTCCCTTTTCTCCACATCCTCACCAACACTTATTTGTTGTCTTTTTGATAATAGCCATTCTAATAGCACGTGTGAGGTGATATGTCATTGTGGTTCTGATTTGCATTTCCCTGATGATTAGTGATGTTCAGCATCTTTTCATGTAGCTTTTGGCCACCTAGATACCTTCTTTGGAAAAATGTCTAACACATTTTGATACCTCATTGACCTCTAGGAGGACAAAGCACCTCAAGTTAATAACATGTCTATTATTAAATTTAGTGGGTTAACAGTTTGAAAAATAGAGGTCTATTGATCTTTTGTAGGGAGCTCATGTTTTGTTTTGGTTGGTTTAGGTTTTTTTTTTTTTTTTTTCCTCTCTTCCTCTTATCACCTCATCAAGAACGGTTACTACTCTAAATTCACCACTGTCTCAGTTGCCCTTACCTGAGTTTTCTTTCCACTGCTTAGAATGCCTTTTTGCACAATTCTACTTTTTCTTTAAAACTAAAGCTCTGCAGCCACTTCCTCCAGAAAGTCTTCCCTCGACTCCACCCTCCTTTCCAGTATCCTAAGGATATATTTTTTCTTGTATATCTTTCTTTACTTATATGACACCTTCACTAGTTTATACAAATCAGGAGGACAGGCTACTTTATGCCCTCAAATATAAATCTCCATTTGGTTTTAAATGATGTGCCATTATTTTATATAGCGCTAAGAAAGAAAAAAAACACTACCAGTTATTAATTTTGGACACCAAAAATGTAAGATAAGCCCAATTTCAGAGAAATTAAAATGGGGGAAGGGGAAATACGCATCTCAGTATCGAAATTCTGCATGTCTTAACTAACTTTGTGTCTTTAATATTAACAAAATGTCTGGGCATATAGAAAATGCACATTAAACGTTTACAAAATGGTTGAATGAATGAATTCAACCTAGATTGGTACTTCTCATCAACATGCATTTTTGGATTCATTCAAAACCAAAAGTATCTAAGAATAAAAATTTTTAGATTTAAAAAATTAAGACCTATGGATATAATTTACAAATACACTGTTTCTGATTTTAGTTGAATAACCTAAAGTACCAGGAAATTTTTTTTTTAATTTTCTAAATATAACTGTTATGGCTTCACATTAAAATAAAACTCACAATGTCAACTGCTTAGGTGAACAAACATTATATTACGGAAAATAAAAGAGAAACATGTTTTTCTCTAGTATCCATTCTTGATAATCTGCACTAATAACAGGGATATAGATGATAATCTAAAATAAAGGATAACTTTAAAGTCACTTATATTTGTTTTTGAAGTATATTCATATTATGACTAGATAAAAACATAGACAGTCAGGCCAGAGGTAGATGTTAATATATTACCAACACTTGTTTAATTATAGAAAACAAACTAGTCCTTAATCTTAGATTAAGTAGAAGATGCCCTAAATCAAAAGCTGAAAAACCTTTAGAAAGATGAAAATATTTTTAAGTTTAATCTAAGCAAGATGTTTACAAGGTGCTTTGTTATTCATTTGAGATAATGATCAATTCTAGATATTTTGAGAGCATAAGTAGTAGAAAGGAGTGGAAAAACTAAAATACTGCAACAATAAATGTGAAAATATAGCTTCCTTTCCTTTATATTTTTCTATATCGTCTAGTAAGAACAATATAAAAGTAGCTACCATTTCTGAGCTAAATGTTTTACACACATTTCTAATATTCAATAATCTATGAAGTAGATATTAATAACCATAATTTTATACCTGAATATACTGAGGCTATAAAAGATTAAATAACTTGTGCGAGGGCACAAAGCTAGCAGTAGCAACATCACCTCAGAATTTTGACATGTATAAGTAGCTTTCTGGTCCAAAGCAAAAAGCTCAGAAAAAAATTGGGAAATCTTCCCTGTGACCAGAAACAAAAGAACCATAAAAATGAAGACAGCATTATCTCAATTTACACAAAGAGGCAAGAAGGTTGCTTTGAGAAAAAAATATTCAGAATTCTAGGCACTGATAAATTCTGGGATTCCATTTTGTAATGTCTAACAGCAGTCAAGTAATTAATCCCAGTAACTTTTAGCCTGAAAATGTACAGTAACTAAAGACTACCTTTACTAATCTAATACATACATACTTTACAGGTTTACCAGTACAGAAGGCAGATTAAAAATTTCTCTACGATTCTATAATTTCAGATTATTTCCATCTTTGTCACTAAACTAAGGTAGTTATTGCAAAGGAGTTAACAGCAAAGGCCGTGAAAAGACAAGACTGGATGAAATCCCGACTTCTTAGCTATATAACCTTGAGCAAATTAGTTAACCTAAGTCTCACTTTCTTTAGCTATAGATAAGGTTATTAATATCTGACTCACAGTTAATGTAATGGGTAAATGAGATAATGTGTATAAAGCATTCCACACAGTATCCGGTATACAGCAAGTACCCAATAAATTTGTTAGGGTAATATATTTTGGTGACTTCTCTGTTTTATTGGGATATTTTATATTAAACAAAAACTTTAGTTTTTTTTATTGACTATGGGGCTGTAAGACAAAGTGCAAGGAAAAGAAAGGTATTAAAATTCCATTCAAAGTGTCAGAACGCTTTCCAGCGTCAGAACAATTTACCAACAGACTAAAACAAAACCTAGATTTTACAAGAGAATACAGACTTAATCTTTTTAAATTTACTAGCTCTTCTGTACACACTGTGGAAGCACATTTTAAAGGTAAGGCAGAGCACAACATTGTAAAACGGTTATTGCTGCAATAATATGACTATTCTCCAGACAAGAGTCAATTTCACCATTCACCACTGAGGGGAGCTGTAACCTAAAAAAAGTTTATATAGAATCCCAAGGTTATTTTTAAACTTTCTCGTGCCTCACATTTGTTTAACAAATTCTTACTAAACTACATTTTAAATTAATATGATAAGTATGGCTGAATTCTCTTCTGGAGACCTTGTAAGGAATAAGAAGGTTCGTTATATTCACATAATCATAAAATCCCAATCCCCTTTTTCCTGCTTTTTCTCCACAGCACTTATCTAACATACTATCACATATTTAATATACATATATCATCTAACATAGTATATATGTCACACACATTAATTTTATTCTCACACACAAACGAATGTAAGCTCCATAAAAAAGTTTTTTTTAATGTTTTATACACCACTCTATTTTTAGTACCTCGAACAGTGAGTGCCCAGCACAAAATACATGCAGAAAATTAAATGCTACTGAGTCAGTGAACGAACGAATACATGTTCACTTATTTAAAAGGTTAAAAATACATTAGACGATGTCAAGTACAGTAGTCCCCCCTTGTCCATGGTTCACTTTCCAAGGTTCCAGTTACCCACGGTCAACCGAAGTCCAAAAATATTAAATAGAAAATTCCAGAAATAAACAATTCATAAATTTTAAACTGCACACCCTTCTGAGTATCGTGATGAAGTCTGGTGCTGTCACATTCTGTCCCACAGGGAACTGAATCATCCCTTTTGTCCTGAGTATAGACTACCTGCCCACTAGTCACTGAGTAGCCTGAGACTGTGGAGGTACAGCAGTGCTCCTGTTCAAGTAACCCCTATTTTGCTTAATAATGGCCCCACAAGCTCATTAGAGATGCTTGCTGGCAATTAGAATATGACAAAGAGAAGCCCTAAAGTGCTCCCTTTAAGTGAAAAGGTGAAAGTTCTTGACTTAATAAGGAAAGAAAAAACATTGTATGCTGAGAATGCTAAGATCTACAGGAAGAATGAATCTTCCATCCATGAAATTGCCTAATTTATAAATTAAAATTTATCATGGGTATGTATGTATGTATATTAATGTTTATAAATTTTAATTTATAAACATGTATGTATGTATGTATGTATGTATGTATGTATGTATGTATGTATATGGTCCATACCGTCTGTGGTTTCAAGCATCCACTGGGAGTCTTGGAATGTATCCGCTGTGGATAAGGAAGGATACTATAAAGCCAACTGCTACTACCTGAAACATGTAGTGTCTACTTATAATGAATTTTGGTTTAAAAGAAAATGTTTAAAAGCAGTTATTTAATCCTGTACATGAGTAAATGGGCAGATCTCATGAGAATGGCTTGTTTAATATACATTTATAGTGGAATTCCTCTTAAATGATTTGAATGGCACAGAGAGTTGGTCAATTAAACAGAGAATTATGAATACTGATACACATTTTGATTTTGTTGAGTACATATTAATGTGTTTCATTCACCAGTTTCATGTCTCTTCTCTGAGTATAACTTTGTTGATTGCTGATTTTTTTCCCCTATAATCAGCACTCATAATGTATCATTAGTGCATTTCAAATTTTTTTTAATGAAATGAATACTTCAGGACAATTGAGAAACAATATGAATAAAAACTTCCAGATTTTTATAAATTTGTCCCAATTTTTTACAGTTGTTTATGTCCACAAAAGATTTTACAGCAGTTTTTAACAACTCACTTTTTTCAACTCTTTCTAAAGCGTTTAACAGTTTTTATGAAATAATTCTTCAAATTGGTTGGCCTACGAAATACCTAATTTAATTATATAATTATAATAACAGGTCAGCAGCCTTATAAGAGGTTCTGTAAGGGACAAATCCAACTTACAACTTAACTTGGAAAAGCAAAATATGTAGGAGTGTGTCAGAGAGTGACCTACTCTGTGTTTCCCTGAAAATAAGACCGCGTCTTTTATTAATTTTTGCTCCAAAAGACGCATTAGGGCTTATGTTCAGGGGATGTCATCCTGAAAAATCATGCTAGGGCTTATTTTCCATTTAGGTCTTATTTTTGGGGAAACACAGTAACCATGTTGACCAGGGAGGACTTAAAAGTAGGATGCTTTACAGACAGAATGGAAAGCATGGGGTAATCTATGTAAATTACGTAGAGGTTGATCAGAAGAGCTTCTACAGGATCTTTCACATACTATCATCTCACTGCCACTACAGTCTACTTGTTGAATTTTTTTTCAATATAGTTAATGGATACTTATGTAATTCCTGTCTTAAAAATAGTAATTCTTATAGGATTTCTAACAGTTAATTGAGCTTAACTATAATCATTCACTCACTCTTTCAACAAATACATATTGAGTGCCTATTACACAAAAAGGCATTATGTAAAAAATGTAGTATATAAAGAGATTAAATGGAACAGAACTTTTCCCCCTGTTAAATTTACTTATCCAAGCAGGGGTCTTGTTAGGCATCTCAGAAAATTGATCTAGGTTTTCTTTTCCAAAGCAGGTAAAAAGGAATTATCACCTGGATAGGAAAGAAAAAACTAATCTCAAAATTCATTTATTCTTTTCACTATATAGGAGTTGGTCCCAGCAGAAAGAAATTAAGTTCCTTCCCAATTCTCGTCTATTTTCAGGTAAGAGTACATTACTTTCCTTTTTTGTTTTGTTTTAGAGGTTTAATTCTATGAACTCATCCTTTCACATTAGATAGATCATAGCTTATGATAGTTATCCTAATTTAAAGTATGTAAATTAATACATTCTGTTTTAAGTTAATATATTTTAAATGCTTTAGTTAAAACATATGCATTCATCCTCTTTCCTGTGCATTAAGAATATAACAATTTCACAATACTTCTAAAGTCTGGTAACTATATACAATGTAAGTAAGTATAATGGATGAATTTAACATTTACTTTTCTCTCTTTAACCTCTTTAAAAAATAAACATGATGCTAGTAAAATATGTCTAACTGTCTCTTAAAAAAAAAAAAAAAAACCTGCTGTAAAAACAGGCATAAGCCAACAATAATAAAATCATAAGAAATTCATCTAATAAATGTTATTTTCTTGTACTGGGCTCCTCACAAGCATTATTAATTGTCATCATTATTAATGACTAGAAAACTGCCTTCCTCCCACTTTCTGATTAATTTTAATTTTCTTCAAATTAGCTCTTCACTACCTAGATTCCCTGAAGTTTTGGCTCTCTCCTAAAAGACAGGTATAATTTTTTTTACACCCATGGCTGAATAATTAGGTTTCTGCTACAAAGGGTAATATCTTCCTTTATATGAAAAGCGAGTTAATACAATTCAATTTTTCTTTCTTTAAAAAATTAAACTATAGTTGACATACAATATTATATGAGTTTCAGGTGTATAATATAGTTATTCAAGATTTATATACCTTACAAAGTGAACACTGCAAAAAAATCTAGTAACCACCTGTCACCACACAAAGTTATTAAAATACTATTGACTATATTCCCTATGCCGTATACTACAGGTATATGACTTATTTGTTTTAAAACTGAAGTTTGCACTTCTTATTCCCCTTCACCTTTTTTGCCCACACAACTTAATGTTTTTTAAATCTGGCTTAGGAAATAACTATGATAGAAATGAAAAGTAGAAAGAACTGTTGTGCTAAAAAGTTCAGAAGAGAAAACTTGTAACAATACTCATGTTCCATTTCAGAAATAAAAGTATATAGAAAACACATACATTGATATGGAGTTTTAAAGAAAGATACAAATTAGGGAGATATTAATTTATTCCAAAATGCTACAGCGGATAATTATTTTAAATATTGCATTCTCCATGAACTAGAAAATAAAAAATTTAATCTACAAAAAGGTTATCTTCAAAAGTTTATAAAAATATTTCTATCAACTAAAACAAAGTCACAAACCTAGAAAAGCCCTCTGAGGTCACTTAGAAAAAAACTCTTCATTTTACAGATGATGAAACTGAGTCCTAAAATATAATCTCAAAGTCACCACATTTAAAGACACAAAATCAGGATTTATACTCAATTCTAATTCAATCAAAAATTCATATTTTCTCTCTACTATGAGATGGGAGAAAGAAAAATGCATTTTTTTCAAATAAGAATATGAGAAGGCAAAGAGACATGGAAGTAGAAAATCTTTCAGCTATTAAAAAGCATGATGGCTGAGAATTTCCACAAGTCCAGTGTTTTTCCACTACATAATTCAGAATAAGGTCTTCAAAATCATTGGATAGCATAGTAAAATTTAATCTCTAGTAAAAGTTGAATTAAAATGTTGGTTTTATAGTTTTATAAACAATATGAATAATAGTTAAAAGCCATCTATATTTATTGGATTTTTATAAATCTAATTTATTAATAAACATTTGGAGAGAAGGAATTCTAATGTATTTTTTTCCCATTTTCTTCTTATGGCCATTCCCTTACCCGACAGATTTCTAGCAACTTCAAGCATTTGAGTAAAAAGCAGGCAAATGAGCAAAATAAGCTTTTGAGCTAAAATAAATATTGTTTTTCATTAAAAGGATAAAAAACATACTTTTTGACTTGAGAAACCCCTCAAAATGAAAAGGATAATCCAAAACACACCTACCTCTTTATCTAATGACCCATTTAAAATCTGTTTTATTTTAAATGTTAATATTTCTCTATTAACCTTTAAAATACCTTTATAAAATATATAACAGAATTTAATAAAAGGATTTTTCCTAAAATCCAATACATTTGAATGCTGTTGCATTGAAACCTAATGTATATCTGATAGCTTTTTTATTTTTTTTCACTTTCACCTTTCAGCAGGGTTAGTTAATTCATAACCTATTCTTCAGAAATTTGGAACTGGTGTACTTCTATCCTAAGAGTAATTAATTGTGTAGTAGGAACACCTTTCTAAACAAATATAAAGTTAATTTTTACATACTTTTATCACTAATTACAATCCAAATATAATTGGACAATTTTTTAATACATCAAGTTGACAAAGAGACTTCAGACATATAATAAAGCCAGGAATACTGAAAACTAAAAGAACATCCAGGTGGAGAAGCTTCTGATATCAGAATGAAAGCTAGCTTTTGAAGCTGTAACCAATTTCAAGAAGACCAAGTTTATTTGCTTTTAAAACGTCAGTGGCTACTCCGAGTATAAAGTTCAAATCTATCAATACAGAAAAGCCAGAATTGTTAACATGTGTGAACCTTGAACACAATGACACTGGCTGGATGGCAGCCATCAGAACTCCACCTACAGTGCTTGGACCTGATCTCACTCCCAAGCTTCGCAGCTCTTCCCGACTAAAAATGGCCCAGTTACTGCTGGAAAAGTAAAGATCCCTTTTATCACTGAGATACAAAACAAAGTCAGGCTCTGTGCTCCGTTTGGAAGGAAGGCTATGCTACAAAGCATGTTATAAATCTGTTATAAATATATTTTAGAACTTTAACAGTGATCATGACAACAATGATGACGGCAGTGTTTGGAAAAGCTGCTATTCGTTGAAATTATTTAACCCTCACAACAATCCTATAAATGTATGGCTCAGAAGCTAAGAAACTTAACATGATCAGAGGTTGTAAGTGAAAAAGCTAGGGCTGAAAATCTGATCTATGTGACTCCAGAACCCACACTCTTAATTTACTCTATTTTCATTGCCTATCTTCCTTAATCCCCATTTAAAAACATTTACTGAACACATACTATATGCCTGCTAGCCACTTGGGATTCCACAATGTGTAAATTAATTAAAGATGATTATTAAAGCACCAATCTAGAAGAATCCTTCAACCGAAACAAAGAATTAAAACATGTACTTTATTTTTAAAATATTTCAAAAGTCACTCATCATCTCATTCAACAAATGTTTAAATGAAATTTTCTATGTGAAAAGCACCATGCTAGAAGCTGAACAGATAAAAAGATGAATAGGACATGGTCTTTCCCTTAAGTCCCCAAAAGAATACATAGAGTATATACATAATTCAGTAGTGAAGAGTAATTTTACTTTTATGGCTTAAACAGTATTTCTTACAAATAATTCTATTGGCTGTCATTTCGTTAAAAAGATTCTAAAAGTAACAAATCAGTATTTAATTTTCAAAAGGCTACATTTCTCCTACTACCAAAATGCTATAGTTAAAAATGTGAAAGGTGACAAAATTTGTCATTAGCTTACATTTTCTATGACAAATGTCCACTCTTTGTCTTCAAATTCCTCTGCATGAGGATCCTGTAACAAAAGCAAAATTAAGTTGAAATACATTTCTTTAATCCAATCAATCCAATTAATAAAATACAGGCAGCCTTGCTTTTAGCCTTACCAACTTTTAAAAAGGGAGAGGCAGAATGGCCTACTCTTAAGGTACCTCAAAATTTCTCTTAATTTAAAGCATTATTTAATCTTGAGAAATTCTCTATTTTACTTATATTGATGCATATCACTACCTTCCATCACTGCATAGATGACAAGATAAAATGAAACCCGATCAGACAGATAACTTACTGAGTGAACTACTAAGAAGCATTTATTAAGATACTGGATGCTTCTATAGAGCCCTACCCTCATTTTTATACCTGTATTTTAAACTAAAAGTACCATTTGAGGAACGGTTTTCTTTGGTGCAGAGATTTTGTAACTATCTGGAATTTCAAAGCGCTTCAAAGGACTTCACAATCTACACATAATGGCAGATTGGCATGGCTGTGGATACTCTCATCCCCTACCACTCCCATTAATCCTGGAAGTGCCTCAGAAACCTGAGAAAGGGTAATGGATCCTACAAGTAAATGCATCAAGAAAAAAAAAAAAAAAATAGATGAGACATACTTTTGCAAGTATTTACTTGACATTTACTAGGTACTTATTGTATAAGGGAGTGTAGAGGTGTTGTATGGATTCAAACATAGTTGTCTTTGCCTTTGAAGACAAAAAATGAATCTAAATAAATATATGATGAAGGAAATACACGGTTTTATCATATTAGAAAACAACGCATCACTTCTTATAGGAATGAACAGGAAAAGCTTTATGAGAGAGGAAGCATCTGGGCTAGGTGGGATGGTATAGGATTCTACAGGCATTAGAATAAGTAAAGACGATAGGCAACAGAATATAAGACCTAAAACAAGGAAAGCAGTGGGGAGGTCTCATCACAATGCTGTGAAGTTATTCAAGTCCAATTCCATGTGTTAGAGGTGGTGGAGGAATGAAGGAAACTTTAGGCTCAACATTCTACTCTAAGAGTGAGCGAGCACACAGAGGGGGGGAAAGCTCTGCAGTTCCCCTACTGGATCTCAGGTCTCACATGCTTCTCCTAGGGAAGCATCTACTTCATGACTGATTCCATTTCAGTTTATTATTAATCTTCTGTTTCTATTACCACAGTTCAGGCCCTTACTTTGTGCCTAGATAAAAGCGACAACAACATTCTCAGTCTCTCTGCCCTCCAATCAGTCTTGTACATGGATCAGTTCTCCCAAAGACAGTTCTGACTATGTTAACCAACTCAGATTTCTTTAATGACTCCCTACAACCTATGGGATAAATTCAAACATCTGTATTTACTTCTTTATCTGTTTACTTTTTTTTCCCTTTTTTTTTCTTCTTTTAACTATCATAGCAGAGTGGTTGGCTGACTCTGAGCTGTACTGAGGCACCTAATTCTATGAGTAAAATCACACAAATAAAAACCTGTCAAACAGGCGTTTCCTTGGTGATAATGGGCAGGAGGAGGTAGCAAAAGGTAGAAGAGAAAGAGAGAGAGCTCCACTTGATATTTGTTTCCCCAGCCTGCCCATGAGGTAGGCTTATGGAGAGAGAATACTGTCAATAAAGGTTGAAGGAGCTTTTCCATGAAGAACTTAGAGCACAAACAGTGCTATTTTAGAGACCAAGTAATAAAGTGTGACACACTGTGGAGGAAAAAGACATCTTACCACCCTCCCTGCCTGTCCTACCCCCTCATTCTGGGAGGAATGCAGCATAGCTACAGCACAGCTAGTACAATTAATAATAATAATAATAATAATAATAATACAAAATATTTACTGAGCACACACTCTGTTCCGGCTACTGTGCTAAGTGTTTTAATCATCACAGCAACTTATGAAATGGGTACTATTTTTATTCCTATTTAACAGAACAGCAAACAGATCTAAAGATGTATTGTCCCCCAGTGAATAACTAATAAGTATTAAAACTCTGTTACACTTCCAGGTCTGTTTTATTTTTAGCTACATTGTTCGTTCAGTTTTACCAGTGTGTCCCCAGGACCTAGAAAAGTACCGGCCACACAGGGGGCACTCAACAATATTTGATGAATGAATGAATAAATATGTCATAAATTAACAAGTATTGAACAATGCCTTACATATTACATCCATTAATTCTCAAAGCAGAGCGAACATTTTTTTTAAAACACTGATGATGTAGTATCCCTAAAAGAATATTTTCAATGGGACCAAGGGACACATCTGTAGGGCAAAGTCAATAAAACGATGTACAAGAGCAACAGTTAATGTTCATTTTCAAAACACTTTAAAACGGCATAGCTACACGATTAACTGTATTATTGACCAGACAAAAACATTTGCAATGAAGATTGCTTCCAGCTTGAATCAATTAAGTCTTCTTTGTATCCCACTCTCTACCCTCTAGAGCAGGAGTGTCCAAACTTTTTCAACGTTTTTTACCAAGGGCCATATGCAGTAAAATACACAAACAGCCGGGCCACTCACTCGAGGTGAAGTACGTATTGCCTCACCTGGTTTATTTAAGTAAACTAAATATATTTTTGGAATTTGCTGCGGGACAATTACCTAAATATATTTTTGGAATTGCGGGCCGCAGTTTGGACACCCCTGCTCTAGTCTCCTTTCTTACCACTGAAGTAAAGAGAAAAATTGAAAATGGCTTAAAGAGAGCCATTTTTCTTCTCAAAACCCTAAGAGACTTTTTTTTTCATTTACTAGAAACAGCTATTTCAATCTAATTCAAATTTTAAAAACAAGCACGTAGGCTAAAACAATTAATTTCTGGTTAAATCACAGAAAAATGGAACATACTGATAACTGCTTTAAAACGTACTTTGTACGCACACCTCTGTGAATACTTCAGACAAAAAGTTTAAAGTAGTTCTTTCCTACTTGCAAATTTCAAGAGTAAGTGAATTGTGAGTCTTTATTATAAGTAAAAGAAAGGGTAAAATATGAAAAAAAATTTCCACTTGAATATTTTAAACACTGTTCAAAACCAAGATCCAAAAATTACCATGAAGGAATGAAAAGTTATTTTGTCTGTGTTAATTTTCTGCTTTCCTATTAGAATTCGGGGGGTGGGGGGGTTGGGGGAGTTAGGAAAATCAAGGTGTGGGGTGAAAATATTCTTTAAATATTTTTAAAAATCACAAGGTTGCCTCAAGAGCACAACTGAACAGAAATGTTTAATACAGCAAACTGGGGAGGAAGGAGGTATTTGGAGTTTTTTCTACAGACTAACACTCAAAGCATAAAAGTACAGTGATACAGATATGCTGTACATTCTCATCAGTACTTGAAAACTACACTTATCTCCTAATCCTCCGAGTAACACATTTCAACAGCCACTTTTAACTCAGAATCACTCAGTACATATCCTTTCCCCAAAGACATGGCTGTCAGCTATTTATCACCTCTATTCTAACCCCTTGTTCTCTATTATCCTTTTTTTTTTAAGTTATATAACCATGCATGTTCATTTGTTTTACTAATATAAACAACAGACTAAATAAAAACACTCAAGACATTACTTAAAAGTCTTCCTCAAGAATGTCACAGGCCTCGCTGTTGTAGTCTATGTTCATAGACGTTTTTATTACAGAATAGGGAGCGCGGTGTAGAAGAAAGAAGAAGGCTAAATCACAGTGTGACTGGGCCAGTTAGCTTCTACTTCAGTCTCAGTTTTCTTATCAGTACAATGAAAATAATTATAGAACTTTAGGGTTGCTGTGAGAATTAAATCAAATACTCCAAAGGTCTCACAGTTAACTTTCAAGCTTACTTAATTCCAGTAGGAAAAACATGGATTAGGGGGGTTTCTTAACAAGTTTTTAGGACAGATGGATGAAGGGCAATAGGATGGTTCTGATCCTCTGAAAAAAATAAGAGCAGCTACTGCCTCACCCCTTATTTCTCCCTGGGCAAATCAAGTATTGTGTATATATGACAACCATAATCAAGTAATGTTATAATGTCAGTAACAGTAATGTCAAAATTAAAATGTACACAAAGTGTTAAGAACATTTTGTAAAATAGAATAAATGAAACACAGAGCATTTAAAAGTAGTATTCCATTCATGCGTTAGTATATTAACATTCATCACATTGCTTTGTTCTATTGATCTCTGCAGTCGTTTCTGAATAAATGAATTAACATAATGGATCACAAAATCAAAAGCAAATTTTATACACAGTGATTTCATACTCTGAGCTATATAACATTGCTCTACTTAAATTTCATGTCCTGAAATACTTAGTGGATTTTCACAAACTTCATGTTACTAAATTATGTTTAATGAGATGCCTTCTTCCTCCTGTTCTGCAAAGGTAACTTCAATACAATTGGAATGATTCAAAGAAGAAATGAAGCATTTGTTTTCTAATTTCACCACTTTCAAAGAGGCGAAAACGGGGACATACTTGACCCCACCATTTTCTTTTTTTTCTTTTTGGAGTAGGTAAGAAGTTGGTTAGGAAAGTAAATATTCTAGTGCTTAATCACTGTATGTACAAGAAATACTTTATAATGTTTCAAGAAATATGGGAGACTTTCAAGAAAAAAAACATACTTATAAAATAAGCAGGTAGGCATATGCACAGCTATGTTTTTGGATTTGGACTTTGAATTTACAACTGGAATTTTGCTTTTAAGCTACAGTATTTATAAAATATTAACATCAATAAAATATTTACCAAATGTCAATTTAAAACTTACCTTCTTATACTAACATCACTAAAATATTTATCAAACATTAATTTTAAAACATATCTTATTATTAGTCAAAAAAGACAAAGTGAGGCTCAGAACTAAGAATTCCACAAACCTCAGCTCTCCACAGGAAAAGCACTTATGGGTTTCTTAAAAGTTTCTTATGGGTAGAATGTAGGAAGTCATAAAAGAAGTATTCCAACTGATCCTAACTGTAACAAGTTCAAAAGGACTCCCAAATTATTCTGACTTTATAGACCATGAAATACCCTGATGCCCTTGCATTGTTTGAAATTGCTATATCCCTAAAAATAATGCACACCAAGGTACCGGGTTGGACCCAAATGTATAGAATAATGAATACTGGAATATTCTGTCATTTGGAACCCTATTTATATAATAATAAATTCTTTAACTTATAAAAATGGAACTTACCTTAAAAAGTGTCACAGTGATTTCAATGTTTTCAGGAACAGGCCACACTACAACACCACGGTATGGATTTTTTATTCCAGGTTGCCAGCTATGAGCCTAGAATAAAAATAATGGCTTCAATATAAAGTACAGGAAATGCAACATTAATAATTTACAAAACATATATGGACCCTATTTAACTATCCAAAGGATATGTAGTCTCTCTGAAAGAAAAAAAATTAGTCAAAAACTTTTCAAGCATTAAACATGGGCCAGGACAGTTGTATCACATGATAGCTATTTGTAGATGACTATCTGTAAACAAACCTTTGCCCTCTCCACTTCCTCCCTCCCCACACACACACAAAAGAAGATGCAAAAATGAACTGTGCCACATTTTCAAAAGCTACTATTTGTGACTCGATAAAAACTTTATTAGGAGACATTTAAAAAATTAGTTTTGTGATCTAGGAACTTAAAGGCAAATTCATTCATTAGAAGGAAAAACAAATTGTATACTTCGCATTTAAGTTCATTTCTCATTAGACTGTTAATGTTTATTTGGAACAAGTAAAGAAAGCGGTTTTTGCAGTTAATATTTCTAGTACTTACAATTTTAGAGATTTTTTTCCTTGTAAATCTTGATTATCAAGGCTCCCTAAGGAACCAACCCTCTCCCCCCAAAAAAGTTTTTTTTGTGGGTTACCACTATAGTTCTTCCTTCGTGGTGGCATTTCTAGCCAAAGGTGATGAAAGATGAGGTATCCAAGATACCTCAGCTAAGGCATTTCATCCCTACAGGGCTGTCCATGGTCATGCCATGAAGGTGATAATAAAAGCTAACACTTACGGAGGACATTCTGTACGTCAGTCCAGGTTTGAAATTTACTTATATTTAACTCATTTAATTTGCCTAAAATCCCTGTGAGGTATCTACAGCTACCATTCCTTCCTTCCTTCCTTCCTTCATCCACTGATTCCCTCACTCAATTGATACTATCTGCCAAGCACTGTCTAGGCACTGGAGTTGTAAAACAGCAATCTGCCTTCACAGTAAGGAAGAAACAGGTAGACAAAAAACAAAAACAAAAAACAAAACAAAAAAAAGAAAAAATATATATAGTATGTTAGGTAGAGGTTAAGTGCTCTGGAGAAAAATGGAAGTAGGGAAGGAGACTGGAGGGGAGCAAGAGAAAGTATTAGGTTGGTGCATAGCAACTTCGGTTTTTGCAATTCTTTTTGACCTTTTAAACTGCAATTACTTTTGCACCAACCTAATAACAATTTTCAATAAGGTAGTCAGAGAAAGTATCATTGAGAAGGTAACACTTAAGAGAAGGCCTTAAGATTCAGATACGTAAATAAATGAGAAGAGCTTTCCAGGGAGATGGATCAGCAACTAGAAAGTTGCTGAGGCAGTAAGGTAACAACGTGGCTGATGTGGCTGGAGCAGAGTCATCACACAGAGCAGTAGGAGGTAAGGCCAGACCAACAATGGCGGGCCTAGTTATATAAGGACCTGGGAGGTCGCAGCAAAGACTCTGGCAGAGGAATGATGATCTAAAGTATGTGTTAGCAGATTAACTCCAACTAATGTATCAAGATGAGCACCCAGATGTAAGAGAGGAAACGGGAAGACCAAGAGTGAAGCTACTGCAATAAACCCAGGGAGAGCTGACAGTGATTTGGCTTAGGGTAGTAGAGAAATGGTACAAAATAGCTAATTCTGATAATATTTTTATATTTTCAAAACAGAGTCAACAAGATTTGCTGTCTGATTATATGAGGGAAAGTATCCAAAGCTGATTCTAAGGCTTTTGCCCTTGAGCAACTACAAGAAAGGAACGGCTATTAACAGACAGGTAAGACAGCAGGAGGCTCGGGTTTGGGAAGTTAAGATTGGGAAGTCAGTTTTACACACATTAAATCTGAGGTGCCCATTAGATATTCAAGTACAGAGGTTCAAATAGGCAGGATATATGTGCCTGAAGTTATAAATTTGGGAATCACCATCATACAGTTGATACTTAAAGCTTAAGAGTGGATGTGATACCAAGGGAATGAGTAGAGATAGAGAACATAAAGGCTCAGGCATTGAACCTTGGAGCACAACATTAACAGGTCAAGGAAATGAGGAGGAACGAGCAAAGGAGGGTCAGTAAAGGAGAAGGAAAACCAGAGGTGTGTGATATCCGGAAACTCTAGTGAACAAAATGTTTCAAAGAAAAAGGAACAATTACCTGTGCCAAATGCTGGTGATAGGTCAAACAGGATGGGGCCTGAAAATGACCACTGGATTTAACAAAGCAGAAGCTTGTACTGATTTCACAAGAGCAATTTCAGTAGAGTGATGAGGGCAAATTCCTAACTGGATTGGAATGGGTTCAAGAAAGAATAGGAAGAAAGAAATTGAAGATAGCAAATACACTCAACTCCTCTAAGGTGTCTTGCTGAAAGAGAAGAGAAAAATAATAGGTTGGTGCTGGTGGAAGAAACTGTGTCGGGGGAATTTTTTAAAAAAGTGAAGAATGTTTTTATGCTGATGGGAAATAGCCATTTAAGAAGGAAAATGTAATGATGCAGAAGAGAAAGAACTGCTAGATCCATGTCCTTAACAGTGCAAAAGGAGACAGACTGGCCTTTGCCGGGAACACAGACCATTCTTCCATAACAGGAAAGAAGTTAGAGTATATGAGTGCAGATGCATGTGAGGGAGCATATTTAACAGATGAGGAAACTGAGGCACAAATTTGCCCAAGATCAAACAGTAAGTAAGTGGAAGAAGTTGGATCTGAGCCCAGGAAATGGAACTGAGAAGGAACCAAAACCGTGGCAACAACGTACGTCCATGCAAATCTTATTGGATCTTGTTAGTTAAAAAACCAGCAGAAGATACAGGTTTAGCAGCATCCTCCCACTCCAACTCATAAATTGTCAATAACTTTCACTCTGTTCTCTCTCCACTGCCTCCCCACCCCACCCCAATAACAAAACCTCAGGTAAGGAAAGGGAAGTAGACACTCACCACGAGAGACTTAGCACACCGTAGCCAAAGGTAAAGAACTAGTTTTGTTGATTAAAAAACATCTCTAGAAATTCCTCTATTCCCCCACCTATTTCAATGTCTACTGACAGTCCTGGAACAAAAACTCCACAGAGTAAACAATCTCCACTTTGAAAAGTAAATGTCTGCCCACCTTAAATAATCCTTAATCAAAACTCCACTCTACATACTCTACATACTTAATTCTGAAGACTTATGACAATTCTAATTCTCATGAATTGTGATGGCAGATCAGGCTATTTCTCTGGTCTACTCAAACTTCCCGTTATCATATTTTCATAGCCTCCTCATACAACAGAAACATAAGAGTAGAATAACAACTTTTCTAATTAGCCACAGCAGAAAACATAGAGTCCTAGTAAAATTCTTAATGAGAAAAAAATGACCATAGAAGAACTTTAGACCTGAAGATATCTTTAGGAGATATAATCCAGGTGGAGATAAGGAAACTGAAACAATCAAAAGAGTAACTGGCTTGCTTGAACCCATCCCAGTAATCAGCAGAAGAACCAGACTCCATAATTTCCAAGTTCAGAGTTCTCCATCCAACCAACATCATGCCCAGCTCTAGCCCTGATTCACACAATAGTCAAGAAAATAGTCTTCTATCCTTAAGGTCTTAACATTTATGTGTATGACACAGAGATCAAAAGTGGGAAAAGCAGGTAGACAGTGGTTTCAGATCATTTCCTCAGGTACCCTAATGCGGGTCCTCTAATTGATCTCTTTCAATCCCCAGTCTTGAATCAGGGAAGGTAATTAGATTGCTGAACAAACAAAAATACAATCTGCTTAACAAACTATCTTAAAAAAAAAAAAAAAAGGAGATGGAAGGGTGCTGGTTCCCAAATTACTAGTATGCTGCCATTTTCTCACCATTCTATCCAGTATCACTCTCCCCAATGAAAAAAAGGTCCAACTAACAGAACTCTGGCTTTCTGATATTCCTTTCAGGGACTGTACAACCTACCTAAGTTAAGATATTGTAACAATATCAATTAATCCAACTGAGTAGCTGGCAATACCAGCTTTAAAATGTTAACTAATTATTGTAAATTAGGCAGAAAAACAGGAACAGTGAATTTTACTAGAGAGGAAACAGGATGTACATAGTGGCAAACATGGGAAAAAATAAATAAATAAAAGGCATTCCTATTTTCAAAGAGCTTACTACAACTTCTACCTCAAATAGAATTCAAGAATCTGAAGCTAGAAAATGAATGAAAAGTCCAATACAGGTAACTAAAAATAGCTATGGTAATAAACATCTAATTGTACAAATCCACAGAGACAGTAATTTAGGTTCTTAAGAACTTGATATAGAAAAACCACATTGTATTGGCAAACATCAGCACTACAAGAACCATGATCAGTTTTCGTTCAGGGTAACAGAAAGGATTTCCCTATAAAATACATAGGCACAGAAACCCAGGTATAGCCATTTAGTTCCTTAGCAGAGTAATGAAAGGCAGGTTATTTCATCATTTGCCAGCATCGTAGTACAGATAATGGTAGAAAGGAGTAGGCCACATTATCTTGTTCCCCTTACACTATTTTTCTCATTTTTTAATCACATCACAGATGCTTTGGCATCCGCCAAAGGCAGACCTAGGAAAAGGGTGACACTTCTCAATTTGGGGTACTGACTTTATAAAATATTTTTATAATATTTTATTTTATATTTTGTACCTAGTGTGGAACTAAACAGAGAAATAATCACTTGTTATTTCTGATTCCAACAAACTCAAAATATTTCACTGAAAATTTGTAAGTGTCATACTGTTAAATTGATAATTTTCAATTTATAAAACTACATATACCCAAAGGTTTCAGATGTCATATATAACGTTATCTTAGAGTTGCCAATATCACCACCATCAGACAAAGCTCTGCAAATGTACCCTCCGCTCTATATCATAGCACATTTTAAACATTAACACAATTAGAGAGCAAGGAAGTAAAGGTGGCAATACCATCAAAAAGCTAGTGAGCATTTTAAAGCTCTGGTTTCCCTTTGGAATTCTCCCAGCTCTCTGTAAGCTTGAATTTCTAGTTCCAAAACTGAACTTAAGGCATAGATTACTCTCCATAATTTTTCTAGTCTAACATAGTTGCCCTGCTTCCTATTATCACCCGTTGTACTGAAAAATAATTGATTTAAGTACATACAAATCAACTGCAGCCTGACAAAATCTGTTATAAATGCCATGACTTAAGAAAAGTGAAGCTGTGTATTGTGTTAATTAGCCATGGTAATTATTTTCTCAATAAAATATGACTCAGCAATGAACTCTTTATATATTTAGTTATAAAAATAGACATGTACCCAAAGAGAGTGAGCAATAAACTGAGAGCTAAGCTTTAAATTGAATAATACAATGTGCCTTATTATTTTACTGTCTAATCTGACAGTTGTCTGGGTGTCAGTTATAAATTTTAATGGACCAGTATAAAAAAAAGTAGGTATACTCAGAATCAGAAAAGACAAATAGTAAGCTATACACATGATTTTTTAAAACTGGTACTTGTGTAGCTCAAACTCTTTCCAAAAACATATTTTAAATTAAAAAGTAGAATATTTTCTGGCCAATGGTTGCAGCAATCTGTTTTCCCCCTTAGTGATTTCAATAGTACTTAGCAGCAAATAATCCATATTTTAAGGAAAAATGTTAGAAAACAGAAGTCTTCAGAAGAAAACAATGATTCTAGTCTCTAAATTTAATATAATGATAGCTAATTTTAAAAAACATAGATGGGGACAAATTTTTGTTTTTCTTTATAATAATTCCAAAATGTCACGGATCTTGAGTTTCTCATGATTAAAAAGTTATTTGCTTAACTTTTACAATAATATCCTAACCATTTCCCTCCACAGTTTCTGGAAGTAATTTTTATGTCCTTATTTAGCTGTTGCATACAATTTATAAAACAGCATTTATAGATACATAAACAAGCTATGCATATGCTGAAAGAAGCTTAACACACTGTGAGTTCTCACAAACTTTCAAAAGAAGTACATCTATAATATTTCAAGAGAAAACACAATGATTCTAAAATATACAGAAGGGATTTAAAATACACATAAGGTATTTAAAATAATCACAACTGGAAAATTAGTCCAATAAGAAATAATTCTTTCTAGAAAATACTGCATACTGAGAAAAATAAACCTGTAGCCTCATTTTTGCATTTCAGGTTTGTATTTCAACATCTAGATTCAATTAATATTTGACACAATATGAAAAAGATCCTGGACCTAAAAGAAAAATTACTTGACTTTTAAAATACTG
This sequence comes from Rhinolophus sinicus, assembly GCF_036562045.2. Taxonomy (NCBI): domain Eukaryota; kingdom Metazoa; phylum Chordata; class Mammalia; order Chiroptera; family Rhinolophidae; genus Rhinolophus; species Rhinolophus sinicus. The sequence goes on along the minus strand of NC_133755.1, from coordinate 44,227,384 downwards.
CAACTAAATAAAAAAGTGTAGTTAACCTCAAATTCTGAATTGATCTATAATCTAAAGTATTTTATTAGGTTTCATAATTTTCTTAAAAAATAATTGGTACCTAATTATTATAAAGGGGGTTTCACTTTCTGTTGACATTTAAGGACTATTTCTAATGTTTATAGTTGTAGTCATTTTCATTTATCATACTTTGTGGATGATCTAATATTGTCCCTTTCCACAAAGTTTAAGACCCAATTAGCAAAACTGACAGAAGCTGCTAAGTCTATTTTCAGAACCTCTTTTTCATATATAAGTAGATAAGAAAATATTCCAGGTCCAAAATGTAATGCCCCCAAACTATAAATGTATGCTTTGAAAAAGATGCCATTTGTACTATGAAGCAACTGAACCTCTTATGTTGCTGGCGGGATTACACTTAAAATTACATTTTAAAATATACCTACCCTATTACCCAGTGATTCCATTCCTAGGTATCGGCCCAAAAGAAATGAAAGAATTTGTCCCCCAAAATACTTGTACAGTAATGGTTATAGCAGCTTTATTCACAATAGTGAATATTCACAATATTCACTGGAAACAAAACAAATGCTCATCAACAGCAGTATCGATAATTAAACTGTAGTACACTCACATGATGGAGTATTACTCAGCAATAAAAAAAAACTACCAATATACACAACAGCATGGATAAACCTCAAAAACATACTGAGCAAAAGAAGCCAGGTATGAAATAGTACTACTGTTTCATTCCATTTACATGAGATTCAAGAACAGGCAAAACTAGTCTATGGTGACAGAAAATCAGATTAGTGGTTGCCTCCGAGGGTTGGGAATTAAATGGAAGAGGATACAAGAGAAAAAGGTGATGAAAATAGTCTATCTTGTGATAGGAATGGTAATTACACAAGTATATATTGATCAAAACTCAATAACTTGTATAATTAACATCTGTGCAATTACACTGTACATAAATTTTACCTCAATACAAATAAAATTTGAAAATATGCCCTTAATAAAAAGTATAAAATTCTGAAATTTAACTGAATTAAATTTTCTTTACATAGGTCTAACTTGTGGAAGAATCAATACCCAATAAACATACCTGTAGTTATTGCTTGTGCTTTAAAATATCTGTACAATTGTTACTGAACATTTTAAAATTCTATTCTACTTTCCAGAAAGCTATCAGTACGGAAAAATTAAAGTGTTTGAAAAATCCAACTCCTTCTCTTCTGCAACCCAGCAAGGGACTCAGATGTCAACATTTCTTAGTGTCCCCTAACTTCATCCTCTTGGAATCTGAATAAATTAATCCTATGTACAACTTAATAAGTAGCTCCTATTTAATTATTAAATCAGGATACCTTAGTACTGGGAAGTTAAATAACTACTATACTCAAGGCTACCAAATCCAAGATCAAAACTCAGGTATCTGGCTTCCACTTTAAGAATTGCAGTAACAAGATTACAGTGCCTGACCAATCATTTTAGTAGATTAGATAATCAGAAATAAGCCAAAATATCAAGTAATATTTTAAAGTACTCTACATTGGGACCAGAGAAGCTAAACAATTTGACTAAAAGTTGAATTCAGTAAGAAATTTGGAAAACAGACTAACCTTAGAAGACTTCCTTCGGCTTCTTCTTGTCCAAACTACCACCAGTTTATCTGGTTGCCTGCCAAACAGGAAAAAGATTAAATATAATTTAAGTTACCTTAAATCAAATTAATAAAGTTTGGTTCTAGTACATTTAAAAGGACAAAAATGCCTTATGCTTTGGATTACATAAAGCAGTTACTCCTACAACAAACCTCTATAGATTATTCAAATACAGTAGATGTTGAATACAGATATGATATAATTTAAGTGACTAATATTTCATCCACATATTTTTCTAAAAATACTTTAGCAAGTTAATTCATTGGAATAAACCATGTAAAATAAAATAGTTACAACTGGTAACTATTTAAAAGAAAAAAAGGCACACATATATGTTCTCCAAAAATTAATACTATACTTCTAATATATTATCCAGTTCAATTTGGAAAAAATAAGCATAAAAATGGCACTTCCAAAATAATATAAATCTATGAGTTACACTATTTTTGCATCTCTATATCTTATAAACAATGGTTATGGTTTTCAACATTTTTATAATCGATCATCTCAACTATCTTCATAAAAACAATACAGTTCTGAAAAACAGGCAAGGTACATACTATTATTCCTATTTTTACAAGCTTAAAAAACTGGCAAAGGTAACCAATCAAAAGCTCTGGCAGAACCAAGACTGAAATACAGGTCTTCTAATTCTCAGATCTCTCTTCTTTTCTTGACCTTATGCCCACATAAAGTAAAAAAACAAAACAGAACAAAAAAAACCCCTTACACTTTCAGATAATACAACTAAGTTCTGTTTGGTACTTATGGAAAATATCAAGAATGATTATCAGTTCTTTTCCTTACATTTCTATTTTAAACATCTTAGATAAAAGCTTTTTAACCAAGCAATGAATGATAGACTCATTTGGTGACCTTCACCACTTTCTATATCTCCTTCATTTTGCCTCAGAATCCCCTACTATGAGCAGATGGCCTGTCCTCCTATTGCATTTAGTTGAATACATACATACATATACATACATACATACATACATACATACATACACACACACACATACACACACACATACATACATAAAAGGCCACCGGTCATAAACTCCTTACCCAGTGATTCACCTATACACCTGTCCAATGAAAAATATTACAGAGAAACTGACCTAGAATGTACCACAGAGAAATAAAGTGATAAAAAATACTTAAAAAGAAAATAAAAGGCATACAAAATAGATTGAAGAGTACATACACCTAATAGATATTCCAGGAGTTTAGAACAGTGGGAGGCAGAAGAAATACCGAAGTTTTGAAAAGGCAAAGAACACTCCAGACTTGAAGAAAGGTATGAGTCCTTATATAGATAATGTATATTAACAAATAAACAGCAAGAATAAAAAGAAAAATCATGGAGGAAAAGTTACCAATAAAGGAATAATTATACTGACAGCAACTTCTCGCGAGCAATAACAGAGCCCAAAAAACAATGAAGCTAATGATCTTCGAGTTGCTCAGGGAATGCAGCGGCCACCCTTTAGTTTTCATCTGGCTAAACTACATTGAAGGAATGGTTTTAGACAAATAAAGACTAATTGTTTACAATGTATAGATCCCAGCTAAACAAGGGACGGAGAAGGATGCAAGAATCAACATAACTATGGTAAATGATAATGTTTGTTCATTTTAGGTGGTAGAACCTAGAGAAGCCAGACAAAAACCAAGAGGAAGGTTCCAATAATGAAATTACTTAGTGAAGGAACCATCTAAACAAATGCACAATGTTTCTGACGGCTACGGTAACCAAAACGGTATAAATAGAAAAATGGTGGTTCTCCATCCAAGACTAAGCTTAGTTCGTGACCATTATCAGGCTTGAAGGACAACTGTAAACTAAAACCAGTAGCTTGCTTTGGTGAGTCTTCCCAGAGGGAGATCTTGGGAGCAGCAGCCAGAGGCAGAAGTGCTAAATTACAGGTGAAATAGAAGAAAGCTTCTATGAAACATCACAGTGTTAATCTAAGAATCTGTGCCAATGGAGAAACAAACCAATAAAACCTGAAAATGAAAACCAAAACCTTGTTCATGCACAGAGAAGCGGAACAAATGACAGTGAAGCTGGGGAGCAGTAAGGCCACGTGGTGGATGGAGCTGGGAAGGGCGTCATCGACGCGGGCAGCCACCAGGAGAAGAACGGAGCAGCCAACGGGTATCAGCCACCTTGTTTGAAAGCACCGGTGACTGACTTGCTGGGACACTTTACCTACATAACCTTTTACCACACTAACCTTTTCACTGTGTTCTCATCTCCAGCCTGATCTCACCCCTTCACTGTATTTCGATGGTACTTCTTCAGAAATGTTTAAAACTCTTACAGCTTTTCCTTGTGTATTATCCTATACTAGGCTCTTATACTGAAGGTACTACACCATGGCACTCGCAGTTTGAATTTCACAGATTTATTTGACCTAAATAGTATTTCGTTTTATTTCAGTTTGCATTTAAACTTTATAAAACGTTTCTTACATAAATCCTTGAAACAAGGTCCATGCTGTTTGGATTAGTAGAGCCAACACTGCCAACTGCTTTATACCCGACCAGCTTCATTCTTTAAGATGACCCGTCTCGATAGGCCCCGCATGCATGTGACCCTCTGACACTCCGGCATGGAAGGTAACACCCAGATTCCTAAACATGCTTCATAAGGCACTTCGCCACCTAACTTTGATCTACCTTTCTAGCTGTATAACCTACAAATATCTAACAGACTTCTTGCCTTCCAAGCAATTCCTGAACATTTATTCAATTTTTTTTACATCTTCGTATGTTATAACCTTTTTTAAACTCCCTCTTTTCTCCATTTTTCTACCTAGTAAACTCTTAATTCCTCACTTTCTCCATAAAACCTTGGCCACTTCTCATTTCATTCCTACCCCTTTCCACAGCCCAAACCTCAGGCAGTTAACTGCTCCTTCTACTGTGTTTCTAGGAATACCTGAGACACACCTGTATTTTCATATTCTGTATGCCCTGTATTACATTATTTGTGATTATTTCTATCTCCTCCACTAGACTGTGCTCCTTTATCAACCATCTCTTAATCATTGTATTCCCAGCAACTAGTAAGAAGAACCTGGTACAAGGTTGAGGTTTAATGACCATTTGCTACTGAATGAACCTTAAGTTCCACCCAGGGATTCCAAACTGGTTAATTACAATTAAAGAGGTCCAACCAAAGCCAGTACAGAGTAGCTATATGACACATCCTCTCGGCAGCTCGTTTGAGCTTTGCAGAGATCCTTACCTCAGAACCTCCTGGGAAGCTTTAAAACATACTGATGCTTAGGTTCTGCCTCCAGAGAATCTGATTTAATTGGTCTGCTGTGCAGAGTTTTAAAAATTCCTACCGGTTATTCTAAGGTGCAGCCAAAGTTGAGAAGCACTGTTTTATAGGAAGTGATGAGCAATCCCCGCACCTCCTGACTTGAAACACTAGTGAGGCTTTAGTTGTGATGGCAGTGAGGGCGTCTCCCCTCCACCACCCCATTCCAGTGCCACTTGCACTGCTGCCTCCTTCTCACTCAGCGCCACAGACCTCCTTCCCCTCCACTCATTCTGACCTCAGTGCTTCAGAATAGGGAAGCCTTCTACTATAAAAAGTCAGGAAGGTGAGTCTCCTATGTCCCTGAAGTTCCAAGAATGGAAACAGAATGGAAATCACTGATTCGGGAACACCCCCAGAGACAGCTGAACTTTTTGTGATTCTTTATGTCCTGCTTTTAAATGTCTTCAATAGAAATCAATCCATCTTTACATTTCAGGGACATGGCAGAACATTCTAAAGCAAAGAACTGCACTGTGAGTTACTGCTTTCAATAGAAGAGTACCAATAATCACACAATTTGCTGACCACAATTAATATTTTAAACATCTGTGATGTACTAGAAAAGAACCATTAAATATTTACTTATGAGCTCCCAAGAGGCCAGGGACAGAGCAATTGTGAGAGTTTTGTCCAACTACCAAAGAACCTATAACTATACAACTTTCTATCAAACAAAGTCAAGACAACCTGAGAGAGCTCAGGTTTCAGAGAGAATTCAACAATCACACATTCAACATTTCTAACCCATTACCTAAGTGAAGTAACCAGGTAACCCTACATGTAATACAAAACAGACATACAAACAGATCTACACATGTATGTTTATATAGATATTTACATATATAAACATTATATTTACATACACACAGAAAAATGTACACTCAGACATACTTTCTGTGAAATCTATCTAAAGGGTTCCACTGGAAAAACAGAAGCCTTTTGGTGGGCTTATTCAGGGAAGGAAACTTCACATTTAAAAATAAAAATGTAACACCTTCTATCCTACCCTCAAAGTCCATAAAAATAAATAATCTGAAGGTGGTAAGACTTCTCTCAAATTATGACCCTAATATTGAATTCTAGAGAGTAGGAAAGAGGGAAGGAAAGGGGAGTGGAAAAGGGAAAAGATACATGAGCTACAATGAATCAGATTATAAAGCAATAAACTGTATCTTTCTTTGCTCTGCAGCTAAATCTTGTGCCTTCCTCTTTGCCACCAGTGAGCTACTATGTATCAAGGTAAGTTTAAAAGAAAAAACAAAACATTTCTGGTATGAATTTAGACTTCATTACTCTTTTCTACTCTCATGTGTGTCACGTGTGTGAGGTGAGAACAAAAAAAAAGTGAGAAAAAAATCCAAAACTGTCAGGTGAAAACCAGTCTCATTACTTTCCAGAATCATAATAAGCATTCAAATATTTTACTGAATGTCTGTTATGTTCCTGGCACTGTGCTCAGTAACGAAGAGACAAAGATGAAAGAAGACAAGCCTTGATTCTCTGAAAGTTTACAATCTAGTGGGGAGACAAACTATTAAATCAACTACCCCAGTCCAGGCACAACCTTGGGGAACACGAAGACAAAAAGATCTTATACAGAGAAGCATCTATTTACAAATATCTCAGGAAATATGCACACTGACCAAAACAACCTGCCCAACCACTGAGATAACTTGATTTAGAATTATAAAAAAAACTATAATTTACAACACGTTAAATATGAAGTCCAACAAAAGATGAGTGACCAATTACAGTACATCTGTCTAATAGAAAATTATAGAGCCATTAAAAATGTTTTCTAAGGACATCTGAGCGAGGCTGCAGTTGTAGCCGCTGCTGTCTGTGCTTCGCCATGCTGCCCACAGACGACAAGAAGAAGATGCTGGAAAGTTGGCTGAGAAAGACAAAGACCCAGTAAACAAATCTGGAGGCAAGGCCAAAATGAAGTCGTCCAAAGGCAAGGTTCGGGACAGGCTCAATAACCTAGTCGTGTGTGACAAAGCGACATATGACAAACTGTAAGGACGTTCCCAACTATAAGCTTAGAAGCCCAGCTGTTGTCTCGGAGAGACTGAAGACCCGCAGTTCCTGGGCCAGGGCAGCCCTTCAGGAGCTCCTTAGGAAAGGATGGATCAGTGTCAAAGCACAGAGCTTCAGCCATCTACACCAGAAACACCAACGGTGGGGCTGCCCCAGCTGCTGGGGAAGATGCAGGAACAACAGGTCCCACCAACTGTACATGTTGAAAACTAAAACTTTATTAAATTTAAAAAAAATGTTTTCTAAGAACATTTACAAGCATGGAAGAAGGCTTGGCTACCATATTAAGTTTATTTCAGACAGATTTTTTTTTCTATACTGTGTAAGAAGACACCAGGAGGAAATACCTCAAAATGCTAACTGTGGTTACGATTAGGAATTAAAATTACATGTCATTTCAAGAATAAACATTTCCGTATTTTCTGCAATAAACTTATATTATGTTGGAGGGTTTTTTAAATGTGTTGTAGAGGTTATTTAAAATAAAACACTTTTAAGTTTGGAATTAAGTATAAACACAGTTAAACAATTAAATGCATTTTTAAAATTTCACTGAATTTAAAGAGCTCTCGGGGAGCTGAACTAATTTGTTTTCTAAGACAATGGAAGTAGAGAGGGTGTGTTCTTTGTTTAAAGTTAACATAAATGTTCCCCATAGTCAGCTGGCCTGAGGCAAAAGTTTGAACTAGGCCCCACTTGACTCTGGCATCCTCCCCTCTTTCATTTGAAGCCCCCCAACCCCCACCTCCCGGGCCATTCTTCCTCCATAAGCAAAGTCAACATGGGGCTCGTGACAGCCCACACAGTAGCAGTGTGACAGATGCTCTTCAGATCACTTATTGTTTTCTGCATCAACTGAAAGTCCCCTTTCCCCAGGGTAGGTATCTTACAAGGAAAGAAGCCAGGGAAAACAACCTGCATTCATTTAGGAGATAGGAATTTGTTAAAGACCCTTCTAAGATACACAGAATGCATGAAGGAGAGAATGCTAGACTGGAAGTTAGGAAACGTGTTTTTCCTAGTTCTGGCACTAGGTGACTTTAGGAAAGTCTCTCCATTTATCTGAGCCTACTCCTAATTTATCAAATGAAGAGACTGCACTGAAACCTCAGCTAGTTTTAAAATACTATGGTCCAGTGATTGTAAGATTAAAGGACTCCAATGGGTCAAATATTTGCTGGTTTAAGATGAAATGAGAAATTCAGGAATAGGGTAAAGAATTTGTGGCAGGAAGACACTTGCCTCCTGTCTTCAGACAATCTACAGGTGGCTAATATTACCAACTGGGGACAATATTATGAAAGGGGAGGTAATATTTTTTAGTGCAGCACTAACCTGACCACCTAAAACTCATGCTCCCTGTGCAAAGCACAGTGTTAGTCCTGCCAGGTGGGGCAAGAAGGCCCCGTCCCCACCCCGCCCAACCACGAGGTATATGCAGTGAGATGGAGCCATGTGACACTTCTCACCAGTGTACTGTGAGAAGTGACTGGTGCCACTTCTGGAGTAAAATGGATAATAAACTGGCAGAGTAGGTAGGAAGGTGGACACGAACAGGAGGGGGAGGAACCAGGAGGCCCCCACAGGTAACCCAGTGGCGTCATGAACATCCTGTTATAGACCCACTGAAGCCAGTAGTCAGAACAAAGACGTGGGCTAGTACAGACACACTAGGATGAAGGGGGCATGCAGAACGAGGAGAAAACCAGAAAAAGGGGAGGAGGCAGATAATCCTCCTGTAGGACAAAAGGCCAGGGTCCCAGGGATGCTGGGCTGCTGCCCACCCTTGGGTCAGCCCGCCCATGCTCGGACTGTACTTCCTGTACAAATACACTTTACTGGCTACTGCTTGCTTCACTCTAGGCTCTCGACTGAATTCTTTCTCTCAAGAAGACAAGAACTGAGGAAAATCGTCGTTCCGGTAACAAAACAAGTATGCCTTCTCCACACCAGTTGAATGGAGAGGGTTCTAGAATGCAGAGGCAGGCTCATAAGATAAAAGGTGTGTGGGCCCCTGAATGAGCACACGGAAAGCTAGTCAACCTGGAATACCCTCCCTAGACTGAGAAGTGAAGAAGAAATAAACATTGATTACGTTAAGCCCCTTATGTGTCTGCGGCAGTAACTACTCAACATTCTAGAAAACTCAGTAAATTAAACACACACACGTATGTAGATAAAACCGTTGCTGCCTTGTAGAAGCTTACACTACAAGGTGAGGGAATCAAATTTAACCTTTTTATGTCCTATTGGTTGTCATTTATCTGAAAGATAAAAGACAGCTATACGTACCTCCAAATTTAGTAATTAACACTTAAGCCTCTGAGCTCTTCCTAAATTAAAAATAAGGAACCATAAGTCCTTAGAACACAAAAAGTACAACGGGCATTCCTCTCACCACAGAATCCAGGACATGCTACATGCTTACAATGGAAAAAAAAAAAAAAGCTCAAAATATTAACCCTGAAGTGAATGTGAAGGCACTTCACTTAATAACAAGGTTCTTCTTTTTAGGGGAACGGGCTCTTAGCCATAACTGAACATTTCATGGTGGGGTGCTGTGACTATTGAAACAAAAGGGGGGGAAATTGTTTTATCACAGAAATACTCTAACTTTACTATTTCTCAAGTAATTATTTTTATCCTTCAGTAGGTACATCTGCCTCCTATTGTACTATCACAGCTGTAGCTCCAGTTAATTATACTCCTTTCTGCTTACTTCACAAGAGTTATTTAGCAAGCTGTAATAATTAATTCCATAAGAAAAAAAATCATGCAAGACAGTACACATAGGCAGGATGTTTCTTTTCTGTAAAAATGAAAGGACAGTTTTAATATTATAATAAGAGATGTAAATCTTTGTCACTTAAATAAAAACACTTGTATTAAATAATATTTTGCAACTTACCATCTTTAAAATATATTCACAGTGATTGCTTTTGCTTAAAAATATTTAACTGGTGACGCAGGTGGATTTTTGCTGACAGATATTCCTAATACCTATATATCAGTGTTCAGGGACAGCACCAGTCAAACTGAGAAGTGCAGTTTGGCATACTTGAGCTGAGTGTACTTTCTGACAGCCATCAGAAAACACATACAGGGTGCCAAAAAAATGTATACACGTTTTAAGAGATGTTAACACTTTGGTCAACATTGCTCAAGCAGTAGTTCACTGTAATCGGAAGTGTCTGGACACTGGTGACCACTTTGAGCACCTCTTATAACTGCAGACGTCAAACATGACTTTTATTCATCTTTTGTTATCGGTATATATTGAGTATTACAATTTAATGCTGTTTTCCTTTCTAAAAATGTGTTTACATTTTTTAGCACCCTCTGTATATATGTAAATATATACACATATATATTTTGCTACACTATTCAATAGTATAAAGGGCTTATAATTTTTTAATATAAAGATATTTCAGAGATAAACAGCAATTGTACTCAATCACTGATGTATCAGGCGTGCAATAGTCTTCCAAATAATATTTTCCACTTTCCTCATTGTTATATATAAAATCACCCATAATGTTTCCTTTAATTCAGTATATTATTTACTACTTTTTGTTTTCTAGTTCTGTTGGAACAAGTCTCAACTGTCATTCACATTAATACTAGTATTTCCAAGTTATGTACTTAGCTCCCTGGAACTGTAGTAGAAAAGAAACAATACATCACTCAGACCATTCCCCAACCCTCCTAAATAATTATATTCACCATTTCATCTCAACACACTTCTGTAATCCTTCAATTGTGTGCTTGGATGATTACATTTGTCTGTCTTTTTTCTCTCTTATTTTAAGATTCTCAAGAGATTTCCCAGAATTCACAAAGCATTTATTGGGAGGAAACAGAATATGATGGATAAAAGCATCATATGAAGGCAGACAAATCTGGGTTTGAATCTGGTTCCCCTTTTCCTGCTTGTATGATTTAAGCCTCAAGAGGTTCCTCATCTGTGAAATTAGAACCTCATAATGTAAAAATCAGTTAAGATAATGCAAGTAAAGTGCTTAGCTCATTGCCTGTCTTTCAGCAAATTCTCAATGTTAAGCAACCATCCCTTCTATATGCACAGAGCTTTGTACAGTCTCCCTCTTAAATGTGAATAGACAACAAAGGATCGTCTCAGGAAAGCTTCTGATATAAAAGGCAAGTGGTTGAAAAAGAGAAAAAAGGAACTCGAAAGGCCAAAGATATTATTACTAATATCCTTAGAAATATAAAAGATATTGTACCCATGAAAAAATATAAAAGGAATATTTAAAGGACAAGAAAGCATCCTGAAAATTATATCGTTTTTCATTTAGGAAAGCAAAAATTGAAGAGTTGGAAGATAAAGGTGAGGAAATCTTCCAGGTCTAGAAAAAGGTAACAGAGATATTAAAAGTGAAAGAGAGAAAAGACAAGAAATTTAGATCAATCCAGAGGTTAAATATCTGACTTAACCAACAGGGTAACAGTTTAAAAAAAAAAAAAGGTCTCAAGATGTCACCTATACTGCAAGCCCAGAAGAAACCATTTCAAAGTGGAGCAGGACCCTGAGGGCTCCAGGGGAAATAGGAACTGATGAATCACTTATGTTTAACATTTTTGAGAGGGATTATGAGAGGCTAACAAAAAAAAATTAAGAATGATAGGTATATGAAGAGAAAAGGAAAAAACAGTAATTTTTAACACACATACAAGAAAAATCAAAAGAAAGGAAATATGATCATAATACCAGAGGGCTCAGCTGAAAACAATACCAAGTCATAATGATGAATCCTGGTAGAGCTGACTGGGGAATGGGAAGGATGGGGAAAGGGAAGGAAGGGGTAAGTGTGCTTCAGAGGAGGTGTAAACAACAGCTAAATCCTCACCTACTGTATCAAGAAGACAGTAGATAAAGTCCAAAATCAAAAGAATTAAAAAACAAAACAAAAAACAGGTGAAAGTATTTTACTGGACACTGAAACACCATTCACACATAATATGTACTGGCAAAAAATATGATATTGGAACCCTCACATAATACTGGTGGGATTATAAAATGGTATAGCTGCTGTGGAAAACAAGTTTGGCAGTTCCTGAAATTAATCAGAGTTACATTATGATCTAGTAATTTCACTCCTAGGTATATACCCAGAAATTTGTACATGAATGTTTATAGCAGCATTATCCATAACAGCCAAAGAACGGAAACATCTCAAATGTCCATCAACTGATGAACGCATAAACAAAATGTGGTATATCCATATAATGGAATATTATTCAGCCATAGAAAGAAATGAGGTACTGATACATGTTACAACATGGATAAACCTAGAAAACTTTACTATGTAAAGTGAAAGAAACCAGACACAAAAGACCACTTATTGTATCATCTCACTTATATGAAATGTCCATAATAGGCAAACCCATAGAAACAAGTAGATTCCTGGTTGCCAGGGGCTTGCAGGGGGTGGGGGAGGGAGGGCAAAGATGGAAAATGACTACTAATAGGAACAGGATTTCTTGTTTGGGTGATAAAAATATTATGAATCAGATAATAATGATAGTTGCACAACTTTGTGATTATATTGAAAACTACTGAATTATAAATTTTATGGTGCATGAATTATAACTCTATAAAAATAAAGAAAACAAAAGTATGATACTGAAGAATATAGAGTACACCACCAGAAGGGCTAAAAGAACTGAAAATGGTTTTCTGTAGGGAATGAGAACCAAGGTGGGAAAGGGGGGGCAAGGAACTGCTGTGTTCTGCTATAAGCTCTGCAGTACTCTTCTTAAACTATTTATATGTACTGTTTTGTAAAATGTAAATTTAAAATTTTAAATGGTGGGTCACATGGTAATTCCATTCGTAATTTTTTGAGGAACCTCCACACTACCTTCCATAGCGGCTGCACCAATCTGCATTCCCACCAACAGTGGTGTATGAGGGTTCCTTTTTCTCCACAGCCTCTCCAACAGTTGTTATTATTTGTCTTGTTGATGACAGCCATTCTGACTGGGGTGAGGTGATATCTCATTGTGGTTTTTATTTGCATTTCTCTGATGATTAGTGATGTTGAGCATTTTTCATATGTCTACTGGCCATATGTATGTCCTCTTTGGAGAAATGTCTCTTCAGGTCCTCTGCCCATTTTTTAATTGGATTGTTTGTAATCCATCTCCTGGGCATCTACCCAAAAAATCTTAAAACATTTATCTGTAAAGGTATATGTGCTCCAATGTTCACTGCAGCTTTATTTACAGTGGCCAAGACATGGAAACAACCAAAGTGTCCTTCGATAGATGATTGGATAAAGAAGTGTGGTATATATACACAATGGAATACTATTCTGCCATAGGAAAAGCTGAAATAGTACAATTTGTGACAACATGGATGGATCTTGAGATTATAATGCTAAGCGAAATAAGTCAGAAAAAATAGAGACCATATGATTTCACTGATATGTGGTATATAAAACTGAAAACAAAGGAACAAGAAAAACAAATGAAGAAACAAAAACTCATAGACACAGACAATAGTTTAGTGGTTACCAGAGGGTAAGGGGGAGTGGGGTGATAGATGAGGGTAAAGGGGATCCAATATATGGTGATGGAAAGAGAACTGACTATGGTGAACACACAATGTGATATATAGATGATGTATTACGGAATTGTACACCTTAAATGTATGTAACTTTGCTAATAATTGTCACCCCAATAAACTTTAATTAAAAAAAAAACTTTAAATTGTGAATCTTATGCCACATACAACTGAGGTCACATGGTTCTTGACTTTTTCTATCTGACTTACTTAGCTTAGCATGATAACCTCAAGATCCATATTGTCGCAATGGCAGTATTTCATCTTTTCTTACAGCTGAGTAATTTTCTAATGCATACATGTACCCCATCTTCTTCATCCAATCATCTTAATTACAAAACAGAAATTTGGGCCCATAAATAAACCCACAGATATATCATCAATTAATTTATGACAAAGTAGCCAAGAATATACACTAGGAAAAGGACAGTCTCTTCAGTAAACAGTTTTGGGAAAACTGGACAGCCACATGCAAAAGAATGAAATTGGACCCCTAACTTATACCAAAAGTTAACTCAAATGGACTAAAGACTTGAACATAAGACATGAAATCATAAAACTCCTAGAAGAACACTGGGGGTAATCTCCTTCACATCGGTCTTGCCAATGATTTTTAGATTTGACATCAAAAGCAAAGGTAACAAAAGTAAAAATAAACAAGTGGGACTACATTAAACTAAAAGGCTTCTATATAGCAAAGGATACTATCAACAAAATGAAAAAGCAACAAAATGGGAGGAAATATTTTCCAATCATATAAGGGGTTAATATCCATAATATAGGAAAAACTCATACAAGTTAATACCAAAATAACAAACAATCCAATTAAAAAGGAGCAAATAAACTGAACAGACATTTTTCCAAAGAAGATATCCAAATGACCAACAGGAACATGAAAAGATGCTCAACGTCACTAATCGTCAGGGAACTGCAATTCAAAACCACAATAAGATACCACCTCACACTTGGTAGAATGGCTATTATATAAAAAAAAAAAAAAGATTAAGTGTTGGCAAGGAAGAGGAGAAAAGGAAACCCTCATGCAATGTTGTTGGTAATGTAAACTGGTACACCCACTATGGAAGTTCCTCAAAAAATTAAAAAATAGAACTACCACATAATCCAGAATCCACTTCTGGGTACATATCCAAAGGAAAGGAAATTACTATCTTGAAAAGACATCTGCACCCCGCCCCCCATGTTCATTGCAGCATTATTTACAATAGTCAAGACATGGAAACAACTTAAGTGCCCATCACTGAAAGAAAATGTGGTATATTTATACAACAGTACATAATTCATCCATAAAAGAAGTAAATCCTGACATTTGTGAAAACAGGGATGGATGTTGAGGGCATTATGCTAAATGAAATAAGCCAGACAGAGAAAGACAAATACTATATGATTTCACGTAAATGTGGATTTAAAAAACAACAACAAAAACCCTTCATAGATACAGAGAACAGATTGGTGGCTGTCAGAAGGGGAACAGGGGATGGGGGTGGGTGGGTAGGGATGGGTGAAGGAGGTCAAAGTTACATTTATATCTTCTAGTTATAAGATAAATAAATTCTGGGGATGTAATGTACAGCATGGTGACCATAGTTAACAATATTATATTGCATATTTGAAAATTGCTAGGAGAGAAGATTGTTAAGATTTCTCATCACAAGAAAAAAATTTAATTATGTGAGGTGATGGATGTTAACTAAATTTAATGTGGTGATCATTTTCCAATATATACAAATATCAAATCATTACACTGAACACCATAAACTAACACAATGTTACATGTCAACACATTTTTTTAAAAAAGAAGAAAACTGTGCAAGTATTTGAAGAATTAAATTTTTTAAAGGTTGCTGGCAGTCAAGGGAAAAATTTTCCATGGGTAAAAAGGAATGTGAAAATCTGGAGTAAAGGTAAAAATTTACATCTATTGGGTTAGAAAAGAACGTGAGATCAAACAGGAAAACACATGTTTTTAAAGTAATAATCTCTATCTTTGACTCTTAATTGCATCTTTATGCATTTAAAGAACTGATTATTCACAAACGTCATTAGAAAATGTTTTTTAAAGTTTAAATAAGATGCTTTTTAAAAAAAGGAATCAATTGCCTATTCATATCCTTACAACTTTTACTAATTATTTTATTATATGAACAAAGTACTGTTTAGAAAAGCCACATCTGCCTGAAATAAACCCAACCATATTAATTTTAAATGCTTACATTGGTCCACCAATAGAAAAAGGTTTAAATAGATTAAAGAATAATTAATTGTTCCTAGAAGTATGATTTCTCAGTTGTAGGAAGAATGTTACTATAAGCAAGCTTTTTATTAAAAAAATATAAAAACACAATCTAAGTTACTATGTATAAATTCAAATATATACATATGTGATGATTGAGAAAAATAAGCATTTTAAAGTTCTATTATTTAATGACATTTCTTTTTAGCCTGCGATGTTTCCAATGACATTACAATGATTAATCAGAATCAAAGAGTGCTGTATCTCAAAGAAAGTGGCAGAAATGAAATGATAAGCTCTGGAAAATTAGACTATATGTCTCAAAAAGTAGCTCACAGGATGAAGATACTGATGTCAAACACAAGCAGAGTTTGAACAAACAAACTGCTTTAAGAGAAACATGACAAGTGAATGTAACATGTGTTCCTAATTAAAATCTTGCACTAGAAAAAGAATTTTTTTTCTTTTGATATAAAGGACATTATTGGGAAAATTGGTGAAATCTGAATAAGGTCTATAGATTAAATAACAGCATTGCAGCAATGTTAATTTCCTGATTTTGATGATTGTGTTGTGTTTATTTAAGAGACTGTCTGTTTGCAGGAAATATATATTAAAGAATTTAGGGATAAAGTATCATCATATCTGCAATTTACTCTCAAATGAGTCAAAATAAAATGTATGTATATACACATATATTAACACACACAGAGACACTGATACAACACACACAGGGGAAGAGTATATGGAAATTATTTGCATTACTTTTGCAACTTTTATATATCTGATATTATAAAAACCAAATAAAAAATGTCTTGAGAAAATTGTTCTAAGAAATTTGATGGAATTTATTATATTTTTATATATTTAATTTTATTTTATACACTGTGACTTTAAATTATCACATCAAATATAAGTAGACATTTGACTATTTCACCTCCATCCCTATTAGTAAAAAAACCTTTTTTTAAATGGACCTAATTGGGAAAATGCTGGTGATGGAGAATAACCTTATGCTTAGGATCACATTATACTGAGGCATACAAAGCCAGCTTCCAGATAAACACCCTCAAGGCTGAAGAAAACACCCGGAACTAATTTCTGCACAGTAACAAAAAAATAGCAGTTCTTGATGACTTTCAGGCACATATATAACATCTGTCAATCAGCATTCTGGCCCTTAGCTTAAAATAACCCAGTTTAATCAGTCTAGTCATGGCCAAAGAGAAACAGGGTTGAGCTATTTTCAGCTGTAGCCCCAGCAAGAAGCTAAGTATATTATATACTATATTCAATAGTCAAAAAACATATAGTATTTACTTCTAGGGCCAAAGATTAGCACCAACCAGGAAAAACTAGTTCACCTGAAACTAACTAACGACCTACATTATATTTCACTTAATTTTTCAAATACAAATGAGATAACAGACTCTCTGCCACATATTATACTCCCCCATGAAAGAATTATTATTTCATTATCCTTTTTATGCCTTACTGCTGCCTAGAGAATAAAACTCAAACTCACATAAAGCCCGCCTCAATTTGACCTCTACTAACCGTTTAATCTAATTTTCTATATTGTATGCTGCATATAAATTAGACCAATTGTTCCAAGCAGATGATCTGTGCTTTTCTTCCTGTGTTCTCCATGTTACAAATGTAATAAACATTTGAGGGTCCCGTCTTATCTGACTTCTTAACAACACTGACACTTGTCCATTTCTTCCCCTTTGCAGACTCATCCTCCTCTACCTGGCTAAGTATTAGAAAGTCCTCAATAATTGGCCCTACTCTTCTTACCTTACACCATATATAAAAATTAACTCAACATGGATATCAAAATTCAGAAAACCTAAACGTAAGAGCTAAAACTAGGAAACTCCTAGAAGAAAACATAGGCAAAAGTTTCATGACATTGGATTTGGCAATGATTTCTTGGGTATGACAAAACCACAGCAACAAAAGGAAAAGTAGATAAATTGGACTTCATTAAAAATTTAAAACTTTTTATTCAAAAACACTATTAATAGAGTAAAAACGCAACCCACAGAATGAGAGAAAATACTTGCAAATCATCTATCTGAAAAGGGATCACTATCCAGAGTATATAAAGAACTACAACTCAATAACAAAAACCCAACCAATTCAAAACTGGGCAATGGACTCGAATAGACATTTCTCCAAAGATATACATACAAATAGCCAATGAGCATATGAAAAGATGCCCAACATCACTAACTATCAGGGAAATGAAAATCCAAACCAAAATGAGATATACCACTTCACATCCATAAGAGTGGCTATCATTAAAAAAAAATAAAGAAAAAAAAAATAACAAGTGTTAGCAAAGACAAGGAGAAATTGGAACCCTTGTGCATTGCTGGTGGGAAAGTAAAATGGTGCAGGCACTGAGGAAAACAGTTTGGTGGTTACCGAAAAAGTTAAACACCATGTTAAGAGCAGCATTATTCATAATAGCCTAAAGATGGAAACAAACCAAGTGTCCACCAATGGATGAATGGACAAATCTTACTTACCTAAAAGGTGATACTTATCCTGAAATGGATAAATGTAGTATAGCCATAAAACAGAATATTATTCAGCCTTAAAAAGGAATGAAATTCTGACACATGCTACAACATGGATGAATCTTAAAGACATTACATTAAGTGAAAGGAGCCAGACACAAAAGGAGTGTATAATTCCACTTATATGATGTAAAATAGGAAGGAAGCCCCTTTTCTCCCCTCTTCTTGCCTGTCTCCTAATGGTAGAAACTAATAGCAAGCCACCTAACATAGCCTGAGAAACAGAATTTGTATAGTCCCAGCTCCAGAATCAAAGCAGAACATACAAAGGTGTATTTGGAGCTGAGAGAATGTTACAGAATTACCATAGTACTTAATTTTAAAGCTTAGATGGTTAGAGAATTCAAAATTCAAAATCATTGTCCCTTATAACTTTGAAGTCATCTGCTCCTTTTCCGTCTATCACCCAGTGTTATTCACAGTAGGTCTAATTCTTGCTCTAGTGATTTACATAGTTCATCAGATGCTCCTATGTTTCACTACCTACATAGACCAATGTAAAAACTAACAATTTGCTCTTTTTCTTATTAAAATAGTAAATGATTTGGTAATTTATGTAATGTGAAAATATACTTTAAGAAAAATAAGACCATATTGTAGCACTATTTTGCAACTATCTTTTGTTCATGGAACATTTCGTTAACTTTTTTAACCGAGTAAGTATTATTCCACACTTCAATGGCCGCAAAGTCTCCCTTCATGTGGATGGCAGCACAGTTGAACCAGTCCCCCAACTGTAGACATTATTATCATTCAAGCTTTGTGCTATTATAAATAACACAAAATAAACTTCCTTACAGATGAATATTTACACAAGCTCACGTGCATACTTCTAGGATAAATTTCTAGATATAGAATTGCAGGGTCAAAGCACATTTTAAGGCTTTTAAAAAGACATACTGCCAAATTTCCATTCAAAAGGTCACACTAACATATTCCTACAAGCAGAAAGAATCCAAATTATCCCACACTACAGCCAATAGTAAGTATTTTCAATCTTTTATAAATGTGAAGAAAATTGTAAAATCTTACTGAAGCACATAAAACAACTAGACAAATGGAAAGGCATATCACGGTCTTAAGGATGCCACTTACATTATGGCAGTCAAGATACCCCAAAGAGCCCTTCCAATGCAAAATAGATAGGTTCTGGAAAATGTACAGTGTGTTTTAAACATATTGCTGGGATTCTGAGAGTAGGGGAATTCTCTAAGGACCACTTAAGAAAAAGGCAAGGGTAAAGGGTAGAAATCATGAGTCTACTTGATATGAAAGCTGGGAGCTCTGATCTATCCATGAACTGGAGAAAAATCATGCCTTCAGGGCAAATATCAATGCTAGCCCTGCAACTGAGATACTATGGTTGAGGCCAGAAGCAAGGTGGTTGAGCTCAAACTGATGCTTCCGCATTGAGCCTGGCTCTCTCGAAGACGAAGACGGCTAAAGTGGTCCCAAGTCAGTACAAGTGTCAGATTGCAGAACAAATCTTTGGAGGACAGAATCCCCAAGTTAAGTCCTTGTAAGTCCCATCGATCAAGGGGGGAAAAAAATACAAATTCACACTTACAGATAAGTAAGTAATTGAGGTCGCAAGCTAAATTTAAACACCTATTCCTACAGAAGAACAATTATTATAAGGTATATATTATATGTATTTTAAAGCACATAGGACATTCAATTAAACTGCACAGGTGCATATGTATAATGAGCTAAGTGCAGGAATGATCACCACTGGGTCAATGGTGGGTATCTTCGAGTGATTTTAAATTTCTCCTTATACTATTACATAATGTTTGAATTTTTTAAATGAGTATGCATTATTTATATAACTATAAAGAAGCTACTTTTATTATAAGGGAAAAATATTTCAGTGTAAGCTCATTCTACACATATAGACTAAAAAGCAGGCTCTGAAGTCAGGCCGTTTTATGGGTCTGAGGCTTCTGGATTTAAATCTCAGTTCCAAACCATATTAATAAGCTGTGTATGTTGAGAAAGTTATTTAAGCTTCCTATCTATGCCTAAGTTTCTTCCCCTGTAAAATGGGGACAGTAATAGCACCTTCCCTCAGGAGGTCGTTGTTGGGAATAAATCACATAATGCATATAAAACATACATTACAGTATCTAATCCAGCACAGAGTAGTTACTGGATGCATAGAAATTACCATTAACATAACCATCATTATGTGTTTCTATAATACATAATGTTCAAGTACTTAAAGTCTCTAGCGTAACTCTAAGACAACAAAGGAGATAAAAGAAAAAAAAAGGTACACAGAAGAAATTTTAGCCTCTGACACGTATAGGTACAGCAAACAATAAACACAATTTATTCCTATCCAGATAAACATAAAACCTTACATTTAAAGGCCTATTTACCTCAGTTCCATTTACTCAATACATCATATCCAGCTTCAAACAAAAATTACAAAGCATACTAATACACAAAGCACAGTTTAAAGAGACAGAGGAAACAGTACAACCAGTTTCACATATGGCAGAGATGTTGGATTTATGAGACCAGGAATTTAAAACAACTATGGTGAACATGCTAAGGTCTCTAATGGAAAAAGTGAACAACATGCAAGAATAGATGGGTAATATAAGCAGAGAGATAGAAACTTTAAGAAGTAATCAAAAGGAAAAGCTAGAAATAAAAAATACTGTAATGGAAATAAAAAATGCCTTTGATGGGCTCATCAGTAGACTGGACATAACTGAGGAAAGAATCAGTGAACTTGACTATCAGTATAAACTTCCAAAATTGAAACAGAAATAGAAAAGAGAATGAAAAAAGAACAGAATATCCAAGAATTGTGGAACAATTACAAAAGTGTAACATATACACAAGGGGAATACCAGAAGGAAAAGAAAAAGAGAAAGGAACAGAAGAAATATTGAAGCAATGACTGAGAATTTCCCAAAATTCATGATAGACATCAAGCCTCAGATTCCAGAAGCTCAGAGATCACCAAGCAAGATAGCTAAAAATTTATACCTAGGCATATTATATTCACACTGCAGAAAATCAAAGACCAAAACAAACAAA
This sequence comes from Rhinolophus sinicus, assembly GCF_036562045.2. Lineage (NCBI taxonomy): Eukaryota > Metazoa > Chordata > Mammalia > Chiroptera > Rhinolophidae > Rhinolophus > Rhinolophus sinicus. The sequence continues at coordinate 44,205,867 of NC_133755.1, read as the reverse complement.
CAAACAAACAAACACAAAATAACTTAAAGCCAGAAGAGAAAACACCTTTCTACAGAGGGACAAGGATAAGAATTACATTGGACTTCTTTTCAGAAATCATGCAAGCAACAAGAGTGTGGAGAGAAATATTTGAAATGGTGTGGGGGGTCGGGGGGGAAAGCACCAACCTACAATTCTGTATCCAATTAAATTATCCTTCAAAAGTACAGGAGATATAAAGACTTTCTGAGACAAACAAAAGTTTAAGCAATTTGTCATCAGTAGACCTCCCTTGCAAGAGATGCTAAAAAAACAAAAAAAAACTTCAGAAAGAAGGAAAATGATATAGATCAGAAACTCATATCTACATAAAGAAAGGAAGAGTGTTAGAGAAGGAATAAAAGAAGGCAAAGTAAATTTTTTTATTTTTCTTATTCTTAACTGATCTAACAGATAACCATTTGCTCAAAATAATAACAACAACAATATAGTTAATGACTAGAGCTTATAGATAAGTGAAATGAATGACAGCAGTGTTATAAAGGACAGGAGGGAGGAACTGGGAATACTATAAGGTATTTGCATTATCTGTGAAGTAAGTAGTACGTTATTTGAAGGAGGGTTTGGATTAGTTGTAAATGTATATTGCACCCTCAAGGGCAAACACTAAAAAAATAAATAAAATAAAATTTAAAGAAGTAAAGCTGATATGCTAGAAGACGAAAAATAGAATCATATAAAATGCTCCATTAAAACCTCTGAAGGAAGAAAACAAACAGAAAAGGCAGAAAAAGAGTGGAAGACAAAAGAAGAAACAAAAAATAAGGGCAAAGAATAGAAAACAGAAACAAATATGGTAGATATTAATCCAACTATATCACTAATCACTCAAACATCAATGGTCTAAATAAACTACTTAAAAGAGACATTATCAGAATGAATTAAAAAACCAAGACCCAATTAAACTTGGGTCTACTAACTAAATGTTGTCTACAATAAATCAACTTCTAAGGTAAACAGATTAAAAGAGAAGCGATGGAAAAGATATGGCATGCAAACACTAACCAAAAAAAGCCAGAATGTATATAGTAATTTCAGACAAAGCAGACTTTACAGCAAGGAACATTGTCACAGATAAAGAGGGGCATTACATAATGATAAAGGGGTCAATTCTCTAAAGACGTAACATTCTCTAATGTGTATGAGCCTAACAACAGAGTATCAAAATATTTGAGGCAAAAACTGATTGAATTGCATGAAGAAATGGGTAAATTCACTAAATAGCTAGAGACTACCAAACCTCTACCAGCAGTTGGCAGACCCAGCTGGCAAAAACTCAGTCAGGACACAGCTGAAATGAACAGCACCATCAGTCAACTTGATTTACAGAATACGTCATCCAGCACCAACAGATTACACGTTCTTCCCAGGCTCACATATAACATTCACTATCACAGACCACAGTAGGGACATAAAACATATCTTAGTAAATTTCAAAAACTGAAATTATACAAAGTACAGAATTAAACTGGAAATCAATAATAGATAGCTAGAAAACCCCAAAATACTAGGTCATTAAACAACATGCTTCTCAACAACACATGGGTCAAAGGAGTCTCAAGAGAAATTTTAAAATATTTGAACAAATGAAAATACAACTTATCAAAAGTTGTGGAATTCAGCAAAAGCAGTGCTTAAAAGAAAAATTTATAGCATTGAATGCATATACTACAAAAGAAAAATGATCTAAAATCAATAACCTAAGCTTCCAATTTAGGAAACCAGAAAAGAGTAAATTAAATCCAAAGTAAGCAGAAGGAAAGAAATAAAAATTAGAGCAGAAATCAATGAAATTAAAAATAGGAAGCAAACCAGAAGCAAAAATGGGTTCTTTAAAGAGATCAATCAAATTGATGAATTTCTAGCCAGGTTAACAAGAAAAAAAGAGAAAACACAAATTACTAATTATCAGAAATGAAAGTGGGGCCCATCACTACTGAGTCTGTGGACATTAAAAAGATAATAAAGGAATTATTGTGAACAACTCTATGCCGACAAATTTGATAGCCTAGATGAAATGGACCAATTCCTTAAAAGATATCATCTACCTTAAAAGACAAAACTCGTATAATGAGAAATAGATCATCTGAATAGTCCTACATCTATTAAAGAAATTGAATTAATAATTAATATCCTTTTAAAACAAAGCTTTGGGCCCCGATGGGTTCATTGGTAAATTTTACCAAACATTTAAGGAAGAAATTATACTAATTCTCTAGACAATCTCTTCCAAAAAACTGAAGCAGAGACAATGCTGCATAACTCATTCTATGAGGTCAACATTACCCCGATACCCAAACCAGACAAAGACACTGTAAGAAAGGAAAAGTACAGACCAACACCTCTAATGAATATAGATTCAAAGTTCCTCAAGAAAGTATTAGTAAATCAAATCTAGCAATGGAGTAAAAACAAACAAACAAAAAAACTATACACTGCAACCAAGTGGGATTTATTCCAGGCACACAAGGCTGGTTCAACATTAGAAAATCAATTAATGTAACCCATCACATCAATAGGCTAAAAAAGAAAAATTGTATGATCATATCATTAGATGTAGAAAAGGCATCTAACAAAATCCAACTCTCATCCGTGACAAAAACTTTCAGCCAACTAGGAATAGAGGAGACTTCCTCAACGTGGTAAAGATCATCTACAAAAAACCTACAGCCCACATCATTCTTAATGGTAAGGAACTAGTGCTTTCCCACTAAGATAGGGGACAAGGCAAGGATGTCTATTCTCATCACACCTGTTCTAATCATACTGGAAGCCCTCACTAGTACAGTAAGGTAAGAAAGGGAAATAAAAGATATACAGGCTGGGAAGGAAGAAATAAAAGGTCTTTCTTTACACATGACATGACCATCTATGTAAAAAATCCCAAAGAATCAACAAAAAAATCCTGAAACAAATAAGCAATCATAGCAAGGATGCAGGATACAAAGTTAACACACAAAAGTCAATGGCTTTGTTATATACCAGCAATGAACAATTAGAATTTGAAATAATACCATTTACATTAGAAATAAAAAAGTATATACTTAGGTATAAATCTAACAAAATATATATACATACAAGATCTAGATGAGGAATATTACAAAACTCTTATGAAAAGAAATCAAAGAAGATCTAAATAAATGGAACAACTCTCTGTACATGGATAAGGAGATTCAATATTGCCAAGATATCAGTTCTTCACAACTTGATCTACAGGTGCAATGTAATCCCAATCAAAATCCAAGCAAGTTATTTTGAGATATCGACAAACTAATTCTAAAGTTTATACGGAGAGGCGAAGGACCCAAAATAGCTAACACAATATGGAGGGAGGACCACGTCAGAAGACTGACACCACCCAACGTCAGGACTTATTGCAAAGGAAACCGTAATCAAGACAGTGTAGTACTGGCGCAAGAATACACAAACGTAGATCAATGGAAAAGAATAAAGAGCCTAGAAATAGATCCACACAAATACAGTCGACTTATCTTTGACAGAGGAACAAAGGTAATTCAATAGAGAAAAGATAGTCTTTTTATTTGTTTCAGGTGTACAAAACAATGTAATAGTTACACACTTATACCCTCACAAAGTGATGACCTCCTCCCCCAATCTACTACCCCTCTGACATCGTATACAGCTGTTACAGTTCCACTGACTCTATTCCCTATGCTGTACTCCACATCCTGTGACTATATATATATATAAAATTATAGTTGACATTATTATTCAGCTTCAGCTTCAGGTGGACACTGCAGTGGTCAGGCATGTACATATCCATGAAGTGGTCTCCCCATTAAGAAAGGATAGTCTTTTGAACAAACTGTCCTGGAATGAATCTAGACACAGACTTTACACCTTTCACAACACCAAAACCAAGATGTCCTTCAGTAGATGAATGGATAAACAAACTGTGGTCCATCCATACTCTGGAATATAACTCAGCACTAGAAAGTTATCAAGCCACAAAAAGATACGGAGGAACTTTCAATGCATAGTGCTAAGTGAAAGAACCCACGTTCAAAAGCCTACATAATGTGTAACTCCAACTACTATATGCCATTTTGGCAAAGGCAACTATGGAGACAATAAAAAGATCAGTGGTTGCCAGGGATTCAGGAAAAAAGGAGAGAAGATGCATGGGTAGAGTACAGAGGATTTTTAGGGCAGGGGAACTATTCTGTATGATACTATTATGGAATCACGCCATTATACATTTGGTAAAATCCATAGGTGCACAATGCAAAGAATGAACCATCAACTATGGATGTTAGGTAATAATAACATACCAATATTGATGAGGATTGAGCTCTATGAAATGATATGGAATGATTTCCAGGATATATTGTTAAGTGAAAAGCAATGGGAAAGAGTACCAATATTATTTTCCCACCCCTTTTGTGTAAAAAAGAAGAAATAAGGAAAAAATTACATATATCTGCTCGTTTGTGCAAAAAGAAACAGGAAAAATATGCCCAGACTCAACAAATGGTGCTAGAACAACTCGCTATTCACATGCAAAAGAATGAAGGTGGACCTCTTCCTTATACCATACATAAAAATTAACTCAAAATAGTCTTAGATACAACACTAAAGCACAGGTAACAAAATAAAAGCATAGATAAATTAGATTTCATGAAATGTAAAACCTTTTATGCATGAAAAGACACCATCAAGAAAGTGAAAAGAGAACTCACTAAGAGAAAATATTTGCAAATCACATATAAGAACTCTTATAATGCAATGCTAAAAACAAAAATAAGCCAATTAAAATGGGCATAAGATCAGAATACACATTTTTCACACACAAATAAAACACACACACACACACACACACACACACACACGGCCAACAAACACATGAAAAGATTGTGGCTAAACACCATCCAGCAATTGGAGAAATGCAAATCAAAACTACAGTGATATACTACATTACACCCACTAGGATGACTAAAATAAAACAGACAATAAGGTGTGTTGGTGAAGATGTGAAGAAATTGGAACTCTCATATAGTACTAGTGGGAATATAAAATGATGTCGCCACTTTGGAAAAGGGTCTGGCAGCTGGTCAAAAAGTTAAACAAAGATACCACATGACCCAGCAGTTCTATACTATCTTTGCAACTCTTCTGTAAACCTAAAATAATTTCAATAAAAAGTTTAAACAATAAAGGAACCAATGTTTAAAAGATTATTTTGTAAATTAGTGTACTCTTCAAATTAAAGTCAAACCATTAAACTCAATTTCTAAACCTACTTACTGCACCAATAAACAGTTTCAATTAAGTTACTTTGAGATAGAGTATTACTACACACTCTTTGCACTTAATGATTCTTGGAAAGTGATCCAGAACAATGAAAGATAATGTTTGAGGGAAACTATTTGCATATGGTAAACAAGATTTTGGAAGCTTATGAGGAATGGTTAGAAGAAGACTAGTAAGTAACACTTATGGGGTGATCACTTCGTAAGTTACATAAATGCCTAATCACTATGGTGTACACCTCAAACGAATATAGTTTGTCAACTGTATGTCAACTGTAATTGAAAAAAAATTTTTGATTTTTAAAAAAAGACTAGTAAAATGGAATAAAGTTCGATTTAAATGATTAAAATTACCATACTAACAGCATCCTATAAACCAAGGGGAAACCTAGAAGGTTCATTTTAGAAGGACAGCTATGGCAATACCACAGACAAAGGACCAGAAGGGGCGAGGAAAGTGTTAGGGGCCATCACAAAAGCCTCCACCACAGGTTCCCAATCTTTCTGGGTTTACAAGGCCCCTGATAAGTCAGTAATTTTTTCACAGGCCAAAAGACATAGTACCTAACCATTCTGAGTATTAAGTAGTCAGATCCAAACAACTTCAGAAGGATGTGTGTCCTAACAATTTAGCACCCGGGTTGGGCACCGCACAACTTCACAAACCTTAGAATCAGGTGGGACATTGCCCTCCTCTTTTCACGCTCCATATAGATTTTCTCATGGTACTTGCTTTTTGTCATTGCAACTACCAAAAACTCTGCTTTGTATCATCGGTATCATTGAAAGGAACGTAGCAATCTAATTTTGAAAATGAACTGTCCCAAACTAGTGGTTTGTATGGTTCTCCACAGATGTTGCTGTGTTGCCCTCAAAAATGGTAAGCCTTTATTGGAACACAAGTGAGTTCTCTGCAGTGCCTTCTGGATTCCAAAGTGAACCATGGACCTTGGCAAAAGATGACAAAGGATGTCACAAAGGCAGTGGCAACAGAAAAATTGGAGTGAAAATTACAGCACACTTCAGAAGACAAAAATCAGATCTGAGTCTTTTCTAGTACGAGACTTTATCCAATGCCATACTTTTTTTCAATAATAAAAATCCTCTTTGAGTTAAGTTCTAAGAAAAGTCTCTGCCAATAAATCTGGATATTTTCTTTAGCCAGAAGGAATATTATGTGAGCCCGAGTGCTTCCGTTTGCCTCAGCTGCCAGTAAACTCAGAACCAAGTCTAGTGTCCGATGGTAACTCCTCTTAAGTGCCTGGTAACATGCACTCTCTGCTCTTCTAAGACTATCTCTGCTCTATTTATATCCTAAATCAGTCAATATCGTGTTACTTTAAATTCTTAAGCTGACAAACTCTTTTGGACAAGGGCAGTGCATTAACTTTTAAAATGATAACTCCGTTGCATCAAAGTCAATCTTTTTAATTGCTATTGAGTTATTAAAGTCATTTTAAAGTGTTTTTAAGAAGTATTTAAAAATAACGGCACCAGGATTAAAAACACCAGGAAATTTTTTAATAGATCAAATTCACCAAAGAAAATTTTTAGATGCCTATTAGCAAAGCTGCCTAAAAATATCACTGTAACAGTGAAAAATGAGACACACACACACCAACATCCTGCAGTAATTTTACTGCCCCCGTTTCACAAACTCAGTCCCACTCCCTTTTAAAAATATGCAAAAGCTCTGATGGACATGAATATCCCTATTGAGCAATTCAGTTCAAAACGCTTGTACAATTTTTCCTTCAGCACACTGGCCTATTTTTATATCATGCAGTAAACTACTTCAGTGACTCTTTAGTTGAAATTTTCCACAAAATTAGAACACATTTGATGCATCAATAGCACATTTCTAGAAAAGCCTAATTTTGAGTTCTCTGAGCATCTAATTGCAAAACTAATGTGAAACTAACACTAAATCGTAAGAGTACAACTTCTTCACATAATCCCTTAAAATTTCATTTTAAAAATTGACTTAAAAATACAATAACCAAGCCTTTCTGCTCTCGGCCCAAGTGACTGCTGTCGGAATGGGCAAGCTTATGAAACGCAGGAAGGTGGAGCTGCTCCTGGCCGCATGCTACTCCAGGCAAAGCGGTCGGTCATCAGGAACATTGACGCTGGCTTCTCAGACCACCCCGACAGCCATGCTCTCTGCTGGCTGGAATTGACCACTATCCCGGAAAAGTGACAGCTGCCATGGGCAGGAAGAAAATTACTAAGAGGTCAAAGATCAAGTCGTGTGAAAGTTTATAACTACAGTCACCTCATGACCACAAGCTACTCTGTGGTTATCCCCTTGGACAAAACTGTCCTCAATGAGGATGTCTTCGGAAACCCTGCTCTGAAATGCAATGCTTGACGGGAGGACAAGGTCAAGTTCAAAGAGAGGTACAAAACCAGCAAGAACAAAATGGTTCTTCCAGAAGCTGTGGTTTTAGATCTTTTTTGTTTCAGTCATTAAATTTTTAAAAAAATAAAATATGTAAACACTGGACACCAAAATAAGGTAAGGGAATTACGTATTACCAAACGATACAATTTACTCAATGGGTTCAGTTAAAAAACTCATGATGGGGGGAAAATTTTTAAAGAAAAACAGTCATAAAGAAATATATCTTATATATTATAGTCATCACGCACACACACACGTGACAATTTAAAAAGAAATAAAGTTATAAAACAGTATGAACTGATTTTGCTCCGGAAGTAAAAATATGTACTTCCTTTCTTCCAAAGCCAAAGTACTGTCAAAACTTCGTTCATCTCAGCAGACAGCTTCTGCTAGCACCCGCCCTGTTTACTCGGACCTCTGTGTCACTTCCATCCTTCCGAGCTAGCTCACTGTTCTCTAACACTCTTAACTGTTCAGGTGGTACTTTTCAGTCTTCTCACTTACTCTACCCCTTTTCTCTAGATAGCTCTCTTCATTACTTATTGCTTAAATAATATGATAAAGATAACATTAATAATAACGAAGGGTAACATTTAGTGCATATCAGGCACTTTTCTTTCCACTTTACATGTATTATCTAATTTAATCATCAAAATAACTCTATCCCGGAAGCACTGTTATCATCACCATTTACACATGAGGTACTAAGAGTTTAAGTAATTTGTCCAAGGTCACACAGGTAACCTTGTGTTACGGCAGGTAATATATATTGTTGTACATGCACAGACCTGAATGCTCCTCAAAGCTATTCTAAAGTTTTTTTCTATAGGGCTGGAAAACAGGCCCAACAGACTCCCCTCTATTGTATATGAAGTGAAGACGACAATAAGATTAACCTAATACTTTGGAGGTTGGCCACACAGACCAAAAGGTACTATACTCTGGATGCCACAAACACTAGCTGCAAGTAATTCCAATGATTTAGAGCAGAGGTATGTGAACTTTTTCTTAAAGGACCCAATAGTAAATATTTTAAACTCTGCAGCCATCCAGTCTATGTAGCAACTATTCAACTGCCATTTTAGTGTGACAGCAACCATAGACAGTATATAAACAAGTGGACATGGCCATATTCCAATAAAACTATTTTTACAAAAGAGGCACCTTGGATCAGGCCAAAGTTTGCCAATGATCGAGAGGCATACTGAGTCTCCTGTGGAGGCAAACGTGATACAACCACTGCAATATTCAATGACGCATAAAGAGTCTCCACTATTTTCCTTAAATAACCCACCACACTTGAATTTTGTATAGCTGAACTTCTCATGGAATAAATACTTAAAATCTGGATAAAATACAAGTAACAATTCCAGTTTTTAACAAAAATCAGTTTGTAAAACACTAACATAAAATTACTAACAAAGTAACATATTAATTTATGATCTACTAAAATCATATCCACTCTTGACAATTCACCACCTGGAAAAGACGACTGCGCTATTATGTTTCAAGGAATAAGATGCTCAAGAGTCACAGGACTTAAAACAGAAAGTTTTGCAAAGTAAAACTTTCTGCCCCATCTCTCCCCTCATTCATTAAGATTTTCGCCCTTGACTCCCTGTCTTAACCAGTTATTCTTGGCAACTTCAAGAGCCACACAGATATTTTGTCCCACCTTAACCTCTGTGTAAATTCCTTGACCACCCTCTTCACTTCCAAAACATATTTTCCTTCATTTCATCTCAACCACCCACTGCCATGGTCAGATCCTAACAGCTTAGTCTCTAAAGAGGACTACAGGCATCTGGAGGTACAAAAGATGATCCAAACAAATACAGGAAGAAATTCTACTTCAATATATTTTTAAAAAAGAAATTAAGGTATTCTCTATTTAAAGTATATAGCATGTTAATTAAAAACATATTGGGGCGGCTGGTTGGCTCAGTTGGTTAGAGCGCGGTGCTCTTAACAGTAAGGTTCCCAGTTCGATCCCCTCATGGGCCAGTGTGAGCTCGCCCTCCACAACTAGATTGAAACAACTACTTGACTTGGAGCTGATGGGTCTGGAAAAACACACTTAAAATAAACATAAGTTTAAAAAACAAACAAATAACATATTGAGGATGTATGCTTATTTTTTTAAACTGATAAGCAAATGTGATCCAAAGGAGACCACCCCCTGTATCTTGTCATTACTGTTGACTACATCATCCAAATGCAAGCACCTCACTTTGACTCCTGCATCCCACGATTCCAGCTCACTCACTCTGGTATCCCAACCCCAACAACTATTCAACCTCTTTAAGATCTCAAAGTCCTTGTCCTCTTCATATTTGCATCGACCATCCTACCGTTCATGTCCTTATTTTCCTTCTTTTCCATCTTATATGCCATGGTTCCTCACTACAACCACTCATGTGTATTCACTGTTTCCTCGCCGTTCTTTCCTGCAGTTAAACATTCCTGACAAAATCCATCCCTGGTTAAATCCAACTCTGCCTACTCCACGCCTGCACCCAAGCACTGAACACAGCAAATTAAAATATGCAAACTTGCTTCTTGCGTTCACTTTAAATTTATGACCACAAAGTTAAGGTCATTGGCACTACCCAGCAATCCTTGTATGTGTCCCTAATCAATTCATTCTTGTTTTGACAGTTTCACACTGTCACTCCTCAATGACTCTGCCACCTCCCTCTCAGCTGATGACCTCTAATATTATTTCTCTGAGAAAACGGAAGCCAACAGAAGAGGACATCACACCCTCCCTCACCAAACCTAATAACCTAACTGCTTCTCCGCTCCTGTACTCCGCCTTCCCTCCTTGAACAATGACATGTTCCTGCTTCTCCATAAGTTCGACTTTTCCACTATTGTCCTGGATCCTGTTCCGTCTCTCTCCCTCAAGGACTCTTCCCCTGAAGTTCCCTCTTCTCCCAGCACATCTTCAGTTTTTCCTTCTTTATCAACATTTATCAGCACTCAAAGTTGCTGCAATACCTTCCACACGAAAGACAGACCTTGACCCCTGTACCTCTCTAGTTCGTACTCTATAGTTCTCGGCTTTGCAGCAGAAGCTGTAAGATCTTTACTCACGGTATCCACTTCCTTTCCTCCCACCCAATCTAATCATGCTTTCACCCCCACCTCTCCACTGAAACCACTCCTCAGGGTCACCCACTAGCTCCTTCCACCTTGCCAAATCCGATGGTCATCTTGTCAATCTCTCAGAAGTTGCTTCTGACACAGCTAAATACCCGTTTCCTGAGACATTTTGCATTTGGTCCCTTGGAAAGCACACTCTCCTCGTTTTCCTCCCACCTCATCACCGCTTGTTTTCAGCCGCCTTTGTGGGTTGCTCTCCCTCTTCCCCACCCTTGTATGTTGAAGTGTCCTGAGGCTCAGTCTTCGGTCCTCTTACTCTGCATTTACACCGTACTTTGTAGCCTAGGAGCAGGAGGCTATACCACATACCCTCAGTGCGTGTTGCAAATTCCCTATTGCCCCACGGTTACAAATTCTACCGATATATAGTCATGCAGCGCATAACCATGACGGACCACATACACAACAGTGGTCCCATTAGATTATAATGCAGTTGTATTTCCTGTAAGAGACATGGAAGGATTTGTAGTTCAGAAGGATTTTTTTCCCTCTGAAGGGAGCAGTATCTGTGGGGCTTGGAATACTTTCCCTCTCACTCACAGCACCTCGATTTTGAGTGCACAGATTACATCCCAGTCAGTCAGCCACTGACCTGTTTCAGCAGAGGAGCCTGTCCCCCAGGGGCTTCATATGAGGACTCAGAGGGTGCTACAGCCCTCCCAGGTCTAGCCTGATGCTCTTCAGAGCACATGGCCATAAGTCTTTTGTTGAGGACCTAAGATCCTGTACAAGGACACAGGTCCACAGGAGCTCCCTTAACAAGAAGTAAGTGTCACTTTCACTTCAGTAAAAGCTCTCTGTGCTAGCATGGAGCTAGTCTGTCCATGTACTTTGGAAATATTTTCAGGTTGTAATAATGCAAAGTATCAATACATTGTGTTTCTTCCATTATTTCAATGCCAGAGAGAGCCCTTTGTACCAGACAGGATCAATGGAAGCAAAAACCAATTTCCAAAGCCAAAATATTGAGTCCTCAGTTCTACACCCTCTCCATGTTAAACGCCCTTTTTTCTAAATGAATACCACAAGGGTCCTTAATTTGAACAGTTCTCCAACATGCAACAGCTAAAACTCAATCGTCACGACAATCCCCTATGCTTCTTTATCTTTCCATCTAAATTTCTTATTTCTATTGATCCTCAGGCCATCTTTCACTCCCTCCTGACAGTCACTATTATGGTGATCTACACCTTATCCAGCCAATTTATCTTCGATATTCCCAATCAACCAGCCCACATCCCTGTTCATGAAGCAGCACTGACAGCTTCAATGTTCTGTCTCTGACCCTGTCAGAAGGAAGCAGGGGAAGGGCTTGGGGAGAACATTTATAAAGTCTACAGTAGTGTCATGTCTTCGGCCTTCACAGTCACGTACCTGACTCACTCGCTCACTCACTGACTCACCCCGGGCAACTTCCAGTCCTGCCAGCTCCCTTCATGGTAAGTGCCCTATAGAAGCGCACCATTTTTATCTTTTAGACTATATTTGTGCTGCATGTTTCCTATGTTTCGATACACAGATACCATTGTTAAGACTGCCTATCACATTCAGTACAGTAATGCGCTGGACAGGTCGGTAGCTGAGGAGCAGTAGGCTATACCACACAGCCTCGGTGAGTGTTGGAGGCTGTATCAGCTGTGTTCGTGTAAGTGTACGCTATGACGTTCACACAACAACGAAGTCGCCTAACGATGCATTTCTCAGAAGGTATCCCCATGGTTAAGCAACGCATGACTGTACTAAGTGACTCCAGCCTCTTCTCTCCCCTGAGCTAGAGACTCTTATAATTAACTACTTAATTAAGATCTCCATCTGGATGTCCCAAACTTTAAGAAAAGCGAAGTCAATTCTTGATTTCTCGTTCATGCCAAACCTTCTCCTCCCCAAGTGTTCCCCATCCCTGTAATTATTACATTCACCTTGTTGCTCAGGCCAAAAATCTAGTCATTATTGATGTCTCGCACTTTATATTAATATTATATCTAATCCATCAGTAAGTCCTATCAAATATACCTTCAAAAAATGTACTTCCAGTTACACAAGTGTATACATTTGTCAAAACTCACTGAATTGTACACTTAAAATGGATGCATTTTGTTGTGTGTAAAAGTGTGTTATACCTCAGTAAAGTGCAGTGGTAGCGTGTGTTACCTACACACATCTGCCACTTCTCACCACCTCCACCACTCCACTCCTTGCTACTTGAACTATTGCAGCCTCCAAACTGGTATCCCTGCTTCCATTTTTACTCACAACAGTTCACATTCCACAAAGTATCCAGAATAATGTCTTTTACATGTAAATCATTGTGGGGACAGAGCCCCAGAGAGCAGTTTCCAGGCTCTCAGCCTCACGTGGAAAGGTGCTGGCTCGGGTAGTAGATGGCCGTCAGCTGTAACCATTGACTCATTGGCCACTGATATAACTGCCGTGGCTACACTAGCAGAAAAATGGGGGCTAGCAAGAAGATAGGGGCTCAGCTAGCAAGCGCGGATTGCAGTTAGCACGGCGGATTGCAACTAGCGAGGGGAGTCGGTCAGTTGGCAGAAAAGCGGACAGCAGGTCGCACGTCGTGTGAATCCAGCCTCCAGTGAGACTATAGTGCTATGACTCCCCTACCTATGGTTCTGTGGGTGTTCCTGTTTGGCCTAGCCACATCCTGTGTTCTTATATGGGGAGCGGGACCAGAGACCCCGCCTGTCACCCCGCACGACAATCATACTACGTCACTTCCAAAATTATCCAATGGCTTCCTATCACACTTAAAATCCAAAAGCCCCTACACCATGACCTCAAGGCTATATGTGATATAACCCCTACCTACCTCTCAGACCTCACCTCTTATCATTTTATCCCTTGTTCTACTGTGTGCCAAACACATTGGCCCTCCGGATACTCCTAAAACACACTAACCTTGTTTCCAATTAATTATTATGTCTTTTTTAAAAAATGTTTTTCAAAAGTAGGTTCTTTACCTCAAGGCTGATGTGCCTCTGTCTCACTCCATTCAATTGTCAACTGAGAAATGCTTGTTCAATCCAACCAAAGAAGTGGATCTGAATGAGTATTTACTAATGTAATTTGACCTTCATAAACTCAAGTTAATACTTAAAGTGCATGTAGCATTCTGATATCCAATTGGAAAACTAAGTTGGGATCAGTTACAGAGAGCCTGGAACATCAGATGAAGGAGTTTATATTTTATCTAACAGGCCAACGCCACGAACTTAAGCACTGGGAAGAGCTACTTTTTTTATTTTTCAAATCCTGAGGTCACAGGTTTGCAAAAAGATGTGGAATAATGGGGAAAATGAGGAGTTGCTTTCAGGGATATATACACAACTTTTTGTACCTCTAGAATTTTGAACCATATGATTGTATTACCTATTTCAAAAATAAATTATACAAGTAATTAAAACTATAAACACAAGGAAAAGGAATTCTTACATGACATAGAAAAATGAGAAACAAATATATTTATGCCTTTTTAAGAAAAATTTGTAGTATTTTAAATACTTTTTGAATGCCACAACTAAGAATTAGACATAAGAAATATAAAAACATTGATAAAATATGTTCATATATTTAGATGAAGCAGACACAGAGAAAAATAAAATACATGCTCATACATAATGGTTCGCATCATGTATTAGGGAGGTCCTGCAGAATTGAATTCTGCAACCTAAATTATCATTACCACAACTTGCCAACTTTCAAGCAGTTTCCTTAAACACCTGAATACCCACTGAGGGCTCATAGAGTGAAGATGTCTCTCAGAAATGTAAAGGCCTGCAGGTGATAAAAGAACAGGATAAGAAATAAGCGAAGAGAAAAAAGAGAGCACAGTCTCTTTCTCTCCAATTCATCTCCAGTAGCCAGTCTCACCACTTGCCAACAACTACATCAGTTAAGAGAGATTAATAACTAAATTATTAATTAATTGGGGACAACAATAAGAGTAGGGGATATAAACACTTATCTCGAAATTTGCTAGAGCCTCTACCTGGCAATCAAGGAGTGATGAGGAACAGGACCTTGCAGGAAAGGGTGCTTCTCTCAGATGAATAAGTCATTCTGGTTTCCATTCCTAACCAAAGTTCTAGAATCTCTACACCATGAAAGAATCAGTCAGTGGACCCTATTGAACTAAGGAAATTCATGCTGCATCAGCCAGGGCAAAGGCAAAATACTATAAACAGCAACAAAGAGAAAGCAGAAATCCCAAACCCTCTAATCTATAGAATCCATCCTTTGATCAAGGGCAAAGTACTGTGAGTTTGCTCATGGCCTAGATCTAAAAAGGTGGCCTCTTTAAACCCTTAACTTCACCCTGTCACATGTCATGTCCAGCCTCATGAACTATGGCCATGGCAAGAGAACATGGGAGAAGTTTCTCCTGTCCATAATCACAAAAATAACACTCTCCCTTGGAAAATATATCCTGATTCCCACTACCCTCCTTCATCAACATACTATGCCTTTTCTGAATCCCTTGAGTTTCAGATGCATGCCGAAGTCAGTGTATGTTGAATATACTTTATCCTGGAGTCATGAATGGATACTTGGTAAGGCTGAAAACATGGAAAAAGAGAGGGAGGGAGGGAAAAAAGGAGGGAAGGAAAGAAGGAAGGAAGGAAGGGAAGGAAAACTAAGATAACAGTGTAGAAATTGGGCCCAATCTGTATCTATCACAGGACCCTACGCAAAGTAAGGCAAAAGGAGTACTAACTAAAAGTCATTACAACAAATGTTTATATATTGAAAAGATTTTAAAGCTCTAATTAAGGATCCACTTATAAATAAAATTCCAGTACATCCAACAAACGTTATTCTTTGGGCCTGTCATCTTGTTAGCTTTAAACTAAATTGTTTAAAAAAAAAAAAAACAAAAAAAAAGCAAAATATTTACAACTATATTCTGAATATTCTAGAATATTCTAATGTTTCTAGTGCTAAGGCCAGATCCTATCATAAAGATCTAATTTAATAGGTATACCATAATGGTCATCCCTAAAAATAATCAAACTATTCAACTAACTGTAATCAAGTTAAATTTTCATTCTTGCTTTCATCTTGAGCTACATTAACAATAACTTACATACTTCTCAAGGGAAAAAATTCAGGGATGCTGCAAATTGTGAGGAAGAAACTGATTTTGTGAGCACTTGATACGTTCTGTTTCTCTTAAGAAAAGAGATTTGAATTTAACCATCTTAAAGTTGATGCTCCCAATACACTATCAAGAAATACCTGTAATCAGCATCTTCCTCATGTATTCCCTAGCTTGGCTAGCAGCACACCCAGTCTTCCAAGCCAGAAACTTGAGTAGCATCTTAGACCTTTCCCTCTCCCTCATCCCCTTCCTTTTCAGACCTCTGAGTGAAATAACCAAGTCCTATCCATCTGTGTCCTAAGTGTTCCTCCCGTCTCTTCTCTCCATTGCATCTGCCATTTCCCTCGCCTTACCTATTGCAACAGCTACCCTCCAGGCCCCCTTTCCACTATGATCCTTACTCCATGCTGTCATCCAAGTGATTTTCCAAAATGCAAACCTGTCTCCCACTCAAAATATTTCACTATGTACCCATCACCCACACAATAAAGTCCACACCATGTATAACAGCACATAACTTTCCATGATTTGAATCCTGCCTGCCTCTCAAACATCATATCCCATTGTACTTGCCTCCTGCACTTTAAGCCCCATCACTGTCAAATTACACTGCTTAAATTTCCCGCACACCTCATGCTACTTAATGCCTCTTCTTTTGCATAGGCTGTTGCTTCAGTCGAGAATATCCTTCATTTCTTCCCCTTTGGCTTCCTGGCCAACTACTAGGAATCTTTCAAAACCCAGCTGATCTCCCAGGAAGCCATCCCAAGACCTTATCCCCTACCCCTAAGAGTTAAATATTTCTTCCTCTGCCAACTTTGTAAGTAATAATGGCATTTACTGGGCATTTACTACGTTCCTGACACTGTTCCAAGCATTTTACATGTATTAACTCATTTAACATTCACAATAACCCTTCCTAAGAAGTGGTACCATTACTACCTTTGTGGGTATGGAAACTAAACCACAGAGAATTCAATAACCTGTCCTCAAGGATACCCAACTGTTAAGTGACAGAGACAGATTAAAATCCCTACATCATATATATTTATATTATTGCATCTATCACAGTAAATGTATCTACATGACTGCCACTGCTCTAAACTGTGAGCTCCTTGAGGGTGGGATTATGTCACATTCAATTCTAAAGCCACAGTGCCCGGTATAAAGTAATCAGTACATGGATTTCTTGAGTTGCAAATAAATTAACATTTTTAACAAGTTCAAGAGAAAAGCACTCAGAAACTAGTTTCCAAATAAATATTCAAATATGCTTTAAGAGTTTTAGAATAGAGCAAGCTATTTTTTCCATCTAATAAAAAGGATGTCACACAGAGGTTAATACAGGCATGAGACTACAGTCCTTGTGGACAATGAAGTGGACTTATTTTCGTAGTAATACCGCTTAATCACTGCAATAAATCAAAACCCAAAGGACCATTTACTCAAGGTTAACTTTTTTCTCTCACTAAAGAAGAATTCTTCTTGCTTATCATTCAGGGCAGTGAAAAGAAAGCCCTAAATTTACTTTGCTCAAGTGGGAAAACGCAAATCACAGACCAGGCACTACTGATTGCTTCCTAAGTCTGGCCAAGAAATGTATCCCATTAGACAATTAAAATAAAACACAGTTGCCTGACAAAGCATATAACAAAAAAATTTCTAAGGTTGTGTGGACTGGCATTCCATTATTCAAATAATGAAAAATTCTTTATCTTAAGCAAAGAAAAAGAAAAAACCAAGAACAAGACAAAATAGATTACCACCCCGCAAGAATACAGATTTCTAGATTGAAACATATACATGTTACATTAAAACATATGCATATATGCTTATAATATTTCAATAGCCAGTCTTTGTTTAAAATTATAAAAATCAAAGTTACGCTAACACGAATGACCTCAAGACCAAGTCTACTGTACTTAGTGTGCTCTCAGTTCCAGTCTTCTGAGCCATACTGAAGTGCAGTAATTAAAACCCACAGGGAAGGTACCAACAGCAACGGTGCACACCCCATTACTTGTTAGTATAATCTGCACCCCGCCCAGCTTCTACACACTTGTGCACTACAGAAAGGTAAATCTGCTCTCAGAAGAAGCAGAGTTTAGGCCACAGAGAGTTTAGGGCCCAGCAATGCAAACCCCACGCACGTCTTACCATTTCTTTGTACACTCAACCATCAGCTCCTGGTAGGAGGCCACAAACTGGAACTTGGATGCATGTTTTCCTACACGCTGCAGTCTCTTCCAAACTGAAGCCATGATAATCAGTCAATACACTGGAGCAGTTCTGGGTTAGGAACACAGCAGCTTTAACAAAGCAGAGAGACCAAAGCAAAAAAGCTTTGCATGTATGTCTGTACTTTTAAAAACTCAACTACGGCTTGAAATGATGTTTGGGGTCCATAAGTCTTCTCCCTGTTTCACAGGGTAAATCCCATCTTAGATGAATGGCCCAGTCAAAACCAGTATGATATACATGACAGGATGAGTGAGAGGCGGTTCCCTCATGGAGACATCACCATTCCACTTCAGGAGCTATATGATGTGTATTCTGGAGGACTGAAAAGCAAAACAAAGAGAGAATATATGAGGAGAGTAGCATGACAAGTGACTAACCACCCATGTTAGATAACACTGCAACAGACAACCCCAGTTCTCCGCATGTTTTTCAAACAATGAAACAAAACACCAACCTCAAAAGCCAGTAACATCAAGGATGCAAGACACCAAGGAAAAAATGACAATTCACACCGAAGACGTGGAGCAACACATCTGGTAATCAGCATCAACAACAATCCAGAAAGGCAAGTCGGGGCCCTACCTCCCCCTCCTAGCATCACAGAAGGGCAAGCAGAGCGGGAAAGTCTAGGGATGCTGTTTAATGTCCACGTACAGTAAGAGGGAGGAGTGGAGTATTTTTAAATAAACTTTGTTTTTCAGCCGATAATTGATAGCCTCGAGTCCTAGAATATGTGCTTGCAACAAATTAAGGAGAGGAGAGGAATGCTGTTGTTGAGTCGGAGGGGGAAATGGATGGGGAAAGAGGAGTGGAGGGAAACCTCAAGGCATAGGGAGGACAACGTCCCGGCTCCAGGCCACTTGGGCTCCCCTTCACCTTCAATGCCAACCGGAGAGAAATGGAAACTCCTGCCTGGGCGTGAAGCAATGACCAGCAGGGCAAGTGCACCGTGCGGGGTGCGGTGCCTCCCTCCCCCCATCCTCAGGGAACAGTTCGCCGGAGCCTCCTCTCCTCACGCACAGAGCCCAGACCCCTGCCCCCCAGTGGAGGCAGGCGGTGGCTCGCCCGCGGTCCCTGTCACCAGGCGATGCCAGAAGACCCCAGCCTGGTCCCCGAGCCCCGGGCCCGCCGCATTTCCACTCTCGCCCCCTCCTCACACCTCTAATCCCGCTGTCGGGTTCAGTCTGGCCCCGTTCCCTCCTCAGCGCCGCTCCTCCGTCGCCGCCGCAGCAGCAGCAGCCGCCGCCGCCGCCAACGAGTCCTCCATCCCCGCCGGAGCCACATGGAACAGCCGAGCCAGCCGCGGCGCTCGCGGGAGCCGGGGTCTGCAGCCCCTCAGGCGGACGGCGCGCCTCACGCCCGCCCCCTCCCGGACGGAGTCGCCCCGCGTCTGTCCCCCACCCTACAAAACCCAGCCGGAGCCGCGGCTCAGCGCCCAGTATCCCCTCCCCCGCCTTCCTCCTCCGCCACCATCATCATTACCTCCCCCGCCGCACCTCTCACACTAACCCTACACACGGCCGCTCAACCTCCGTCCGCCCCTCCACCATTGGCCAGGCGCCGCACATGCCCCGCCTACCTCGGCTGCCGAGCCTTTGAGCGGCGGAGGCGTCTCATTGGCCAAGCCGGGTGCCCATCACAGGGACTCCACTCCCTAGCTCTGGAGGTGTTTTTCCCCCGGAACGCGGCGCACCACAGTCTACCCTTCTTTAAAAAAAAAAAAAATTGGAACCCACTAAGGACAATCCCGCCCATTCCTCTGATTGGGTTGGAGAGGGAAGCGATAGGCGGGAGGAGTAAGGAGTGTTTATGGTGAACTGGAAGATGGTTGCTGAAGGTGAATGCCTGTCAACCGCGCGCCGGGTGCCGGGAGGGGTTTCTGGCTTGAGTCTGTGCTAGCAGAACCCGGGGCTTCATTCGCTGCAGCTGTGGGCACTGTGGCTGCTGTGGTTTTCCCTCCTGTTCTCTCCTATCCCCAGCCTAGGAGCTGAGTGCACCCTCTCCCCTGCCACTAGGCAACTAGGGTGTTTGTGCACACTGCCTTGTTTTCACTCGATTTCTCCTGGGGTTTTTCCCCTGATAACTGAAGTAATGACCCTGCCGGTCCCTGCCTAACATTCAGTCCTCAACAGGATTCAGTGACACAAGATAGACACAAAATGTTTACGGTGCAATTTCTTCTTGTCCTGATTCTTCAACATTTCTTTCAATCTGGGTTTCGTCTCTTCGCTGTCAGTCTTTTTCCCCTGGTAGGAACTGTACATGGATTTGGGAGTGGCTGGCATATAAAAAGGGTGGTTAATAGGCAAAAGAGAGGATAAAATAACCTAACGAAAGCGTAAGGGCAGGGGTACTTAACCTTGTTAAAAGATCCAAGGACCCTTTTGAGAATCTGATGAAAGCTATACACACTTTCCCAAGGAGGAAAACGTGTCCTATCACAAATTTGCTTTCAATTTTAGGTGTTTCACAGACCTCTGGTGTAGAGAAAGAGAACAAAGAATGACATTTGGGGAGAATCCAACAAGCAAAAGGAGCACCCTACAAGCAATTGGCAAATAGTCTGGAAAAAAGCTAACATGTAAAAATAAAGCAGGATGGGTCCTGGAAACAATTAAGGATCATGCTTAATCTTAACTAATGATGGATAGCAGGATACATGGACAAAGTGGCTTGAAAGGTGTGAGGGTCTAGGGAAAGATTATTTGAGAGAGGTGGCAGAAGGGCTGAGATGGGTGAGAATTAAGCACATCTGTAGACATAGCGGGAAAGAGAAGGGAGAAAGACAGACACTGACGAATCAAGAGAGATGGGGAGACAGAAGGCTTGAATCCAGTATTTAATTCTATTTCCATTTCAATAAAGTTTACAGAAAACGTTACAGAAGAGGACATAGATATCACTTATTCTGCTATATAGTCTTAATTTTAAAATAGTAAGATAGCTGTAATAATTACATTGATTCTTATTCTGTGTACATCTACGAGTTCTTGGGTATCTTTCCTGAGTGGTTTACTAAGTCACTACAACCCTACAACCTTCAGCCATTATGATCTCATACAGTGATATATCCTGCATCATTAACAGACTTTAAGTGAATGGGTATTTTTTAATGGCTAATTTATAGAAATGGTCAAACTATTTTAATCTAAGTTGCCCTTAGGAACAACCCACAGTAAAAACCCACATGATAATCAGGAGGGTTTTGCATCCTATTTATTATTGTTCTTCCGAAGTTCTCAAACCTTCTCTTGTCGTCATATTGGTTTCTTTTAACAGTGTGTCCTCAAAAAAAAGGTGGAGGGGAGACTTTATTATAAATAAATTATCTTAAAAGCAATTAGCTTTAAACAAGTATCTTTCTTTAATAAAAAGAAAAGCAGTGTGCCTGACCTCCAGGGAATCTTTCTCAAGTTGTAGAAAACTTTGAGAGACCAACAAAGTATTTCTCAAAGACAGTTCTTCTTTTTAGAGGAAGTATTTTTCTTGGATGTAAACTCTTCTTTTTCATTCATGCTGCAAAGATAGCTAAGAAGAGACCAAGGAATTAAGAGCAGACCTTGACATTGTTTTACTGCTGAGCTCAAGTTCACAGACTGGCTCCTAAAGGCCCCACAGTGCAGCTACTTTTTCCTTCATAATGCTTTCTTTTTAAACAACCTGTCTGCTAACTAAATTTATTGAAAAAACTTCAATATAGAATATTTTAAGGTATTTTTGTCCACAAACTAATTATTGAATATCACTGAGTATTGATCATGTTAAACACTACTAATATAAAAGAGAGTCCCTGTTCTCAGAGAGTTTTCAAAAACAGATGTTCTGTATTCATGCAAGAAAGTAACATGAATTATTTAACCTCCCTAATACTGGCCTCTTAATTCTGTCAAATGAGTAATCATGCCTATCTTTCTAGGATGTTGAGAAGATGGAAGATATAAATGTAAAGTACCTGGCACATAGTAAACAGTCAATAAATGGTAATTGGTAATGTATACTATTGTGCTTGGTGACAAATGTCAACAATCAAGAAAAAAAACAAACAGACCTTCAAACAATACTTAGTTGTTACCAAACATCACTACCTCAAGGACTAACGGATCTCAAAAGAAACAGTGCATTTACATTAACTCAGTATTTACCAAGAATGGAACACCAATAATTTCTGTGGACTCAGGATTTTATAATAATTACTAAGAATTCACTTACCCTCAATCCTCACGACCACTTTTTGTGCCATATAGTAGCTGAGAGATTTGTTGGCATGCTAGAAGTTACCTTTTTCTTAAGGTCCCCCATTCCTCCTACCTATTAGCATGTACATTCTACTGTCCTCCCTCTTCCAAGGCAGAATTCCCCACTGTGGTTCTGCCCCTTTACTCAGGTCTTCATTTATCATCTTTCCATCCCAGGCTTAATCTGCATATATATATAATACACCTGTGGATGCAAGTTATTTTAATTGTCCTGTCCATTTGACCCAGGTGTTGACCACAACATTTTATAGATGTTTTACTTAACAGAAGCTTCAACATTTAAAATAATTTCAATTTTGCCTTCAAATATCATCAAGCTTATAGTGAAGATAGAATATGAAGAAATAAGTGGAAAATGCCATCCAAAAACTTTAAATCTTCTCTATCACGACAGTTTTGAAATGATAGAAATTATTTTCAGTGAAGCAGCTTTCCTAGTGACTGTTTCAGAAACCCCCAAAATGGAGATTCTAGTCTATGAAATGCATCCATAGCCTTGAATTATTATCGTTCCTGGTGATAAAATTCTTATCTTTGGATTTTATAGTTTTTGAGGTAAAAATTGTCAGAGGTATTATTGCAGGATTTAACTACTAATAGAATTTAGCTGTGCCTTAGTCATTGTAATAAGATTTACTGCCAATAATAACACTGCAGGTTTTTGCATTGTATTTTCCAGTTATCATAGCAGTTATACTATATACAACAATATTACTGCAATTTTTAACTGCTAGTGAAATTATTTCTTTTAAACCCATAGCAAACAATTTTTATTCTACAGCAATTTTTATGTACTTAAAAAATTCACTGCAGCATGCTAATCCTTTGAAATGTTAACCACTGGTTTTTACAGTAGTTTTTCCAGGTATTTATTTTTATCCTATGGCCTTTCTCCTGTTACACCACCCCTCAGCATCACACTCACCCTCACTTAGGCTGGTCTTTGCTCATTGTTTCAGGAAAGGAGTATAACAATGCCGAGAAACAGAATTTTTCCTTGGCTTTTGAGTTTCAAAATCCTAGTCCTTTAGGGAGTAATGAAATGGATCCAGTTGGAGACCTATACTGTTCAATATAATAACCCCTGGCCACATGAGAATACCGAACACCTGAAAGGTGGCCAATTCAAAATGAGATGTGCTGCAAGTATAAAATATACACCAATTTCAAAGAGTATATTAAAAAAGAATGGAATATATTTGTATTAATAATTTATTAAAAATTAATAATTTTTATATTGACTAGCTGTTGAAATAATATTTTGGATATATTGGATTAAATGAAAAACACAAAATTAATTTCACCTGTTCCTTTACTTTTTTTAATGTGGCTAATGGAAAAAATTTAAATTATATATGTCGCTTGCATTATATTCCTATGGGACAGTACTGACATAGACAATAGTAAAATTTCCTTTCACGGAGAGGAAAAATGGATTTCCTAGAGTAGAAGTAAGGAAAAGTTGGAAGTAAAGTAATCAGAGGCTAGATGCTGGTAGATCCCTATGGCAGGACTTATTGCCCTGTTCTCACTCTATTCTGGCACAGGCCTTGGAGAGGGGCAACTGAAATGGCAAGACCTGTCTATCAGATCTGAGAGCTGAGAGAGGGATAACTTACATTCTTTTTCCTTGTCAGAGCCCTGCGGATGTTTCAAGACCTTTAAGAGAAGAAAAAGCTGGGTCGAGTATGTCTTCCAGCCAAACCTTTAGAGCAGCACAGTTCAACAGAATTTTCTGCGATGAAAGCTATGTTCTGTACCTGGCTGTAGCCTTCAGCCACTTGGGGCTATTGAGCACTTAAAATGTGGCTAGTGTAACTGTGGAACTGGAGTTTTACTATTATTTGATTTTAATTAATTTAAATGTATATGGCTGGTAGCTACCATAATGACAATGAAACCTAACCTGGTACCATGGAAGTTCTGGAAGCCCAACCCAATGATTCCCAAATACCCAAAAGGGTGTAGAGCAATGGAAGCCATTAGACCTAAAGGGGCCTTGCTGACAGACCAAGATGGCCCCAGCAGCAATCTGTGGGGCTGGCTGCTACTGAGGGAGGATACAGACTGGATGACAGCCATAAACCATTGGCCCAGCTATTCTAATTGTGCACCAGCTAATTATCAGCTCTGACTCTAGAATACTCTTGCTCTTCTGTACCATCCTTTCAATCTGACTCTTCAAATTACTCAAGATAAGTTCATGATGGTAAAGTCATAGTACACAAATGCTGTGTATGCCAAGGTAAATGCAGTTATTGGAGATAATTTACGCATTGCAAGTAAGTAGACCATTACTGTGATTTTGGCAACAAAGGTTTGAGTTAGAATTAGGAGCCCTTTCTGAGAAAGTCTTTGCTAAATTCAATAAATTTATCTCCTATAAAATCAAAAGGGACTCTTGACCAAGGTTTATTGGTCATTTCCCATAAAATGGTAAGAGCCTTTGATGAATTATAAAGAGTAGACTGACGTCTGCTTCTTTTATTCTGTGTTTTCAATAATTGGACTAAATTCCAGGTATCCAGATACAGCATCCAGCCAGTGTTTTCTTCTGAATAATTCCTGGATGACTATATTTAGTATGAACAAGATAATATAATTAACATATTCTGAAATAATACAGCTAGACAGGAAAGGCAAAGAAAAATCAGTAGGAATTCACAGTCTTGGAGTGCATTGAATACACCCCCCTGCCTCAATTTAGTGTCAAACAAAAGCATTTCCAGCTCAAACAGTGCAAAGAAACAGCAGCAAGCTGAAATCAGGCAGAACCCCACTTACCAGGGCATGGGCATGGGCCAGGGGAAGGCAGCCCTGGGCAGAAGCCTGTCCCAGATGAGTAGAGTTAGAAAATAAACACAACTCTCAGAGGGCAGGACTAACGCATGCACAGTTTGGGCAATCTGCTGGGCAGGGAGAGGTGGAGAACAATTCCAAGGTAAGGGCAATCCCATGGAAATCAAAGTGAGCTGCAATATCATTGCAGAGCCTCTCTTTTTACAAGTCACTCAATTAGTGACTGGGCTTTCGGAGAAGAGAACATAGCCTGAGAAGTAAAGCGGACTTCATGAGAGCTGCTGGATATTTCTTCATATTTTGTAACAATTTCGGATGCTATTTTTAAATATTCCCAATAATGAATCATAGATATCTTTCTCCAAGGAAAGAAAATCAACTGTTGAGCAAGAGTTAAGTTTTTGTGCCATAGTTCAAAAACTTATGCAAGCACCCCGATAACCAGCATACTTCAGTGTAGAAAAGGAGTATTGTACTTGTGCATCTGTCTTTACACAACACATGTTAAAAAGATGTGTGTTTAGAGGTCGAAACTTGATTACATTTTAAAAATTCACTCTTTCCTTGAACAACTGAAGCAAACAAAAGGAGGCTTAAACTGTTGACTGTTCAACTTCTTTCATTCTTGTAATAATACACTCCCTAGCTACTCACAAAGCTACTTTATGCATGCCTCTTCTCCAGCTTATGTCACAGTTTACAAAATAATAATTACCAAAATCCTGCCATTATGAGTGATAAACAGTAACTTGTTGAGTACTCCTTCATACATGTCATGCTGGAAAGTGAAACCGCTGCACTGCATGCATGATATTAATTGCTCTTCAACACTGAATGTTATGAATATTTGCAATGCCCAGAAACTTTATTTGATAAAATAATTTGCCAATAGTTCATTCTGCTTCATCTTACTAAAATCTTATTACTTTTCAGCTGATTTTGCATGCTTTAAGGCAACAATGTAACTTGTACCTACTTTTGCTACAAGGAGTACAATGTTGAATGATAGTTTTATGATTTTGGTTTTCTTTGGTGATATTTTGAGTGAAAAACCCATTCATTTATTAACAATGATCTAATGCATACTACTAAGTGAATCTACTAGGCAAAAAGCATTGTGCTAAGAATTGGGAATACAGCACATCAAAAGAGAAAAAAATCCCTGCCTTATAGAGCTCACAAACCTCATCAATTACAAACCATTTAGTGTTTGCTTTAGAAAATCTCAATTGATGAGAGGTGACTGCTTTGTTTAACAATAACACAAAAGCTAAATGAGAAAAGTGTTATAAAAGACAGAACTGAAACTAACATTAACAGATAGCACACTCAATGAAATTCAATTTTCAGATATTTATTGCTGTACTTCTAATTTGTGGCTGTTTGTGCAAAGTCGCTTACAGACTTGTCACAACTCATACAGATTTATAATTTGCACTGGAGCCCCGTTTAAAATTTATGTTTATTTCTTTATTTGAATTGTATTTATATTACTATTTTATTATTTGTATGTTCATTGAACCACATTAGAGAAATTGATCAATTTTTTAAGAAAAATTATGAATATAAGACAATGCTATTGTAACTACAAAAATGCAAAATTATCACATGCCAAAACTGAAATTTCATTGTCTGAGAGAGATGATCTGCAATCTGTTAAATGTTAACTAAAACAATCAATCAATGTATTCCTTGGAGCTCACATGCAATTTTTAAGATTAAAATGGTTACAAGGATGTGATAGGATTTTAAGAAATACACACCCATCTTACTTGATTTCCCTTTTGATTCCTTAAAATAATTTTCAAAATATAAAATAACAAAAGCTTACTTTCACTGCCCTTTACTCAGAAACATTTAACTTCTCTTCCTAGATATTCTTAGAGGTAAATAATTAAAAGTTGGCTTTCATCTTGTATGCATTCCATGATTTAAAAAATTTAAAAGTAGATATGTAGAATAAAGACTCAAAGAGAATACACAAATAACTTCATGTTAGGGTTTAGAACTTATGAGTAATATCATTTTCTTTTTCAAATTCTCCTCTAATGTTTACATATATTTTTGCAACAAAGTGATTTAAACTGCATAATTGTAGTCTTAGATTGAAGGTATTGTATAAGTCATTACATACTCTTTAAAATGTTCTCTCACTGGCTAAAAGCTTTCCATCTATAGTTTCTATTTATAAATCATATCTAATTGATAAAAATGAAAACTGTCCTCAGAATAAATCCATTTCTAGCACATCTAATGTGTTTTGATTCTGGGTCTATTTTGCCCATGGACACACTTCAGTTTGGGGAAGTGAATGAAGACTCTTCTTTCACAGAACAATCTATTCCTGGCATTGTTTTCTACATTTTGTATCATAAAAAGAAGGATGAGTTTTCATTGGCATTTTTATGAGCTTGATCTGCTTTACTCAGACTTAGGACCATGAATTCCATGGTCCTGCTGGGTATTTCCTCCATCATCCTCCAATTTTAGGCTCATGTTTGACTCTCTGCTTATTTGCATATTCTACGTGGAAGATTCTGTTCTCTGCTTCAATGTCAAATCAGGTGGCTCAAATAAGCAGATATTTACTGAGTGCTGACTATGTGCAAGAAAGTGTTAACTTAAAAAAACACTACATATTATAAAAACATACAAAAATTATACATTTAAAAAATGTATAGGTCACAGCTGAAGACCTCAAGGAATTTAAAGTTATTTCAAAGAAAAAAATGTACAGATAATAAAAGTGTAAACTATAACAAATGTAATAGACTATAAAATATTCAAGTAACAGACTAAGAGAAAATTAACAGATATAAAAATCCATTATTGTCCTGTAGTCTGAAAAGATAGCCAATTATGGTGAAGCACAAAGAGCATAGGATAAGGCTAAATTGAGAGAACTGAGTTACTGTTGCAGGTCCATCATTTAGTAATTGTGTCATCTTAGGAACTTACACAACTTCTTTGGATAGAGGGGGAAAAGCACCAGGGGTGCCAAAAAAAAGGTATACAAGTGGGCACTTTGATCAACGTTGATCAAGCAGTAGTTCACCATAATCAAAAGTATCAGGATGCTGATGGTAACCACTTTGAGCACCTCTTGTAATTGCAAAAGTCAAATGTGACTTGTATTCATCTTTTGCTATCAGTATATATTATTACAATTTTAATAGTTTTTTCCTTGCTTAAAATGTGTATACATTTTTTTTTTGCACCCTCTGTATATATGGTTGACCGTTGAAAAACATGGATTTGAGCTGTGTGGGTCCATGGGCAAAATAGATCCAGAATCAAAACACATTAGATGTGCTAGAAATGGATTTATTCTGAGGACAGTTTTCATTTTTATCAATTAGATATGATTTATAAATAGAAACTATAGATGGAAAGCTTTTAGCTAGTGAGAGAACATTTTAAAGAGTATGTAATGACATACAATATCTTCAATCTAAGACTACAATTATGCAGTTTAAATCACTTTGTTGCAAAAATATATGTAAACATTAGAGGAGAATTTGAAAAAGAAAATATTACTCATAAGTTCTAAACCCTAACATGAAGTTATTTGTGTATTCTCTTTGAGTCTTTATTCTCCTACATATGTACTTTTAAATTTTTTAAATCATGGAATGCATACAAGATGAAAGCCAACTTTTAATTATTTACCTCTAAGAATATCTAGGAAGAGAAGTTAAATGTTTCTGAGTAAAGGGCAGTGAAAGTAAGCTTTTATTATTTTATATTTTGAAAATTATTTTAAGGAGTCAAAGGGAAATCAAGTAGGATGGGTGTGTATTTCTTAAAATCCTATCACATCCTTGTAACCATTTTATTCTTAAAAATTGCATGTGAGCTCCAAGGAATACATTGATTGATTGTTTTGGTTCACATTTAACAAATTTCAGATCATCTCTCTCAGACAATGAAATTTCAGTTTTGGCATGTGATAATTTTGCATTTTTGTAGTTACAATAGCATTGTCTTATATTCATAATGGATTAAAAAACATGGATTTGAACTGTGCGGGTCCACTTACAGGTGGACTTTTTTCAATAAATACGTACAGTACTATAAATACATTTTCTCTTCCTTATGATTTTCTTAATAGCATTTTCTCTTTTCTAGTTTACTTTATTGTAAGAATACAGTATATAACACATATAACATATGAAATATGTGTTAATTGACTGTTTATGTTATCGGTTAGGCTTCCAGTCATCTGTTAGCCAATCCTTCTTCTGGTTATCTACCAAAAAAATTTGAAAACACTTATATATGCAAATAGATATGTAACCCTTGGTTCCTTGCAGCATTATTCATAATAACCAAGACCTGGAAACAATCTAAGTGTCTTTTGACAGATGATTGTATAAACTTCTTTATGTGGTTGTATGTTTATTGTATATATGTGGTACATATATACAATGAAATACTACTCAGGCATAAAAAAGATGAAATATTGCCATTTGCGACAACATGGATGGATCTTGAAAGTATCATCATGCTAAGTGAAGTCAGATGGAAAAGGACAAGAACCATATGATTTCACTCATATGTGGAATATAAAACAAAAAGCAACAAACAAACAAACTCATAGATACAGACAACAGAATTGTGGTTACCAGAGGGGAAGGGGGTGGATGAAGAAGGTAAAAGGGGTCAAATATATGGCGATGGAAGGAGACTAGATTCAGGTGGTGAGCATACATGGAGTATATAGATGTTGTATTATAAAGTTGCACGCCTGAAATGTACATAATGTTATTAACCACTGTTACTCCAATAAATTTAATAGAAAAAGAAATAAATAATGGCAACAAAAAAATAGTAGGCTATTAGTAGTTAACTTTTTGGGGAGTCAAAAGTAATACACAGATTGTGTGTGTGGGGGTGCCCCTAACCTTCATGTTGTTCGACAATCACCTGTATACATATCTCCAAGTCAAGCCAAGCAGATACAATTTTGGGGACAATTGGTAGAAGTAGAACAATTAAGAAAGAGAAGCAATTTCCTCTTGGATTTTTGGCTGTAAGGATCAGGATTCTGCTGCCAGTGACCTCCATTAATCAAGTCCACCTGAGAAAGAAGCCAAACTGAGGAAGCCAAGAAATGGAACAGAGAAAGAGTTGTTACATTTGCCTCGTCTGTAAAATGGAATATGGGGAAATTTTACTCCGCTATCTGGAGGTAAAGGCTAGAAAAGATAAACTCTTAAGACCCCTTCCAGCTCTAATTCTGTGGTTTTAAAAATTCCTGCCTTTAATAAGTGGATACATGTGTGTGAAATCAAAAAGAGGCATTGGAATTAGAATTTCCTGTCAGTTATTTTCATTATGATAATCTAGTTTTTGCTATCTTTAGAAAGTTGTAGTTTTTTTTTCCAGTTGGGGCTATTTTTGATGATTTTTGTCTAACTTTAATTTTCTGATTGATCAAAAATGCAGTTTATAGTCACAATTCCCACAGTGAACATGAAGGCAGAACAGTATCTATTAGAAACATGGAAAATATTGTTCCTAAATGTACCAATTCCTAATTCATTTGCTTATACCCAGTTCTAAAGGGAAAGAAATCATAAGTCAATTTTGGTCATTTTTGTAAATTACCTATGATAAATTATATACAAAATAAGCATTAATAGAATGTATTACTCTTTCTAGAGTATGTTGTTCATAACTTCAATGGCAATCAGCCCAAAGAGTTCAATCTTTTCCAGTATGAATTGCTGAGGTTGTTTGAACCCTCTTCTCAGAGAGACACCCATGATTCTCAGTGATTTCTTGAATGTGCTGGGAAGACTAAGAGTACAAAAACAATCACAAACAAAAATTAACACAAAATGGATCATGAACCTACATATTCACAACTAAAACTAAAACATTCTTAGCAGAAAAGAAGAGTAAATCTCTGTGACCTTGGGCTTGGCAATGGTTTTTAGATATGACAATAAAAGCATGAACAACAAAGAAAAAAACAGATAAATTGTACTTTATCAAAATTAAAAGCTTTTGTACTTCAAAGACACCATCAAGAAAGTGAAAGACAGCCAACAGATTGGAGAAAATATTTGCAAATCACATATCTGATAAGGGACTTGTTATCTAGAATACATAAAGAACTATTACAACTCAGCAATAGACAATCCAATTTTAAAAGTGGCAAGGGATTTAAACAGATGTTTCTTCAAAGAAGATATATAAGTGACTAACAAGCACATGAAAAGATGTTCAACATTTACCATCAGGGAAATGGAAATCAAAACCATAAACTGATACCACATCACACCCCATATGATGGCTTAAAATCAAAGACAGATAATAATAACAAGTGCTGATGTGGATGTAGCAAAATTGAGGCCCTTACACATTGATGGTGGGATTGTAAAAACAGTCACTTTGAAAAACAGTCTGGCAGTTCTTCAAAATGTTAAACATAGAGTTACCACATGACTCAACAATTTCACTCTTATGTATATACCCAATAGAAATGAAAATACATGTCCACACAAAAACTTGTACATGAGTGTTCGTAGCAGCATTATTCATAATAGCCATAAAGTGGAAACAACCCAAATTCCATCAGCTGATGAATGGATAAACAAATTGTGGTATATGCACAATAGATTACTATTCAGCCATAAAAAGGAATGAAGTACTGACATGTGCTACAACACGGATGAATCTTGAAAACCTGCTAAGTGAAAGAGGTCAGTCACAAAAGATCACATATTGCATGATTCCATTTATATGAAATGTCCATAATAGGCAAATCCATATAGATAGAAAGTAGATTAGTGGTTGCCAGGGGCTTGAGGAAGAGGAAAATGGGGGAGTGATTGCTAATGGGTATGGGCTTCTTTTTGGGGTGATGAAAATGCTCTAAAATTAGATAGAGGTGATGGTTATACAACTCTGTCAATATACTAAAAATAAAAAAATAAAATAAAATAAAAAAACCACTGAATCATATACTTTAAATTGGTTACATGAAGGGTGACATTTATGGTATGTGATTTATACCTCACAAAGAGATATTTAAAAAAATAAAAGAATACAAAAACAGACCAATGACCAAAGGCACTTGCCAATTATATTATTCTGCAGCCACATTTAACCAAAAGTCAGAAGACAACTGAATATGCTGGAGAACTCAGCAAAATATAATATTCTAACACAGAAATTTAAAATATGAAAGTCCCCACACTTGGAATTAGGAGATGTGCATGTTAATTTTTCCTGGACCCCAACCCAAGTTTGGCAGCAATGATTGTTAGTTCCCTCTAGATACCCATTCTCTTTTTCTTCTCTAGTAATAAGAACCCCAGATTTTAGTTGAGCCATTTCCACTCTGCTGAAGACCTGTCAGCCTCCTTTGCAGCTAGATGTGGCTATGTGCCTAAGTATAGCTAAGTCTTGTGTGTAACTTCCAAGAAGTCTCTTCAAAGGAAGGAAATATATCTTTTGTCCTCCCTGCATCCTATTGCTGAAATACAGGTGGGTTGGCTAGGGCTTCAGCATTTATCTTGGACTATGAGGATGAGGAATGGTAAAGTGCCAAGCTTGATGGAGCCTGGGTCTCTCACAAATTTATAGAATCATTACACTTACCTTCATCAGACTTGTTTTATATGAAACAGAATCATTTTATATGAAACCCCATCCTACCATCAGACTTGTTTTATATGAAATAAATAATCACATAAGCCATAGTTATTTTGGTTTTGGGGTTTTTTTGGGAGGGGTTTTCTGTCACATATAAAGTACATAATCCTAATACACTGGGTATGTGAAGAGTAAAGAGGAAAAGGCCCGTTAGATTGATTTGGAGGACAGTTTACTCTTTAACAAACAAGTTAAAGCTTTCTTTCTGGATGGAACAACTTGCTAAATTAATCTGAGAGAATGCAAAGGGTCTTGATTTGATTTTCCAAAAGGTTGCCAACAATGATAAAAATACCTAGAACTGTACAAATCTGTTTGTCATCGTTGCACCTGCCTCCTCCTCTCCCTGGCATTTTCATATCAGCTGAGATCAGCCAGAAAATTCCAAGCACTGCGGGTTTCAAATGTGATTAGTTTTTAAGGAGAGGGCAGGATCTTATTCCTTTGAAATAGGTTTCTAGTGGTATTCTAATTTCTCTTTCAGTCTACTCCACTTTCCTAACCTTGACTAAATCTATATGGTTAGTTAAGCATCTGCTTGAGGAGCATAAGAACAGCTGCTGGTAGGTGACAGTTTTAAAACCATGCCTTCTTGACTACTAGAGCCTTTCATGGCTTTGCAACTGATTAGTATTTGTTCAAAATTTATTCAATAATGACTTAGAATTACTCAATTAAAAAACATGATTTTAAGAAACACAAGCAATCCATCATTTCTAAGTGGGATTTTTTTTTTTTAAGGGAGGGAGAAAGGAAGGGCAGATGGAAGAAGGGAAGAGGTAGAAAGGAAGGGAGGGAGGGAGGGAAGAAGAAAAAAAAGAAGGAAGGAACTAGGTGAGCTTTTTAAATTACTGCAAAGGAGAGAACCAGAGGCTCTGTTCATTAAGTGCTATGATGTAGGTGACTCTTTTAACCAGACTACTTTCACAATTGCCTAGATTGTTAAAAGTGATCACAGTCCATCTAGTCCTGGCAGATCTCCCTAAAATTTCAACTATTGTAGACAATTATAGACAAAAGCAGATGTATCACAATGTGTTGTAAGTCCAGAAACTTAAAACAACATCCATGCAAATTTTGCCATAAGAAGAAATAGTAAATATTAAAGAATCATGACAAATAACTCTGTTTTCACTTCCTAAAGTTACAAAATCTACTGCCTTTTAAAAAATAACTATAAATGTTTTCTGTGCTTATCATTCATGCATAAAGGCTAAAACTCACTTTAAACACAAGGGCAGATACATATGCAATAAAGTGGTTTCACTAGGGAGAAAGTCAGGATTTAGTATTAATGCAATCATAATATAGCCAGAAATTTTCAACTCTTGTTACTGAAAATAGACACTTATAATTTAAAAAAATTATTTCAATATTAACTGATATTTTGTTTTAGGAGGATATATCAAAATAGATTCTGAACTAGCCTACTTTTGTTTTTTACTTCTATCATACTTGACTTTTTCTCTATTGCAGTTCCACTTACTGATATTTCTTATTTCCACAGCTCACTGATAAGGCATTGAGACTTCTGTGTTTTAAACAGTAAGACTGAGTTTTATTATATTTAAGGGTCCTTTTTTTTGACAAAAATGACTACAGACCTTGAAAAATCTTTTTAATTTTTTAAATATTAGTGACTATTACAAAACAACAGGCTTCGTTCTGGAACTCCTGAGTGTGGATGGATGAAATGGGATGTACCCATTCTTACTTACTTGGGGTTGCATGAAAACAGCCTTCTCAATACTCACAGTGTCCTCCGTGAATCAAAGCCAAAATAGTCATTTTGAAACTTGCATCCAGTCCTGTATCACTCCTCTACAAAAAATACGTATTAATGCACAATTTTCAGGTTGTTGAGAAGGTGAAAAAAGTGATCCTATTTTGATGTGTCCATTTCAAAAGTGGTTTCTTACTCTTCTCTCTGATTAAGGCTTGGTGGTAGGAAAAGGGGAAGTGATGAAGAAAATAAAATAATGTGTGTGACATACAGAAAGTACTCAATAAATGCTGACTCTTTCCTTTCTGTCTCTTCTGAGGGGAACATATAGCATACAATTTTGTTAATTAAATCCACAAAGTGCAAAGGAGGAGACGATGTTGATCACTCTATCTGAAGTATCCAACTTACGCATCCAATAAAAAATGACTTTCTTCAGCAATTATCTCTCAAGCTAGAAATCAGAGCCTGAAATTGATCATTCATTTTATAAAAACCTGCTTTTGTAAAGGTCAAGTTCCAATGAGAAAGAAAGCTGAGGAATCTTTTCCAGAGTCTACTTTTCTACGAGAGTTCCTCTCTTTTTTCAAAAGTAGGCACGTCTAAAATTCTACATGTTTATTCACTCTGGTAAAGAAGTCATCTGTCAGTTCATTCCATTTGAAAGCTTCAGGAGTAACTACTTTGAGACTGAGCACTCTTGCTCCTCTTTCCTCCTCAACCCCCAATTTTATAAGGACATTCTCAACTCATGTCTCCTTAACCTTTCCACAACCCTCCTGTGTAGATTCTGGAGACTTTTAGGCGTGTCTGTAAAGGAATATCTTTTTTCCTTTATATTGGAATGCTTCCAAACAGTTTCATGGAAAAATAGCCGGCCTCTTGTATTTAGGTTGGCACATCAATCCATAAAAAAAGAAAAATAGGGGGAGTTCAATGAGAAATTAATATGCCATATCACAAATATATATATTTTTTGAATCTAGGTAGGAATACCCAGAAAACTAGGCAAGTAATAAGTGGTGACTTGGAATTCCTAAATAGTTTATACTTCTACACAGCCCACCCATACATTGCCTGAGAACCTCAGGACCTTTGCTAATACAACTGGGATTTTCCTACACCCTTTTTGCACTGCTAGAAGATAGCATATAGGTCAACAGGGAGCTGCGCCCAAGGAAAAACAGTTATTTTCTGAACTGTATTATTTCCAACCCTTGAAACAAAAAGACCCTCACCCCCACCCCCCATCAATAGGATTGTTTAGGGCAGGGGTGTCCAAACTTTTTTCAACGTTTTTCACTAAGGGCCATATGTGGTAAAATACACAAACAGCCAGGCCACTCACTCTAGGTGAAGTATGTATTGCCTCACCTGGTTTATTTAAGTAAACTAAATATATTTTTGGAATATGCTGCAGGCCAATAAAAAATGGATTGCGGGCTGCAGTTGGCCCACGGGCCGCAGTTTGGACACCCCTGGTTTAGGATTGGAAGAAGGCAGTATTTAAATAAAAGGTTTACTTACATTTTCAAAAGTAGAGCTAGAGTGATCACAGAAAGACAGTGTTTAGAACTGAAAAAGATCTGAGGTCATATTTAATTCAACCCCCTTCTTTACAAATAAAGAATAAGAGACCAAAAATGATTTGTGTCTGCTTTGGGTCAAAACAGCTGGAAGGAAAGAGGTTCCATGGAATAGTGGAAAGAGCATACCATAGTCTTTGTGGTTGACAGCGTGAATTTGAATCCAGCTCTTCTAGTAACTATTTAAATGGTTTCCTCATAGATAAAGCCGGAGTAACAGGACCTGTTTTCTAGAGTTGTTATGAAGAGTAAATGAAATAACTTAAGTGCCTACCACAGTTGCTGGCACTCAGTAAGTGCTTGGCAAAGGTTATTGCTAGCTCAGGAACCCAAACCAGGATCTTCTGACTCCAACTCTTGTACATAGCACTGCACTATTAACATAGCAGGCCAAGGGGATTCAAATGTGTGCGAAACATATGAGATTCCAAATTAAATAAATTGTGCGCAACCTCAAATAATGTTTTAAAAACATTTACTAATCATTAACACAGGCCATACCCTGTCCTTTTTAGATGAAGTTAATTGTTCCACTTTTCTCAGTGATTTTTTGCTGTTTTCAGATACACACAGCTCAGTACAAAGAGATGACACAAGGGACTTTTTTATCTGCAATGCAGAGAGCAATACGGAGATCATTTACATCTGAACTTGCCGTTGGCTCCATATGGCGTGTATTCATTTAGTGAGTTCAGCGCCCTATCTTTACAGCTTCAGTGATCAGGGGAGAAATTGCCCACTTATTTATGCTTGGCTGGACTGAAAACATAAGGAGAGAAAGAGGTGAAGGGAAAAGCCACTCCCTGCAAGAGTTGGCTCTGGAGTTAGGAGTCCACGATTAACGCTGACTTGGCCAGGAATGCCGGCCTCTGTCCTAAAGAGTAGGCAAAACGCAGATGACATTAGGTGTATTATTTGTGGCTTGCAATCATGCATGTTATCCCTGTCTGTCCCACAAAGGACTTGACTGCGGTTAAATGTAGGGCTGTTTTCCTTTTGTTCAGCACAAAGCCTCTCTCACACTGAGCAAGTGGGCATTTGCTGCGACATGTGATCACTTGGGTTGTATCAGCAATAGGAGAAGTTGCTCTCAAAAGTCAAATTGGGAATTAACCAACCCCTTCCTGGGCCTCTTCTTCAGAGAGGGGGAGTGGAGAGAAAAGTACTGTATTCTCTTGTCCCTACTGAGAGTAAAGTAACAAAGGGTATCCCTCTCCGACTGGAAAGTCAAAGAATCAGTCCCTTTATACAAAAGGAATTTTGATTTTCCTCCAATTTTTTGCTTCAAAAGATATATAACTCTTTCAAGCTGGAAGAATCTGGTCTTTTATCCTTTAGTCATCATGATGATCGCAGTGATGGGAAAGAGGGAATTCAGAAGCTTACACCTCCCCCACCCTTGTGTTAAGCACATATTTAGCTCTGGAATTCAAACACTGGAGCAAAATGTGCGGTCATTTATAACTTCTGGAATATTAAGAATGATTATGAACTGCTATGGGTTGAATTGTAATCCTACCACCCCAAATCCATATGTTGAAGTTCTAATCCCCAGTACCTCAAAATGTGACCTTATTCAGAATTAGGGTCATTGCAGAGGTATTTAAGATATGATGAGGTCATCAGGGTGGGCCCTAATCCAATATTACCGGCGTCCTTATAAAAAGGGAAAATTTGGACACAGTAACACACTCAGGGAGAGCACCACGTGAAGATGAAGGCACATATCTGGGTAATGCATCTACAAGCCAAGGGAACACCAAAGATTGCCAGCAAACCACCAGAAGCGAGGGAAGAGGCAAGAACCAACATTGTCTACACCACAATCTTGGACTTCTAGCCTCCAGAACTATGACATAATAAATTTCTATTGTGTGTGGTATTTTGTCGTGGCAGCCCCAGCAAACTAATATATGAATTAACTTCTTTCTTTCCCTTTCTTTCCTTCCTTTTCTTTCTTTTCTCTCTCTCCTCTCCCTCTTCTTCCTCCATTTCTCCCTCCCTTCCTCCTTCCCTCCCTCCTTCCCTTCCTTTATTCCTTCCTTCCTTCCTTCCTTCCTTCCTTCCTTCCTTCCTTCCTTCCTTCCTTCTTTCCTTCCATCTTTCCTTCCTTTCTTCCTTTTTTTCCTTTCTTCCTTTCTTTTTCTGGTGGACTTTATGGAAAAGGAGGCCAAAGGATAGGAACACGATTTTCCTTTTAATAGACTTTAATGCTTTCTGTAGCATTAAGAAACATAAATACTTGTTAAAAGGCATATCTATACTTGATTGTAACTAAAGTTTGGTAACAGTGGGCAAAAGGGGCTGCCTCAAGGGACACACATGTCAGTGCTCAAAATCAAATCAATGGCTCCAAAAACTCAATGGCTCATTTCAGGCCCTCAGAGAATTCCAGGCTTTCCCTTCTGTGGCTTTTCCCTTCCTTGACTAAAGAACCCTTTTCCAACTTGCTAAAAAACTTTACTTTGTACAGACCTATTCACCACCTGCAAAATGGAGCAGAAGCTATGTGCTGCTACTTTTACTTCCTTCCCAAGGTACTCCTGCCTGACACCCACCTCTATCCAGAGAGTTACAATCTAGCCGAGACTGTCCCCTCCCTTTTCTACCAACTGCCAAATGAAAGATGAGTTTCCAACACCATTATTTGGCTATCGATGGTCAAATGATGCTCTTCTGAGGGCTTCCCTATCCATGATACAGCATCAAGACCACTGACACATCTGAACATCTACTCATATAGAAAACCACATACCCTCACAGGGTTGTTCTTTGTTTCCTAAGATGACACTACTAGATAATAAGTTCCAATGTATGTTCACTTGTGTCTGATAAGGCCACTCTGAAAACATGGGATTTTCTTGTGCCAAGTATGCCTGACACCAGTTCTTGTACTAAAGACCATAGATACCCCAGAATTGTCTGGCATTCTTAGAGCTGCTGCATTCTCCTCCACGATGAGCCTGACACTTCTGTTCATAAAATGGCAAACTCTGGCCTTGGAGCTGCCTATATCTATACCCTGACGTTGTTTCCCAGCCCTCTGTCATGTCACCGAATTGAAGCTATTCTAGGCAAGTGGATATCTGTCATTTTTGCCTGCCCGACATTCATTCCTCCTCCTTCCCTAGTTTTCCCACTTTCTGTTCTTGATATTTAGGTGCTGACCTTATTTATCCATCTCTAGGCCTCCACCATTATGAAAAGAAGTATGTATGCCCCAAGCCAAGCCAATGAAACTCAATTAGGGGCCTTGTGTTGAAATTGTTGGGAAAGAGGTGCTGTCTTTATTTGACTTGGAGTTGAAAGAATATAGGCCTGCAATTTCTAGGGGCCACCAGGTGAAGGGACTCCCCAGGGAATAAAACCAAGATAAGAGAGAGATCAGGGGGAAGAATGAGTGGGAATGTTATCTTGACATCATCTGCATCCTTGGGGCCAGCCAAGCCTGAACTTTTCTTATGTAAGCCAATAAACTCCCTTTGCTTAGGCCATTTTGAGATGGATTTTTCTGGCATTTGCAGCTGAAAGCATTCTAATATATCCATTGTTTCTTTTGGCTTTTCTTCTGTCTTCTACTTCTTGCTTAGTGCACAAAATTATTTTTGTTCTTGTTCATTAAGTTTACATGTTTAGTTAGCCCCTCATAACTGTGTTAGGACAAGCTTCACTTCAATGTTAATAGGGTGTTTGGTAAATATGCTATTGGTAATCTTATTCTTCCCCTTGGAGAATTTATAGTTAGTTGATGATGAAATCGTTCCCCCAGATGCGGCAATGTTTTCTCCTAGAGTCACTCGGGCAGTATAGCTGCCTAGAAGATCAGAAAACATCGTAACTTATTATAGTCCTATGGTTTAGTTAAGAGCTTAAAACTGTACTGGTACCATCTGTCTGTCAAGATTCCTAAACATCAGGATGATCTTGATGTATTTCTAGGCTTTGTCAGTCAGTTTATCACATGCCATTTGCAAAACAGAATCCAGTGACAATCCTCATTCCCGGATGAGTATAGGATTTTCTTGGTGCAAGCTTTTATGTGCCTTTGGTTTTGTAGCAGCTACAAAAATAACTGTTTACAGATGGTTTCAATGAACAACAACTAAAATACCCCAAGCAAAGTAGAAAATAAGGCTATTCATCCAAATGCACTGGAAAAGCTGCTTCTTAGCAATTTCCAAGCAAGGGCAAAGGGGAAAATGAAAACAATCACCACCTAGGCAG
Organism: Rhinolophus sinicus; assembly: GCF_036562045.2. NCBI lineage: Eukaryota > Metazoa > Chordata > Mammalia > Chiroptera > Rhinolophidae > Rhinolophus > Rhinolophus sinicus. The sequence goes on along the minus strand of NC_133755.1, from coordinate 44,165,382 downwards.
TATCTACCCCAGCTGACAGTGAAAAATACACAGACACCTTATTTAGTACACATCCTACTAACAAATCAAAATAGCTTAGAATTGGTGAGGCCATGCTGAGTTTGATTTCCGTCAGAATGTAGGCATGCCCTTCATATCCTTCCTAAATCCAGTCTCCTTATGAATGTCAGAATATCGCCAGGGTGGGGTGTCTCTGCTCATCGAAAGAGAACTCTTACTTATGGGAAGTATTTCCTTGTGCTCAGACACAGGCTCCCTCCCTGCAACTTTGGAACATCAGAATTTTATTTAAGGGCACTCAGAGATCATTCAGTCCAACAAATTCATTTTGTGCCCAGTGATCTGCCTTCTGAAACAGAGTATCTAATCAGCTCCTCTGTAATGGCTCTTTCAATATTTTATGATAGCATTTGTGTTCTCCCCATTACATTTTTTCCCTCTGGGACAAATATGTTCAGGTGCTCCACCCCTTCCTTATCCTGGTCAAAGTTCTCTGAGCTGCTACTCTAGTTTCCTGACCTCTAATCCTCTCTTGTGATATGATAGTCTTCCCAACATCCTACTACAATGCATTCGGAGGCAAGGTATTTTCTTCCAGGTGCAAAACTAATGGGAAAAACAAAACAAAACATAAAAACAGTTTCCGGTATTTTCTATCATTCTAGCTATTTTATGTATTTATGTAGCGCTACTATTTTGTGTAGTTCTCCATAATAGTTCTACCCTCTTAAGCATAATAAGATTGGTTATTAATGTCCTGTCAACGTTTCTGGCAGAGCCAGATTTTCTACAGATAAACTTGTCAGGCTTCAGGTCAAGACTGTGAATAGCATAGAATTGTGCTGTTGGAAGGCACGATAGCAGTTACTTGGATCTTTGTCTCATTTCAGTCATGCTATCTTGCATGTATTCAGGTTTTTAAATACTTTTTGAAGTATTTTCATACACATTATCATATTTGATACTCATTACCACCCTGGAAAGAAAGCTGAGCAACGTGTTCTTCTCCCCACTTTGCAGATGACGCACTGCTAGTTCGCTTATAGTTAATGGTAGAGGTACAGCTCCAGTCCCGACTCCTGACTTTCAGACTACCGTTTACTTTCTCTAGAGTCATTATCCTTTGTCACCAAATAGCCTCTAGATAGCAATACTGCATGAGCAGCTCAGCTGAAAGGGTACAGGTTTATGACCTTTCACCTGTCAGCTGCTGCCCAGTGGTCCACACCTGAAAGAAACCAGACCCTCTGACTACTAGGATCCAGTGATCTCTCATTAAACCCCAAGGCTTCACTCCCATCCCTCCTGATTTAGGCACAACCAGTTCTGAATTCAGGAAACATAACAGCAATGTTGGAAGCAATCATAATTTTAAGTGCCCACCTCCCCTTCTTTACCCCCGCTCTCAATCCACTGAAGGGAATCAGAGGTTCAATGTGCCAAATGTTGCAAGAAAGGGCAAGATTTATTTTAAGTAAGAAACTAATAGTGAGTAATGATGGAGAAGGAAAATGAAACTCTTAATCTGGAGGATTCTCTATGTAAAACCTGAGGCTTACCCCCACTCTCCCTTTCTCCTTTGCCTTGATATAATTTGCTTAACTTCAGATTCAATAATTTGCTTATCTTCAGAAAGAAGGAGTGTGGAGCAGGGTGAGGGATGTGGGGGAAGCCAGAAGGCATTAAAAATGAGAAGGAGGAATTCTGCATGCTTATGGGCAGCACATTACATGGGGCAGTTTTTATAGCAGTAAATCTCCCACTAGGAACAGAACTTCTCCATCTCTCCTTAACCCAACGAAAGAGTTCATAAAGAAGAAGATACAGGCTGGAAGCTATTTTAAGATACTTCTTTGGTTGATAAAAAGAAACCATAAAGAAGGACAAATCTCTCAATATTTGCGGAGGAAATTTTCTCAAGTTCTTTTACCTGAATTTGGATGGGGGCAGTAGAAGAGGGTAACCTGTGGATGCAGATTGATATGCTCCGTGTGCTCTGAACAAATACTCAGATGAAGTATGCCTTGTCCTCTGACCTCTTGGGTCAGCCAAGACTAAAATATAGCCCAGGACACCGCTTAGCTGTGGTTTCAGCTCCAGACCTCTAGACATTTGGCACAGCACACTTTGTTGGTGATAGTTTGGGATTTAACCTTGAAATCAAGTTGTTATATAATTTAACAATCCAAATCCCTGTGAATACTAGTAACTAATACTATTCTATTTTTTAAACACGTAATTTTGGCTATATGACTGTTAGACTTTGTACTAAGATTCTTTGTCTTCGGTCTTCTATTACTGTTGAGATACTTGTTTTAAAAAACAACATTTAAAAAATATTTTCAACAGTAAAGAATCATGAGGTTTTCTAAGACCCCTGCTTAGGGGCTAACTACCTACTAGGAACTTATTATAAGAACTGGAATGTTAAAAGAGAGCCGATGGGGGTGGGGGTGGGGGTAGAGGAATACATAAAATGGATGGGGAAAAAGAAATAAAAATAGTAACTAACACTTTAGAGCTCATAAACTGCATTCATATATGTTAGCTTATTTCGGTTCCAAAATAGCCATTATTATTAGACTTGTTTTAATACAGAGATCACGCAGCCTTAGAGAGGCTGACTAAGGCTCACTTAGGGCAGCTCCACTAGTGGAGGAATACATAAAATAGATGGACAACAAAAATAATCCAAAGGAAAAATGTGAAATGCTAGAGTAATTAAACTGATTATTAAAGGAATGACAAAAGCCTAAAATTTATTAGGTACAGCTACCAGAGCTATAAAATTTGCAGGATATAAGGAAAACCTCCTGACCTGATTTCAGGTTGACGTCACCTTGGCTGTCTTGGGGAGGTGATGGTATTGTGAAGCTTCATACTTACTTGGGTTATAAAAGCAGCAGAACCAGTCTGGGTTCCTGAATTGATTGATGGGTGTGATATTGATGTTATAATTAAGTCAATGTTCCATTATTTGGGGAGCAATTAAACCAGTTTGAATTGTTGTGGGAGGTCAAATACAAAAGGGACACCATTCTTTTTAGATTATGTGATAAAATGCAAAGCATCGGCTTTGGGATCAGAAGATGGGGCTTCTCTGCATTAAAATGAGTCTAATAATAATGGCTATTTTGGAACTGAAATAAGCTAACATATATGAACATAATTTATGACCTCTAAAGTGCTAGTTACTATTTTTATGATTTTCTAAGGCTGGACCAGGTTACGAATCAAAAGGAGAAACAAAATAACTCACCCTATTCTGTGTTGGGGAAAAAATGGGAGTGAATATTGCTCATATTATATGTCCCTCTCCTTACTTCATCTGGATCTTTGAAAAGCTGCATTCACCTGCTACTGTGGCTTCACTCTCCAAGGCTTCTTTATTTGAGGTCTCTAGTCCCTTACAATCATGTTGAGAACTGAGAAAAACAATGTTGTTGTAGGCTTGCCCCTTCATAATTTAAGGGAGCAGGTTATGGAACCAGACAGACCCCTTGGGAATTTAAATTCCACTGACTACATGTGGGAGCCCATGATTTTTTTGTTTTTCAGCTTTTTAATTTTTAAAAGCAATGTGGTTTCTGCCTGCTCTTCCAGCAGTACAGTTGCTTGGGCTTTTCTGGGTTGATAAAACACTAGAAAACAAAGAAATAATGGATCTCATACAATTCAACAACTCCCTCATGGACATTTCCCAACTATACAATCCCATAGGATCATGGCTGGTGTGCCAGAGAATGGGCTAATCCTCAGCTTTATTCATACCAAATAAACAGTCATTCAGTCACCAGAGTAAGTCAAATAAAGGTAACCACTGACACTACCATTGCCGTTTTTGAAATGTGAATTCTGAAAGGAATATGGCAACTCAGCAAAAATGTATTTGTAAAATAGCACAATGTCAACTCATCTCTCTCAATAGTTACTAGGCAAGAAACCAAAATAAATAACTCTTAAGTGCCAAACTATTATTTTATTTCTGTATCTTCAATGATATCTAAACCTGACTATTCACTAAGGTTTGCTGAAAGACAATTATCACTTCATGAAATGGACATATACAATGATTAATAATGGTGTAAAGCTTATAATAAAGTATTTATGAAATTATATTCCAGGATAGATTTAGAACTGCTTTTTGAAGAAGGTAGCTCTGTTTTGGCCTGCTTCATTTAAGGAGATTTCAATTCTTAATAATAATCAGATGATTTCCTCTTGTCTGAATTCAAACCCAAAGATTCTCATGATAAAAAGACATTTCTCCATGGGTTCTTCCTTCTAGATGGCCTTTTTGCAGTATTGGAAGGTTTTTCTTGGTGGCATTTCAAGAAACAGGAGAAAGATCTTATTTTGTACCTAGACTCTTTTTTTCTCATGTTCTGACTTTGCCAAAATATAAGCACTTTATTGGACTGTTCTCTAAGTTTCAGTACTATTTCAGTGCTTTTTTCTATATCCTTAGGATACTCAGCCATCTTCTCTGGCTGGGAGTATATCAGTATATGTATGAAAAAGCAGTATCCCAGGACTTCATGTACTTTACGGGCCATAACTTGTACATTTGGGCCTTTTAAATCATTCACTAAAAGGCATTCTGTAGGGGCAGACAAATTACAGAAAGGTTCCTCTTCCACGGCACTAGGGTTCATGGTCAGTGAAGGAATGCTGGAATTCAGCCCCTATCTGCCCTGGCAGAGCACCTTTGCACAGTGTATAAACCAGACTACCCTATAGGGCACTTAGGGACATGTTCACTTTTAACTACTCCTTCCCCATCCAATGCCTGATGTTACAGGCATCTGAAAAGCCTTTTTTTTTTTTTCAGCACCAGAAATCTCTCCAATTTCTGCCTCTCAGGATTCCTTCAGATGTTCACTCTCTTCTGGTCTCTGTAGTTCTTTCCATCCCACTAAAAGGAACCGACGTTCTCCCTCTGCCCATTGATTCTCAAACTTTTTTGACTGACTCCCACCTAAGTGGGGCAAAAGGCTCCAAGACTCATAACCTAGCCCTTCTTACTTTTCAAAGTAGTCCCTGATGGCCATTAACTGTTGCTGTGGAACATATTTTGTGCGGATTATGTGACTATCCACTTTAACAATATTGGTATGGATGGTTCCTATGTGTATGACAATCCACATTTGTTTAATATTTTGTTATAAAAACTTATGGACAAAAAAAGGGGGTTCTATAGAAAGTAACCTCACAGGATAATCTTATCATAAATTCGTAACTAGGAGGGTCATGGTGGGTAGTCACACCCCAGGCATATAACTTTTTAGTAAAAGGTTTATCTTTGCCTTAAGCAAGTCCTGTCCATTGTTTTTGTCCATCTAGGTAAACACACATTTCAAATAAGCCTTAATCAGAATTTTGAGGTATATACGATAAAGATATACGTGCTTCAGTGTTCATTGCAGCTTTATTTATGGTGGCCAAGACCTAGAAACAACCAAAGTGTCCTTCGATAAATGTTTGGATAAAGAAGATGGTACATATACACAATGGAATATTATTCTGCCATAAGAAAAGATGAAATAGTGCCATTTGCAACAACATGGATGGATCTTGAGATTATTATGCTAAGCAAAGTAAGTCAGACAGAAAAAGTCAAGAACCATATGATTTCACTGATATGTGGAATATAAAACTGAAAGCAACAAAGGAACAAGACAAACAAAGAAACAAAAACTCATAGACATACACAATAGTTTAGTGGTTACCAGGGGGTGGTAGATGAAAGTAAATGGGATCAAATGTATGGTGATGGAAGGAGAACTGACTCTAGGTGGTGAACACACAATGTGATATATAGATGATGTATTACAGAATTGTACACTTGAAACCTATGTAACTTTACTAACAATCATCACCCCAATAAATTTTAATTTAAAAAAAAGAAAGAAGCCTTAATCACCCTCAAGAGAGCACATGCCCTTAACTATCCCATAATCCGATCCCCACATTGCTTCCTCCCACCTTCATGTAATCGTCCTTACATTCCCTCCTTAATCTCAAATCTCAAAAAAAAGAACTGCAAACTATTATTCTCCAAGGCATTTAGCCCAGTCTGTTGAGAGCTTGCTTCCAGGTGTATCCTCTGTTTGGCTCAAATTTTTATAAAAATTCTCTATCAGTTTGAACTTTTTTTTTGGTTTGGACATTCTTATGTTGACAAATTTATAGGTCATAATTGTGTTGACCTATACAGACATCACTATCCTACTGTAATCAAACAATCCACCTTTAACAAAATAGATGATGATGGAGGTAAATGAAGGATAATTTATAATTAAAAAACAGGAATAGTAACCATTGAAAAAACAACCAACTCAATATAGCACTGATACCGACAACAAAACAATCTTCCCGAAAATTGAGTACACTTCAACAATCTGCCCGTGCATGTGTTGGGAAGGAAGAAATTTTCCCTTACCCTCAAGGTTCTTTTGGCTGGTCTAATAATCAAGTAGATATGAGACAGATTAGCAAGAGCAAGTAACCAAATTTAAAATGGGAACCTTGCATACATGAGAGAGTCAGAGACCCCTCCGTGTGGTTCTGAGACAGAAAGGGAACATGGGTATAAAGACATCCTGAGCTAGGATTGAGGTAAGGTGCCTTGGGGGATTCAAAGAATTATTGCAGGAAAATAAGAAGTATAGATGTTTAGTAAATAGAAGTTTTCCCTGCCCTACAGATAGTTTTTTTTTTTTTAAAAAAAAGGTTATCTGATAATCTCTTATTATGGGCAAGGCCCTTAATTCAAGTTCTTTTAGGTAGTTGAGGTAGAGGGGAGAGGCAGACGTTTTTCTTGAGCTCTCAGCTAAAGTTGCCTTCAGCTCAAAACAATCCACATACCGCTAAGGCACATCTGGGGGTGGCTTGTTCTGAATATAAGGGAGCTTTGCAAATATTGCCGTGTTGTCTAGAAGCCAGGGAAATATTTAGTTAAGACCTCAGTAAACTCTAGTTATGTGCTAAATTTTTATTTATGAACACCAAATACTTTTAACAACTTAGCAGTTAATAGTAGCCTTGAGAGAGAGAGAGAGAGAGAAATTATAGGTCATCAAGGGACATGTGATACCAAGAGCCAATAAAGAGACATGTATTTGGGGATCAGTTTGTGGGACATCAGGAGGATGCTTGTGGCCTACCATCTGGCTGCAGTCCATACCTTGAAAATCACTGCTTAGGTGGTTGGCTTGACTTTTTGACTCAGCTTCTCAAGATGCTGGATCATTTTTCCTGTTCCACAGTTTGCTGCTATAGGGACCTTATACCCTAGCCAGCTCCTCAGTGCTCCCCAGCCTGGACCTCCAAATCCCCAGTCTCTCACAGGAGTCCCTCTCCAGGAAGGAGAATCAGATGTTACCCTCTAACTGGGCAGACTCCCAGCTCCCACCTTGCAGCACCTGTGATGGCATAATGGGAGGCCTTGAGTGAAACATGGTGGAGGGACGTCAGAAGACCTGCACACAGGCCACCTCTGCTTTGGCAGCTGTTTGACAACAGTCAAGTTACTCCGCTTCTCAGCTTGGATTTCTCCTCCATGAAACGGAAATAATAATACCAACCTCATAGATTTCTTGTGAGGATCAAATGAGATAATGTAAGTGACAAAGCATGGTAAAATATAAATTCACTTATCAAAGTAGTATATGTTGTTGTAGAGAGGGAATATTCATGCATTACGTCTATTTACAAAGGACTGTTCTATTTACAAAGTATAACTGATATTAGGACGCTATGATGCATAAGAGTGACAAACAATACAGACCGGCTGTCAACAATGAAGGTCAAATGCAAGGACCTTACAGGCCTGAGAGACTATTGAGAAGGTGTGAGTTTCTGATTCCATAATCCTGAAGCATGTTCTAAGAAGTACAGGTCTCACTGGCCCTGAATCATCCTCCCTTCCTTTTCCCCACTACTTATGGCTTGGAGAGGAGGACTTAATTCAGAGTAATTCCAGACATTAGAAATGAAGGTTTTTTTTCTCTCCATCCCACTCGAGATTAGGAGCTCCTGGGAGGACAGCAGCTGAAGAATGCTAGGAATTCTTCCCTCCACCCAGTCTGGAATGTGTCCTGCTTGGGGCACTTAGCAGGAATGTACGGGCTGCCAGATAAGGCCCAGAGCTTGGCAATTGTGGGCTTCTTGCTCGGGAGGGAACCTTTCCCAGACCCAGGCCGTCTCAAGACCCCAGAGGCTGCTCTCTCTGGCTGACAGAAGAGACGAGAACTGGAGCTGCAGGACTTACCTCTGGCAAACAATGAGTGGAGACAGTTCAGCTAGACATCTGAAATAAGACACAGCAGTGTGTTCAGACTTTGGGGGAAGCACTGTCTTTGGAATCAACAGACACGAGCTTGACCATGAGCTCTGCCACTTATATGTTAGCTGTGCGACCCGGGTTAAATGCGCAGTGAGTTTGGCTTCCCTCATCTGTAAATTGCAAATAATAATAGTACCTAGCTCTTATGGTTGTGGGGAGGGGTTGAATGAAATAGCATATGTAAAACACTTAGCATAGCACCTCTCCATCACTTGGGGCTGTAAAACTATTTTACATGACTAGATTTTAAGCAGTCTCAATACTCTGCACTTTTCAGTATTACAGCATACAATGTGTTTTCATATTTGTTACCTTCTAAAAATTGCAGTAAGCCGTAGTGTGAACTTGAGCACCCTAGGGATGATTTATAGATATATTCATCTTTTAGAGCAAGTAACAGAATGCCAGCTTTGGCAGCTATCACAGGGCTTCATCTGACCTCTTGTCCATACCCTATCCCTTACCCACTTTTTCTGTGAGCTTTCAGTCACAGGCAGGCTACCCCCCACCCTGTCACCCCAGCACACTGACTGTATTGAACCAGAGTTGCTACTCTCACCCAGGTTCCAATGGGAGCTTGGAAGAAGCTATTATCAAAGGCCAAAGAGAGGCTCAAATGCCTCAGGAATTCTGTCAGGTAATCCTGCCTTGAAAGGACTCCTGAGGCAGCCAGATGGCCTACCTGCTTCCCTTATGCCTGGGTCTCAAAAGTGTAACTTGCAGTGGAGAAGGCCGGCTCTGCCCCAGGACCCTAGCAGGGCTCTCCTTGCCTGCTGCTTTATGTGGATGGAGTGGGGTGGGAGGGGGGGTGGGGGGAGAAAGGGATGGTTCTATGAAAAGTAACCTCACAGGGTGACCTGATCTTAAATTCCTACTGGGCAGGTCATGGTGGGTAGTCATGGTGGGTAGTCATGCCCCAGGCATATACATTCTTTAGTAAACAGGATCAAATATATGGTGATGGAAGGAGAACTGACTCTGGGTGGTGAACACACAATGGGATGTATAGATGATGTATTACAGAATTGTACACGTGAAACCTATGTAACTTTACTAACCATTGTCACCCCAATAAACTTTAATTTTTTTTAAAAAAAGGCTATCTTTGACTTAAGCAAGCCCTGTCCATTGTTTCTGTGCCTCTAGGTTAACACACCTTTGAAATAAGCAGTAACCACTCTCAAGAGAGCACATAATATTGTCTGTGTAATCTTCCTTGTAGTCTCCTTAATTTCAAATGCATACAAGAAGCTGCAAAACTGTTATTCTCCAAGCATCTGAGGCTTTGCTCACTGGCATTATGTCATCAGTTTGGCTCAAATAAACTCTTATAAAAATTCTTTACAGGTTTGGATGTTTCTTACGTCAACATTCGCTTCTGCCAGCCGTCCAGGCTCAGAGTGGGAGAGGTTAGAGTCTTTCAGAAATTAGAGTCTGCCCTTCTTAGCCCTTGCCTTGTTCAGACCAGCACTCTTGGAACAACTTGGTTCTGCAGCCTGACCCTGACTCTTGGCATTCCTGAATCCATGGCACTGTTCCACTTCTCTTGACCCCAAATCTTGATTCTGATGGTGACATTGGATCTGCTACAGACTTCATCTTGGATTTTTAGTCCCCCCTTTGCACAGTGAGCATGAGGATGGCAGTTTTGACCTATTCCCTGAAGTCTCTGTGAGCTTCCTGACCATTTTTTCTTCCCCCGGTTTGGTCCCCTAAAATATAGGTACTCTGGACATGGAGTCCCACGTCTAGCTGGGAGCAAACTGACCTTCCCACTGATCACCTTAATGCTTCCAGGCTGGTTCATGTATAATGCTATCCAATTTTCCATGAATCTCAGAGAAATTTCATTCTGTATTTGTAGTAAATCTTTTCAGGGAAAAACACGCAAGATCATTGCTTATATTGACTTTCTTGAATTCCTAAGGGCATGGCCCGAGGCAAGCTGGGACCACAGTTCTCTTAGTTGGCAGGGAGGCTAGTGAGCAAGGGCTAGGCAATGACCTATGTAAGAGACTCAGGATGGGAATTGGAAGCACTGTCCTGGATGAGAGTTTGGACCTGCGGCAAGGGAAAGCTTCCTGCTGGATGTAACTCCTCTCCCCCATATTGCCACAGCATCATCATCTACACATCACTAACTACATAATAGTCCATCTCTTTATGGGGCTTCCTCTCCTATGAGAGTAAAAACTTGACTGGGTGGATACATGTCACATGGAAGATGCTCAGTTATAGGAAACACTGAAGTAATGAGATTTGGTCGTAATGTGGAGACTCAGAGCTCTTCCTTGGTCTCAAGATTCTAGGATGATGGGCCCTTCAGTGGGCATCCAGGTCTGGCAGAGTAGGGGGTTATATGACTTCATGCCAACCTTAACAAATTGGTGGGCCTGAGGCAGTGATTTATTAACTTTCTGCCCTAGCCAAGATTGGCTCAAGAACTGAAAGGATGTTGCATTGACCACTTTGAAAGTTTTGGTAAGGTAGAAGCAGAGGAAAGAAGGTGAGATCTGATACAACCAAATCATTGACACTCTTAATAGATTGGGCTTAGGCAGCAACCACACCGTTTGGCTTTCTTGAATGACCATAATGATAAATGCAGATTTTTGCTATTTGTGGTGGTTATGTTCTAGAAAGTTGCTAGGAACACTAATTATCAAATACAGAACCATTGCTCCTAGAGAAAATGTAGGGTTAGGTTCCTGAGAGCCTGTAGGCACATTTTCATCAACCAATCAATACATAACCTTGTTTTACACGTAATTATATTTAAAGACACCTTATTTCCTTCCTTAATATACATTAGGGATTCATTAGTATTGAACTCATGGCCAACAACACTGTAACTTATGCCTGAGCAAAGCTTATCTAATACACATATTTTCTCTATATGGTGCTTTTTGCCCTTAGGAAGATTGGAAAGTGCTTCAGACTATACTCCGGAGTCACATTTAACAGTGAAATCACCAACAAATAGCACAAAAATGTGAAAAATGTGGTACTAAACAGACCACACAAAGGACACTTGTTTATAGTGTGAGAGCTGAAGCAAGAAGGCAGAACACCCCTCAGCTGGGAATGTGCATGTCAGGTGACTCAAATTTTTCACTGTTCTGCCCATGTCCACGGATGATCATGAAAGTGCCACGATTATTCATTTGAGGGTTACAAGTAAAATTTAGGGAGTAGGTGTATTTGCAAACATAGAATCCACAAATAATAAGAATCCACACTTTACTGAACACCTACCACGTGGCATTGAACTAGGTGCTTTACATATATTCATATTTCCATATGTGTGCCATAAAAAAGTTCATCAACTTTTCACTGTTCCAACGAGGTAACTCAGAGTTAACAATGATGGACATAGCCTTAGATCCATAGGCTATCATCATTGGAAAAAGTAGGACTTTATAAGTTTAATGTCATACGATTTTTACACCAAGCTTAAGGATGCATTAATGGGGCTGGAAATTTGTCATAGCCTGGGCTTCTCCTCCTCTTGAAACTTCTAACTCAATAGTCTGGGCTCTTATAGAAAACTAAGAATGCATCGCTATTAACTGATTATGCTTAAAGACCCACAAGATTGTGTTCTAAGGTCTGAAGAGAATCTTTCTTATAACTGTGCCCAGCAGTTAACAGCACTGTCATCTTCCCAAAGAACATCAGGTGAAGCCAAAAACAATCAAGTAAACAAATTCAAAAGGACAAATATGTCTTTCAGGGCATTGACTAAGTAGGAGCCTGAGAAATTAACAAACTCCAGAACATACCAAGTTCTGAAGCATCAGACTTACAAAATTTTGACCTTGTCCAGTCATCTGTTCACCCCCAATCTTCCTACCTGCTGCTTGTGTTCCCTTCAGATCCATCTGGACTCTGTTCCAAACTACATGGTGTTCATTCTTCCTCCTCATCATGACCCTTATCACGATGTCATTCTCTTCCTAACCAATCACCCTTGACCAGCAAGGCTCAGTTCAGTCCCACATCTTCCCTTAACCTCTCCTGAACCTCATCGGTCCTTTTTTGTGGGAGGATACGGACCCCCCGAAATCTAGCTCATTGTCACCTCCTCTGTAAAAGGGCAGTAGTAATGCACACCTCTCAAGACTTAAGCAGGATAACGTGACTGTGCACAGCACAGGGCCTGGTTCAAGGTGGATGCACATCAATGTTGGTAATTCTGAATCTGAATTGTTTTTCACTTTGGTCCATTATGAATTAACCTTTTATGACCCCTTGTGAGGCACATTTTGTGAAGAAATGGATCAGCAAGAGACAAAGGAACAGCAAGAAAGAATATGCTTTGGGGCAGTGATTTCCAAATTTTTAATTGTATGTGCTAGTATAAGAATTTTGGGAACTGACATCAGGTTGCTTAATATTTCCCTTTTGCCTAAAATCTCCCTAATAACACATTTACTTTCTATAATATTTTTAAGTAAAATAAACACATTGTAAAGGCAAAAAGGTAAGAAGGACATAATGTCAGAAGGTTTTGTTCTGAAAATGAATAATTCAGCTTCAGGTAAAAGTCACATCACTCACACAACCACTTATCTTTTTATCCATTCATTGGCCAAATATTTATTAAGTGATATGCACCTGGAATGTTTTTATGTGATGAGGTACAGTAGTACCCATGACAGGGAAAATGGAGCGTACTTGGTTTTTTTTGTTTGTTTGTTTTTTGGTATCAGAAAATAGATCTAGGAAAACTCATAACGAACCATTACCAATCCGACCACGCACTGGCTTTTGAGAGCTATGGCAGCAGAGTGCTTAGTCACTGATCTAGATTCCAGTCTCTGCTTCTAATCCCTGAAGGACAGGAAGGTGTCACACTGTACAAAGACTGCGAGTGTAAAGGCAGAAGAACAAAAGCAGCTCCTCTGAGTGAGCTTCTGGCTCTGGGGCAGTGAGTATGCCAGCTTGAGGATTGGACCTCAGGCTGGTTACTCTTTGTGAGTACAACCCCCATATAAACAGAAATCCTTCTAGAAGTTATCATTTTTGACCGCGAAGGACAACAATACATATTTAATCCAAAGAAACATGAAATATTAGGGCACAAGGGATTTGAAACAGTTGTCAAAGTGTGGAGATAAGCCCTGGGAAAAGAAAGAAGAGGGATGAAAACCTGGCTATATTTAGGGAGTTCCTCAGTTTGTTTCTCACCAGGATTCAAAAGCAAATAGCTGGATGTTGTGAAATATGAGCTTTCAAAAGTGCTATAGAAAACTTTTAACATGGTTAAACACTCAGCCAAGAAAAATAAGACACTTGTTCTTATTCTGAAATCCCGAATTAAACAAACTAAGGTCAGCGTAACAGTTCTGTTTCATTCCAGTACGTCTTTGGGAGAAATTGGAGGAGAAGCCCCAGGGACTGATAAGCTTCCTGTAACATGCTGAATTGTTAAATTGGATGGAGAGGACGTTGTATGTATATATGGTGCTTTCTTCCTGAAAGTCACAGTTAAGGGAATGTAGCACCTGACATAAATCATCAGAACTTATCACCATACTTTCCATACGTAATAGATTGAGAGTCTCACATGACAATCTCCAATGTCCTGGCCTAAGGTTTGCAAGATGGAACAAAAAGACATTCTATATTCCAGAGGAACTCTTCAGAGCTCAAATATGTATTTACTGAAAACAACATATAAAAATCCTACACTTCCAGGGCCTCAATTCTGAGAGCTCTTTGGCCCTGCAGCATTTACACTACAAGAGAAGAAGGAGCAGGAGGTGTGCAAGTGACAACTTCCTGAACACACTGGGAATAAGACTGAAAAGAAAATGATGAAGAAACCATAAGCAGAAGGTTCTTCCTTATCATAGCATTTTCGGATTAAAAATAAAAAGATTTACTAAAATTAGCCACAATGTTAAACTCTTAAAGCTGAAAGTGTTAAGTAAGGCAAATGGTTTCAATGCAGAGCTGCAGACAACTTTATCAACTTCATGCTATAAACCATAGCAAGCAAATTAATTATTCCCAGATGCTGGGGTATAAACACACACTCACAGGATTGCATTCCCTTTTTTGGCTCCCAACATCCAAGTAATTATACACTGCACAGATAATGTTGGATGAGCTCTCCTTTGAATACCAAGCAAGTTCTGGATTCTGTCAGCCTTTTGGATACCATGTCCACAAACATTTTTCTCTGACAGTCTTTAGTAACAACTTGTAAACAAATTGTTTCAAGTTTATTTTTAAAAAAAGAAAGAAAAGTTCAACAGCAGCACAAGCCTCCTTTCCAAATTATTCTAAACTCCTTAAGAGCTGGAGGGGACAAAATTCATATCAAATGTAGTACATATTTTGTCTTGCATCAAGAGTAGTTTTTCTGCAATCCCTGTGAGCAGGGGGTCAGAAATCGTATTAGAGTTTTTATATTCTTTGCATTTTGCCAACATGTAAACAAAGAGAAAAAAACAGGTTGTGAATCAACTGTGAATTGAGAATATGTTTAGTATTAAACATAGATTCTCTGATTATGCTAGAAAAAATGTGAGTAAAGAGTCATATTTCCTATTCCAGCTCCAGATTTTCACAGGGCAAATGAAATGTGCCTGGGATGGATGAATCACGAAGGGTTTGGGGGTGGGAGGGTGGGAGGTGCTATCTGGTCCTTCACACTTCTTGGAGTAAATAAACTCAGTGGATATGTTCTGGGTCTTTATATAATAAGGCAAAGAGGTGTGTGTGTGTGTGTGTGTGTGTGTGTGTGTAAAATGTGTGTCGGGGGAGGGGTAGATAAGGAAGGCACCAAAAAAAAAGAAAAAGAACCTCAGGAACTGTTAAAGAAAAAAACACATTTTCTACTGAAGGAAAGAGAAGTCAGCAGTCCTGCCAACTGCAACAGGAATGAGAAGGAAAGTTCAAGGAAAGTTAATATCTAAAAATAAATAAATAAAAGGAAATTCAATGAGAAAACAATATTCAGGTCAGGTCGAAACTCAGAGAAAAAATGCTCATTCAGAACTGAGCTGTCATCCTGCTTTTTCTGAAGTGAGCAGCTGCTGGTTATTGAAACCAGCCCACACAGTTGGGTTACTGCCGCCATGGCAACACTCCTGCGTCTGTGCTGGAGTGGCCAGGCACAATGGGGACATTCCAGGGCCCAGAAGCGCTCTGGCTACAGATTAGGGTGGGTTTTCTTGTTTTGTTTTGTTTTATGTATATTGGGAGATTTTGATTCCTGGGTTTGTGGTTGGCTGTTGGAAACTTTTCTAACCTATAATAAATCCTGACCTAAGGGACAGATTTTCATACAAAAAGCAGCATGGAAGGAAAGCATCAAGATGTTGTTCAATAGGCAAATAACTTATTAATAGTCTCTTTTAAATTCTCTCTTACAAAACCTCTAGTAAGCTCTGGATATTTGTACCTGGTTCCTTGTATAGCAACTTTAGAATGTTTTTGAAATAATGCTTAGCTTGCTTTTTATATTTGTAGTTTATAATAACACATAACCCTCAAAGGAAAACCTGTCATAGTCTTGCGGGTTAAAAAAATTAGCTAATAATTAATTGAAGACATTAAAATAAAAAATATAGCCTATAACTTATATATTATATATGCAGAGCCTCAATAATTGGTACATTTAAGTACTGAACTCACCATTTTGGTACTATAAGCTAACAAATTTATCTACCAGTTAAGTACAAAGAAAATTGTTAACATAATAACCTTATGGGGTAGCATAGTAAACAATAGCATAGATTTAGGGTCAAAGTGCCTGAGTTCCAATCCTGAGATTTATTCCTGTGTAATCTTGGGCAAGTTACTTAAAATTTCTGTAACTATTTCCTCATCTGTAAAATGAGTATAAAATTAGTACCTGCCAGGTACAGACTGTTACAGTATTAAGTTGGTTAATATTTGTAAAGTGCTTAGAACTGTGTTTGGTTACTGTATAAGTGATTAGAAAATCAATTGATCAATAAAATTTTAAATGATCTCTTTTTCAAGATTCTAGGAAACACTGCCTTTGAAATAGTATAGTATATTTATGTACCTATATCTCCACTCAGGAAATGTTAGACTTATTTAAATCTATGGCTTGTAACTCATTTGAAGCCAGGCTTAGGGCTCCTTGACCCTGGTAAAGCAGCTAAAAGTGAAATTAGCCAATTTGTGTGTGTGTGTGCTGAGGATGTGCTTTAAAATATATATACTGGATCTTCTGATTCATTTGGATCCCTACAAATGCTTACGTTTTTGTTAAAAGTATACGACACAGTGCTTGCTAAACTGATCAACTGTAAGATGCAGCCCTCAGGCTGGGAAACCATCACTGTACCCGCTTCTGTAGCAGCAGCCAAAGAGTCTCAGGCTCCTGGGGATGGAAAACCCAGTGCTCTTTCACCTCCATAGTAAGATGAGGTTCATAATTTCTTTCCTTTTTTTTTTTTTTGTTCTTTTTTATTTTTATCTATTTTTTTTACAAAAAATATATATATTTAAGGTATACAATGTGATGTTTATATATGTGTATATATAATGATTACCACAATCAAAGTAATTAACATATCCATTACCTCCCATAGAGTGTGTGTGTGTGTGTGTGTGTGTATGTGTGTGTGGTGAGAACACTTGCGATGTCTCTCAGCAATTTTCAAGTATACATTAACCATAGTCACCATACTGTACATTAGAACTCATTCATCTTGTAATTGAGTTTGTGCCTTTGATCAATATCCCCTTTCCCCCACCCCCTAGCCTCTAGTAACCATCATTCTACTGTTACCATAAGTTCAACCTGTTTTTTTTAGATTCCCCATATAAGATCATGTGATAATTGTCTTTCTGTGTCTGACTTATTTCACTTATCATAATGTCCTCCAGATTTATCCATGTTGTCACAAATGACATGATTTCCTTCTTTTTTAAGGCTGAATAATATTCCATTGTGTGCATGTACGTGTGTATATACTATATATACATATATATAAATATATAAACTTTTAAAAATATATACATATATATATTATACTCCACATCTTCTTTATCCATTCATCTGTCAACAGACGCTTAGGTTGTTTCCATATCTTGGCTGTTTGTGAATAATGCTGCAGTGAACATAGGAGTGCAGCTATCTCTTTGCGATCCTGTTTTCATTTCCTTTTGATACATACCCAGAAATGAGATTGCTGGGTGATATGGTAGTTCTATCTTTCATTTTTTAAGGAACCTCCATACTGTTTTCCATAGTGGTCGCACCAATCTGTATTCCCACCAACAGTGGGAACAGTACACAAGGGTTCCCTTCACATCCTTGCCAACACTTGTCATCTCTTGACTTTTTGATAGCAGCAATTCTAACAGGTGTGAGGTGATATCTCATTGTGGTTTTGATTTGCATTTCCCTGATGATTAGTGATGTTGAGCATCTTTTCATATACCTGTTGGCCATTTGAATATCTCCTTTTGAAAAATGTCTATTCAAGTCCTTTGCCCATTTAAGAATTATTATTATTTGCTACTGAGTTCCTTATATATTTTGGATATTAATGATATGCATCATTTCTACTAGGGCTTGTTCAAGGGCTTCTGTTTCATCCCAGAACTCTTCCACTGATATAAAGAGCCCACTCCTGGGCTCAGATGCACAACTTTCATGGTGTCCATCCACCTTAGGACATGTAATTTCTTATAAAGCCTGAAGTTGCATTACTTTCTACAGTGGGGCCAGCCTGAAACTGACTTTACTGTATATGCTTGTTCTTCTGTTTACACTTCCTTAGTTAAGTGAGAGAGGAATATCTGTTAGGTATCAGTGGTTGCAAAGTGCTTTTACAGATTTTACTGGGATATTTGGATACTGTCCACATAAATATGCTCTTCTACCACCCAGAGGGTTTATACCAGTTTGTAATCCAGTCTACCTCAGGCTAAGAAAAGGTTAGCATTCTAGTCAGGGTTCTCAAATTAAGTCACATGCATTCAGTTCTATGAAACAGGGACAAAAAGTCATTCTAGCACTCAAAGAAAGAAATCAACATCTATTTCAGTTTTCAAAATGGCAAAATCCTGTTTTTCTACAGTGAGATGTTTTTCCTCCCTTTACAATAATTCAAAGTGCAATTACATATCTGGAGTGGTGGGTACACTTGAATGCTGAAAGGACTAAGACTGAAATACATAAAATTCATCTTTTAAAATATCAAGGTCAACCTGTAATTTAACACATATCCTGTTTTCTAAGAAAACAAATATACTATCAGATCCAATAAAGCTTTCTGTGGAAAATTTTTTGGAGGCCAGAAGCAAAATTAGAGAATGGAGTATTCCACAGTTGAAGGAAACAGAAGCTGCCACCTAAGAGGAACTAAGACCAAGCTGAAGCTATGACAGTTTGAGAAGACACAGGGTTGAGCAAATTGACCTTATTATTCCAGGAGGTTTAAATGGAAACCTTAAAAAAGCTGTCTCCTTTTTTACTTCCTACTCCAAGAATTTAAGCGGTCTTATATGAGAATGTTCACTCTAGCATTTAGGTGTACTTAAAAGAGAAGGGAAATTATGAGGTACAGGAAAACTGCACTGAAATAACAGTCAGGAAACCTGGGCTCCAGTTTCACTTTGGTCACTTGTCAATGTATGAGGTTATTTTCCCTCTGTGAGATATTAATACCCATGGTGGTGGTGGAAGCAGTAGTAGAAGTAGCAGCAGCAGCTGTAGTAATAGCGGCAGGAGCAGCAGTGGTAGAAGCAGCAAGACCAGCAGTAGTAGCAACAGCAACAATTGTTGTAGTAACAGCAGCAGCAACAGTAATAGTAGTAGTAGCAGCAGCAGTAGTAGCAGCACAGTTTCCATTTATCGGGGGTCTACTGTCAGGTACTTGACTGGAAACTATACGAACATTTCATTTAAACTGCATGGTGGTCTTCCAGTGTAGGTATTAGTACTCTCATTTAACCATCGAGGAAACTGAGGACCAAAGATGTTAAGTAATTTGCTCAAGACTACTTTGTTGGTTAGTGAAAAATCTGGATTTTGTATCTTGATAAATCTGATTCCAAAGCCTCTTGGGAAGCAATGTGGTATGTAGCAGTGCTTCTCAAACTTTAATGTGCTTGTGAATCATTTGGAGACATTGTAAAAATTGAGATTCTGATGTGATTGGTCTGATGCAATGCTTGAGATCCTGATTTTCTAACAACTCCCAGGTGATGCTGCTGGCTCTAGGAAGCACACTTTGACTAGCAAGAGGATAGTGGAAAGGAGGGATGCTTTCCAGGTAGCATGTGTGGCCTCAGTTTATTCATCTGTAGCACAAAGGGTTTGATAATATGAGTTTAAAAGTACATTCCAGCTCAGAATTCCCAATATTCAGGGTACACTATGGTATTAAGAAACCAGATCACACAGGAATGACTCTTAGTCACATGAATTTTTAAGCCGGTTTCAGATGAGATTCTGGCTGTGATTTATGTATCTTTCTGTGGTATCTCTGACAGGTAGGATCAGACGCCCTCACTCAAATTACATTATTGTTAAGCTTTAGGCTGAGGTAGATCTTACTGAAGGAGTTCAAAGCACTTCTTTCCATAAGCATCTTTAAAGATTATAAATGTAAAAATAGTTTATTATGAGAAGCTTAGATGGCAGGGTTTTTCTTTTTAATAACACAAATGAGAAGTCTCCAAAACCACAATGGTAGCACAATCCATAAAAGTATGTTAATACCTCATCCTAAAGTCTTACAGAAATTGAGGTTTTTCTGAGTTAACAAAATAGACTTCATCACAGATGGTCTGAATGATAAAATGAACCAGCACACTAGTGTAGCAAGACAAAAAACACTGCTCTTAGCTGAGCATGCGGAAAGCCTTTAAGGAAATCTTTCTACATACAACTCTGCTACATATTAGGAGAAAAGCAGTTTTGATTGGAGGTGTGTGTGTGTGTGTGTGTGTGTGTGTGTGTGTGTGTGTGTAGGGAACTGTTGATGGTGAGGTGTTGGTGAGGAGGGACTCAGTAGCCCCTGAGAAAATAAGGAAGAAATCTATTGAACTTTGAAAAATAATCCCCATGAGTACTTTTTAAAATTTTTCTGGTTTGTAAAAGTTTTATACATAAAACTTATTTTTGAATTTGATGCCAGTGTTCTAAGATCAGTTTATTGCAACATAATTTTTCATGGTCAGTCTTCTTCCTCTCCATTTTTTTTTCTCACAAACTCCACTTTATCAACCCTTGTTCCATGCTGAAGGTTGTGCAAAGACATTCATTTCCTTAAATACGCCATCCTCTTTCACACCTCCCATGTCTCTGTGCTTTGAGTGCCCCTTTTTAATCTGATCACCAGGCAAACATCTACTACGCATCTTTTAAGAGTCAACTCAAATATCACCTCCCCTATGAAGACTTTCCTCACCTTGAACCTTATCCCTTCCTCTGCCAGAGACAATTGGCCATTCTCTCTTTGGTAGTACCTATTAATTTGAGTGTATAGCTATAGTAAAGTTACCCACTTTATTGCTTCTCTTTATTTAAATGTCTGTTTCCTCATATGAAGAGGTAAGCATTCTAAGGACAGCTTCATGTGTCCTTTCAGAGACTCAGAACTTCAGCTTTTCATACAATTGTGTAACAGTTCTCAGCTCCTTCCAATAAATTCCACTTTTGTGCTCAAATTAACAAAAGTTCATTTCTATTCCATAAAGCCGCAGAACCCTAACAGTGCAGAAAAATACTGAAACTGAACCAATTGCCTGAGTGGAAGGGACTCAGGAAGCTTAGAGCACAGAGAAAAGAAACCCAAAGAGTAAGATATTGGTAGTGTTTGTCCAGTACTTTTTAGGGGAGGGTGTGCCTTCTCTGAGAACTTACCCAGGCTGGTGACTAGAAAGTATTCTCTACTGTGGGTCAAGGATAATTCTTCAGACCTCATCATGGCCTGGAGGATATTCCAAAGACCATCCTCCACTCTTTTCTGATTCCTTGCTTTCCAGCCAACCTCTCATAATCACAAATTCAATTCAAAAAGTATTATGAGATCAGGAAGGAAGTGTGTAACATCTGTACGTGAATAACATTATATACAGCAGTCTCTTGACAGTTTGGACAGCCCAAATCAGTTGCTTCAGTCCGATGAATGACAGAGCCCTAACAAAGTTGAGTTTCTCAACTTCAAGACTAAGGCAGGCCTGAGGTGACCTCACCAAGATGATGCCACCCTTCAAGGCTTAGCAGAGATTCCACTGTTCCTCCAGATTATACTCTTCTTTCCTACTACGCCTCAATTCTCTACAATACTCAATAATACACTAGTGGTTGGTAGGGTTTCCAGGCAGGAATTTCCACCAGTTCTCAGGAATTTTTTCGCTTTTCTATTCCCAAATCCCGAGGAAAGTTGGTCAGGAAATTGGGAAAATCGGCTCCTTGAACCCAGGTGGTTGGTACTATCGGCCGTCACTTTGTGGAAATGATTCATTGTGGAGAACAGAAAACAGTTTATATCTCGGGATTCGGGAAAGGGAAAGCGAAAAAATTCCCAAGAATGGGTGGGAATTCCCACCTGGAAACACTAGTGGTGGGTAAATCTCCAAAGTCCACATTCTTTGCTACATGTAGGTATAGACAGTAAGTAAAACCTAATTAATTCTAACCATTGACTCTTAATTATAAAAGTAAGCGAGCCAGGCTTAGTTCTACCTCTGTATGATAAAAGGGTTTAAGAAAATTGTAATGTAGAGCAATAGTTCTCTCCTCTGTTTTTTCTGTGACTTAGAAGAATTGTGTTGGCATTCACAAAACAGTCCCATGTGCAGTTCCTGCCTTCATCTCTGCAACCCACCTCTGTTTTTCCTCTCAAGAAAGCATTTTGAGATGCAAACTCATGGCCATATTACTATAATCTGAAATTTTCTTTGGTTTATTTTTAAAAGTCAAGCATTTGCAAACTTTGATACTTTTACTACAATTGGTATTAGGTTGCTTGCAACACATCAGTGTGTCCTGTTGAGACCTGCTGATGTAAATTAAATATTGAAGGGAGAAGGTTTAAGCTAAATATTAACTAAGCTGTTTATAAATTTTTTTTTTCTAATGTTTGTAAAATTAACATGCCAATTTTACTCTCTTTTGTCAGTTCCAGCAGGAGGGACAGAAACCATAATTTGGTAGTGCCGAGAGCTTGAACTGAAGTAACCATCTATGCTAGAAAGCAAAAAATCATTTCCATGACCTAGAAGTTGTTTGTCTTGTGTCTATCTTACAGATTCAGGTTGTCCTTCCCAATCAGGTTAGATAAATAAGATTTTACTGAATATTAAAAGTTTTGAGAAAACCCAAGTCACTTGAAACTGATGCTCTTTTCCTTCTGATATTTGAAGGGGTTCAGAACAGGCATCCCCAGTATGTGCCACTTTGGCATGTAAATTATTTTTGAGCTCAAGGCAACTGAGACCCCGTGGGCTCAAGAGAAAATTTTACCTCTCCTTTAAAGAATTTAAATTAGGGGCCTTGCCCATAATAAAAGTTATCACCAGAAATAACTTTTTGTGACCTATCTGTAGGGCGGGGCAAACTTGTAATTATTGAACATCTGCTCTTCTTATGACTTTTATCCCTCTGAAGCCGCACAGTACCTTACCTCATCCTTAGCTCAGAATGTCACATATACCTCATTTACCCTTTGTTCTGTGAACCTCTCATGGATGTGGGTTCCCACACATTCGTATGTAATTAAATTTGGTAATTTTCTCTTGTTATTCTATCTCATGCACATTTATTAGACCAGCCAAAAGAACCTAGAAGGGGGGAGAAAAATTTCTTCCTCCCCTACAGATTATTGATTTATTAGATTCCTCACCCTCCCCCCCACCGCACCCCCCAGTGCTTAATCCCTGGCTGCAAGTTGAATACTATGAAAGACTTTTAATACCTTCGTTAGGCCACTTGGGGATTTATCTAGTACTTGACCTGCAATTTTTGCCTCTAGAATGATAGACCTATCTTTGTAGAACTTACAGAGGCAGGTGATATTTAATGAAATGTGTTTCATGCCAATGTCACACAGAATACATGTGAGTTAGGCCCTAAAGTTTGGAGTAATATGCTGTGATATTTATACCTTGCCTGATGGTTTTGGTACAGCGTGGTCTTTTTTAAAATGCAGCTATGAAACTGCATCCTGGATGCATGGAATTGCCTAGGAACAGAGCAATGAATTAAAGATGGCATAGCCCCCTTTGCTTAACATTTCCTATTTTTCAGGGGTTTGTTTTGCAACTTTAATATTATTAATCTACATAACCTTTTACTTTTCACTCAGAATTTATATCAGAATCAAGCTAATAAATTAAAGATGAGTTAGTTCGTTGTTGGGTGGTTTAACACAGACCAATATGTTAATCCTGATGTGCTTGTTACTAAGGTTTTAAAACTTTTATTATTATTATTTTTTCTGCCTCGTAGCTGTGGTTAGGCAGCAGCAATAAATCAGAACAAAGGAATGAAGGTATTGGGGCTTTAGGGAAAACATGTATTAGAAAAAAAATTGGTTTGGCACTAAGGGCTGTATTGCATTAAGATGGATTTTCGAGATACAGAGGTAAGAGAATGTAGACAAATAAATTGTATAAATAATCTGAGAAATAGCAAGTCTGCCCAGACCCCAAGTAACCCTGTAAGCTACTATCAACAGGACTTCCTAATTCCTGTTCAAACAGACCAAACAGGTACTCTCTACTTAAACAAATAGCCAGGAGAAATGGGCACACAGTTAATGCTGGGGAAAGTGGGAGGACCAGATAAAGCTCTTTAGAATAGCCCAAAGGATTGTAATAATAGAAGTCAGTATAGGAGTCTGACATAGCATCTTCTGTGAATAGGGCTTTATTGCCACTCCAGGCACTGATATTGCAAACACATGCTAAGACAGCCAGAAACCGGGAACATCACAGTGTAACTCATGCCTGAGAATGTGGTTCACTGCAGTAGGGAATTCATGTTGGCAGCCTGAATACAGAGGAGACAGGAAGGAGCATTCAGATAAGGCTGAGCATACAAATGAAAGACATGGTATGGAAAGTAGAGTTGATGGGAATGAGATAGAACCATTCCAGGGCCCTAAGAAAGTGCAAGGATGCCAAGAAGTATAGACAAAATAAATAAAGCAAAAGGGAATTTTCCTAGTAGCCTAAATGGTACCTGAACTGAGAGATCCTTATGTTCTAGAACAGATTTTATTCTCATAAAAGAGAATAAAGCATAAAAGATCTGTAGATGTGGAGAGACAGCTTGTTTGAAGCCTTAACCATACTAAGGCTCAGATATGTATGCTTTGTCTCTAGTTCTTTAATCTAAGTTGGTTCTGGCTTCATCACTGTAGAGAGCAGACTCTGTCCCCATTCTTATTTTTGATGCTCGCCTAGACCTCTTTCCTGTTTGTTCCCTGCACCAGCTATTTCCAAAGCCTGTATTCCATCCCCTGAGTCTGCTTCAGGCCCTATTCCTCTTAGGGTTCTTCTACTCTACCTTACTGACCTTCTTTTTCTTACTCATTTTTATTCACTCTCCCTCAGCTTCCCCAGTAAGGTATATTTGACAAGATGTGACTGCTACTAGTGGTTACTCCAAGACAATAGTAATGGTAATAATAGCCATACTATATCATACAGCCTAGCTGAGTTCTGTACATTGTCATAAAAAAAAATGGGTATATTTCTTTGGTTTCATGGCTTTGTGATAGGTGAGAGTCCAAATGCAGGTAGAGGTTACTACTTGTTCTACCCTCTTCCTTCCACTCTAATTCAAATAAGAATAATACCTGAATATATGGACCCTGACTTCAAGGAAATTACAAACTAATGTAAAAGATTAAATATAAATGTTGAATGTTCAGTAACAAGGAGGAAGTAATTGTTTTTAAAATAATAAAGAAAAATGCACAAGTTAGCACATAGTAAATGAACGTGTACTAAATGGTACAAAAATTCAAAAGCAGGAGAGAAAGATTACTTTGAGTTGGCAAGGTCAAGGGATGGGTGGGGAGGGGACCTGCCAAGCTTATTAGGGAAAGTTGAAGGTTTAGACTTGAGCTCTTGTGGAGTCTCTAGGGTTCTACTTGAGACAAGAGAAAAGGAAGAGAGGGCATTTTAAAGTAGCTGACATGAAAGGACATGGACACATAAATCTTACCTTTTACACTGAACTTTGTACCTTTTATATAGCTTCTTGTGAAGACATGTGTATTCCCATGATCTTAAAACATGATTTTGGTGCATCTAAAATTTGACAATGTTTTTCTCGGGGAAGTCTGTGAAATGTGAATTGACAAGAAAATTCTGTCTACAGGTCAGCATACGCAGTCTAAGAAGTTTGTGCTCTTCAACCAGCATGAAGCTAAAACCAGGCGATTTTCACTCTTTGGCTAAATGCTAGCTAAATTCATTTTAATACTGCACGGTCAGTATTTTATTTATTTGTCTGGAAGCCACATTTCCTCTCCCAAATCTCTCTTGCATAAATGATTTACTATTTGTTCGTAAAGCCAAAGATTTTACGCCTTGTCTCTTTTTTCTGATAAGAGGATATTGCAGCAGCTTTCTTTTTATGCTGCTTATGGTTTTTATTCTGTTAATTCAAAGTTCAGCAAAGTAACTAGTTTAGTAAGGCAGAGAAAACCAAGAGGTTCAGCCCTTCAAATGACTGAGACAGTAAATCTTCACTGGCCCATTATCACATAGAACCCTCTTTAATTTGTTTTCCTAAAAAGTAAGTTAACAGAGTGTGATTCTTAAAATAGGTTTTACATTTTCTTAACTCTCCCAACTAAGCATATTTAATGACAGGACACTTAAGGTCCTTAAGATTAACTTATGAAAAAAAACGCTTTTACAATGGAAACCCATTAATCTTGAAAAATAAAATGGAAGCAATTCTTTCTGGGTATACACTTGTTAGGTCTTCACATAGGAATGTAGAGCGCTCTACATTTAAGGACAGGGATTATGTGATTTAAAAAAATGTTTTCAATTTCTTTTAAGGCAGCACTTGGGATGTTAATTTATAATAGGAAAGTTATATGCCATATTTTTTGTATAGTGGTGATCACTAGATTAAGCTAAAAGATTTAAAATAAAAACAAAATCAACCAACACACACACAAAATTAATTCACCAGGTCAGTACTGAACTACTGTCCAAACTTTAATTTTATAAAATGCAAGTCAATAGAAAGTCTATGCGAGAGTTCCAGTCAAGATGGCACAACAGGTAAACGCTGTGCTTACCTCCTCTCATGACCACATCAAAGTTAACACTAAACTACAAAACAACCATTATTAAGAATTGCATGAAATCTTGCTGAACCAAAGCCCTACAACTAAGCACATACAGAACAAGCCACCTCCAGACTGGTAGAGGGGTAGAGACACGGAACCTGCTGGTCCCACACCCGCATGTGACCATTAAAAATTGGGAAGGATATCTTGGCTGTGGAAGTCCACCCTGAAGGAGCAAAGGTTCCTAGCACCACACCAGGATCCCCAGTGCCAGGAAGAGAAGTCCCCATAATTTCTGGTTGTGAAAACCAGCAGAGATTGTGGCTGAGTGAGACAGAGGGTGGCTGCAATCCCAGGTGCTCCTCTTCAAGGGACTGCACATGGACTTACTCACTGATGGAATCACTGGCTCTGAGCTCCAGTGCTGGGGAAGCAGCTAGAGAGGTCATAGAGACATATGAGGGGAACTGAGTTGTATGGCTTCAGGACGAGGGCTGGAGGGGCAACTTTCTTCCAGATGGAAGAACTGATGGAAGTCATTGTTTCTTTGTTGAGTCCTCCTCCTTCCCAGCGTGTAGACACAGGCAGCCATTATATCTGAGTCTCCATCAAGCTGGTTAACACCATTTGTTCCCCACACCCTGGTGATTCTGAGACCTGCCCCACCCAACTTTTGGACACACCCAAGCTGCTGCCAGTAGCTTTTTTGTACAAACCACATGCCTTGGCTCATGCTACAGACTTTCCCAGGGTCTCTCAAAGGTTTGCGGAACCCAGACAAGCAGTATCTGGCTTGAGTGTGTCCCATACCTCTGGCTGAGCACTAGCCGGGCACTAGCAGCATCCAGCCTTGGTTCACAGCTTGGCCTCTGGATGCACTTCCAAGCACAGCATGGGTGGCAGCCACCTGCAGATTGCTTTGTGGCTCCTGCTGGGTGGCCCCTGGTGAGGCATGGGCTGTGGCTGAACTTGACCTGCAGTGGGTCCCATGCCAGGTGGCCCTGGGGCTGATGGGACCAGTGGCTAGCTTCAAAATGAGCTGGAGCATCACCCAGATGCCTCTAAGGAAGACACACCCACGGAGTGGGTTGGGCAGGCACCAGAGCCCTGCTGAGGCAGATCCTGCTCTGTAGAGTCAGCCCCTGTACCACAATTCCTCCCCTGTAGTCAGGGCCAGTCTTCACAACCAATGAGCCCAAGGGCCAATCCTTCCTACTGATGTGGAAACAGTAACCAAGGCTCAACTACAACAGGAGGGCACACACAACCCACACAAGGGACACACCTGAAGTGCACGACTCAGGTGACCAGGAAGACTGTGCCACTGAGCACCACAGCACACCTACTACATGAGGCCACTCTACTAAAACCAGGAGACATGGCAGCCCTACCTAATATATAGAAATAAACACGGGGAGGCAGCTAAATTGGGAAGACAAAAAAACATGTTCCAAATAAAAGAACAGGACAAACCTCCAGAGAAAGAACAAAACAAAATGGAGACAAGTATCTACCAGACAGAGTTCCAAACACTGGTTGTATGTAGGCTCAATGATCTCAGAGAGAACTTCAACAGAGATAGGTAACATTAAAATGGAGATAGGAAACATAAGAAAGAACCAGTCAGAAATAAAGAATACAATAACTGAAAATGAAAAATATATTAGAGGGAATCAGTAAATTAGATGAAGCAGAGGATCGAATCAGCAATTTAGAAGATAACATAGCAGAAAATGCTCATTCAGAAGAGCAAAAAGAAAAGAAAATCCAAAAAAATGAGGATAGTTTAAGGAGCCTCTAGGACAGCATCAAGCATACCAACATTTGTATCATAGGGGTAGCAGAAGGAAAAGACAGAGAACAAGGAATTGAAAACCTATTTGAAGAAATAATGACTAAAAACTTCCCTAACCTGGCAAAGGAAATAGATATACAAGCCCAGGAAGCATAGAGAGTCCCAAACAAGATGAACCCAAGGAGGGCCACACCAAGACACATCATAATTAAAATGCCAAAGATTAAAGACAAATAGAGAGTCTTAAAAGCAGCAAGAGAAAAAGAGTTAGTTACTTACAACAGAGCTCCCATAAGACTGTCAGCTTTCTCAACAGAAACTTTGTTGCAGGACAGAAGGGATTGGCAGGAAATATTCAAAGTGATGAAAGCAAGGACCTACAACCAAGATTACTCTACCCAGCCAAGCTATCATTTAGAATTGAAGGACAGATAAAGCGTTTCCCAGACAAGAAAAAGCTAAAGGAGTTTACCACCACCAAACCAGTATTACAAGGAAACTTAAAGGGACTCCTTTAAGACAATAAATAAATAAATGAATAAAATGACAATAACTACATATTTATCTACAATTACTTTAAATGTAAATGGATTAAATGCTCCAATCAAAAGATGGAGGGAGGGCTGAAGGGATAAGAAAATAAGACTCTTATATATGCTGTCTAAAAGAGACTCACTTCAGTTTGAAAGATTCACACCAACTGAAAGTAAAGGGATGGGAAAAGATATTTCATGAAAATGGAAACAGACAAGAAAATCTGAAGTAGCAATAGTTATACCAGCCAAAATAGATTTTAAAACAAAGGCTATATCACAAGAGACAAAGAATGACCTAGTTATTCCATTTTGGGTATTCATCTAAAGAAACCCAAAATGCTACTTCGAGGGGACATGCTCATTCATATGTTTGCTGCAGCATTACTTACAATAGCCAAGATATGAAGGCTATCTAAGTGTCCCTGAATGGATAAATGGATAAAAAAGAAGTGGTACATTTCTACAATGGAATATTACTCAGCCATAAAAAAGAATGAGATCTGGCCATCTATGACAACATGGATGGTCCTAGAGGGTATTGTGCTGAGTGTAGTAAGTCAGATAACAAAAGACAAATGTCGTATGATTTCACTTATAAGTGGAACCTAAAGAAAAAAAATATACAAATGAACGAAACAGAATCAAACTCATAGATACAAAAAACATTTTGATGGTTGCCAGGAGGTTTGGGGATGGGTGAAATAGGGGAAGAGATTAAGAATTGGCTGTTACACAGTAGTCACGTGGAAGTAGGGTATAGCATAAGGAATATAGTCAATAACGTTGCAATAACTGTGTATGGTGTCAGATGGGTACTAGATTTGTTGGGATGATAGATGGGAGGGGGGTTGGGAGCAGGAAAAAAAGGTGAAGGGATTAAGAAATACAAATTTATAGTTGTAAAATAGTCACAGTAATGTAAAGCATAGGGAATATAATCAATAATATGGTAATAACTATATATAGTGCCAGATGGGTACTAGACTGGTCAGGGGGAATCCCTTCTTGAATCATATGTCTAAGCACTATGCTATACACCTGAAATTAATATAAAATAATATTGAATGTCAACTGTAATTGAAAATTTTAAAAGTGGAGGAATAGATAATGTGGAATAAGAGGTTCGAAGTTGCAGGTATAAAACAAATAAGTCTTGGGGATGTAATACACAACGTAAGAAATACAGTCAATGATACTGTGGTAGTGTGGTATGGTGTCAGATGATTACTGGACTTATCATAGTGCCATGTGGGTACCGTTGAATAACTAGATGCACACCTGAAACTAATATAATATTGTATGTTAGCTATATTTTGATAAAAATCTTAAAAGTAATAATAATAAAAGAAAGTCTATTCCATACTAAAGACTGCAAGCAGAGACCTGAGTCCTGGACGCTGCCCTGTCTCTCAACTTTCCTCCTTTGAGATTTGGGGACTAAATTGTTTATAAAACCCCATATTCCTCTCAGAATGCTTCACTAGATTCTTGAATTGCCTTATTCTTTCAAAGTTTCTAGTCTGTAGACTCTGGGAAGCAACAAATACTCCATGTTCAGAAAAACTGATAAGGAATAAAGAAGAAACAATGAGTGGTTCCATACCAGTGGGGTTAGGAGGGCATTAACCACAAGAAGGAGAAATAGCAAAAACCTGTTGTGATCCTTTTGTGACACTACATAAACAGATCTCTCCAGTTTTAATTACTTACATTTCTATTATGGAACATTGGCTATATATAACATGATTTATGTCTATATAGTACTTTTTCCTGCCAAGAAAATCAAACAATAATTAACAATTAAAATAAAACGCACACTTTTAGTATATCTCTCTAAACAGAAATGACAGATCAAGCCAACGAAAATAAATGAGGATATAGGTAATCTGATTTACATAGTTACACAGTAAATCTCACAGTCATATAAAACTTTATACCGAATAAGTAGAAAATACATATCTCTTTCAAATGCCTATGGAACTTCCACAAAAACTGATCAATATCAGGCCACAAAAATAATTCCAATAAAATTCCCAAAGTGAAAACCATACAAGCTATATTCTCTACCATTATTATAACACACACACACACAGGCCCCAAATCCAAACATGGATTAAGAAGGAAGAAAATGATGAGATTATAGAACATTTCGAAATGAGTGACTATGGTAACTTTACATATTAAAAGCTATGGGAGTCAGACAAATGTGATGTGAAAAGCTGCGATTGTGGCTTTGAAGATAGAGCAAGTAAGTCATGAGCCAAGAAGTGCAGTGGCCTCTGGAAGCTTGGAACAATCCTCAGCTTATAGCTAAGCAGCAAAGAGAGACCTCAGTCCTACAAATGCAAGGAACTGAATTCTCTATCAGTCTGAAGGAGACGGAAACTAATCTCTCCTAGAGCCTCCAGAGAGGAATGTAGCCTTGCAGTGGGATGTGGACATTTTTGTTTTAAAAAATGACCAAGTGTCTCGGGATATTGGTGGTAAATGAGGAGTGACTGCAAAAGGATAGGTTTCTTTTTAGGGTGATGCAAATGTTCTAAAATTAGATTGTGATGATGATTGTACTACTCTATAACTTTACTAGCAATCTTGAATTCTGCACTTAAGATGAGTGAGTTTTATGGTATATAAATTACACCTTAATAAAATATATATGAAGAAGAAGAAAGCTATGAAGTATGGCCAAAATATTACTCAAAGGAGTCGATAGTCTTTTTAGATGCATTTATTGGTATGAAAAAGACTGAAAATAAATGAACAAAACATTCAACACAAGAAACTGGAAAAAAAACAAAAACAGAAAAAAATAGAAGGAAAGAAATAATAAAGATAAAACAAAAATCTGATGGAAATAAAACCTGCAACCTGAGAACTGATTCTTTAAGTAAAAGAACAATTTAATGAACAAATCTCTACGAACTCAAATAAAAAAGAAAAAAAACACACTATTATAACACCAATGATAAAACAAGGGTATAACCATAAACACAGGATATGTTAAAGATATTAAAATAGTATAGGCAACTTCTTAATAATACATTGAGAAACTAATAACATGGAAGAATTTCTAGGAAAATATAAATTTGCCAAACTATACACAGTACAAGAAAAGGTAAAATATAAGCTTATATCCTTAAAATATTCTTAAATTAGCCAAATATATTCTTCCCCCAAAAGTTCCAAGTCCAGGTGATTTGGTGAGTAAATTTTCTCAAACCCTCAGGGTATAGGTAACTTCTGGCAAAGTAATTCTAAGTTCATCTGGATGAGTAAATTAGGAACAATTATAAAGCAAGTTATAAGAATAAAAATAATGAGAAGGAACTCAATCCTTTAAGTAACAAAGCTTACCATAAAAAGATAGTGACTAAAGTAGTATAATATTGATACAGAAATAGATCAATGAATAAATAGTGTCCAGAAACGGATCCATATAAATCGAAATTTAGTATATGAAAAATGTGTCATTTCAAACCATTGTAAAAAGAATGGACTAATAAAAAGAGCTTGGGGTGAACTGGATGTCCATTTAGGAGAGGAAAAAAAAAAAGAGTTCTCTTCATACCACATATTTAAAAAACTAAATACCAAAGGGATTAAATAGCTAAATGTAAAAAGGCAAAATTACAAAAGTCTAGAATAAAATACAGAAAATATTTTTATAATCTTAAGATGGAAAGGTCTTTCTAAGTAAGACACAAAACTCAGAAGCCACAAAGGAAAAGGTGGACTGATGACTATATAAAAATATAAAACTTCTGTAAAAGACATTCATGACAGAGAAAGTATGACTATCCCTAATAAAAATATATTAATTCATTCATTTTAAAAAAAATAGCAAACACCCAATAAGGAAAGGGGCAAGAAATATGAATAAGTAGTCCACAAAATAATAAAATGTTAATACCTAATAAACATATGAAAACATGTTCAGCTTCAGTAGCAATTAGGTAAATGCAAATTAAAAATGATATCCCATTTTAACCCATCAAATTACCCAAAGTTAAACATGTTGATAACATCTAGAGTTGCCTGGGGCCTGGGGAAAAAAACTCATATATTTCTGGTGCAGGGTAAATTTTAACAACCTATTTGGAGTGACAAATAACTGTCAAGTAACAAATGACTAGCATCACAATGTGTAGTACTACTTGTACAAGTGTGGAAAGATATATGTATAAGGAACATTATTTGTAACAGCTAAAAAATATGAGACAACCAAAATGTCAGCAATGAGATAGTGGTTGAATAGATGCTGAAATAGTCATAAAATGGAAACCTCTGCAGTCGTTTAAAGATTAGAGGTAAGTCTGATGAATACTTAAGTTAAAAGTTATGTAATGAGGGTGGCCGGTTAGCTCAGTTGGTTAGAGCGTGGTGCTAATAACACCAAGGTTGCCGGTTCCATCCATGTATGGGCCACTGCGAGCTGCGCCCTCCTTAAAAAAAAGAAAAGAAAAAAAAAAGAAAAAGTTATGTAATGATATGTAAAATATTATTTCAGTTTTATGAAAACAATGCATATGTGTGAATGTTCTTCAAATAAATCTGGAAGGATATAAAAAATATGACTGTATCTACTACTTAAGAATGGGTGTGGAAATGGGTCGGGGTATATATTAGCAGTTGGAGATTTTCACTTTCTACTTTACAAATTATTTAAATATATATTCCATAAATAATTATATTGATTTACTTTTGCAATAAAAATAAAAAAAATAAAATGAACATATACAAAAGGATATAACAGATGAGGTCAATTATACAAAATATATTTCATAGAAATTTACATTTTAAAGCTGAGTAGAATGGGGATAAATTATGACTCCCCAAAATCCTAAACAAGAAGGAATTGAATCCCGACTTCATTTTTTAATGCATTTGTGTGAATTCCAAAAATGTAGGGATTGACAACATTTAGGGGTTTATTTGGCTCTAGAACCAAACCTATATATTTTCTGGAACAAAACCATAGTGGAACATTTAAATATTCATGCATTCTGTTTTGGATCTGGGCCCACCCGCACAAAGGGACACCATAACAGACATTGGTGCCTTGCCTCTGGAGTTCATCCAGATTATCATCTACCTTTTCATTCCAGGAAAGCTATTCCTCACTCTGTTTTCTCAGAGAGGTGGGGGAGAGGAAGGGTGGGGAGGGGGAAAGTGAGGGGGAGGAGGAAGGGGAGGAGGAAGAAATGGGGGAGGGGAAGAGGAGGAGGGAGGGGAAAGAGGAGGAGGAAGGAGAAGAGTTCTGACCTGTAACACAAATACAGTTCTAAAGCTGAATATCACTTATTCCAAAGCACACAGGTCTATAGATGTGGTCTAAAATGGCAAATATATTTGGTATCAATTTTGGACTCCAGGTTAACATCAAATATGGTGGCTTTTTGCTTTTATTTCAGTAATTTCTTTCAAAGAGGATGTGCTTTTTCACAAATAAGTAGATGGAAACAGTCAAAATTGACTACATGGTCATAAAATTTAGTATAATACCAGGATTCATACACTTGACTCTAAAATTTCAGAGATTTGGCCTTGTTTCCAGTTCGATGAGCTTTTCTTAAAATTGAGCAACTTGCTAGAGAAAATTTCTTAATTCAGAGTTTGTAATCTAAGGGTAATTGAAGAAACTTAAAGCAAGAGTCATACTCATCAAAATTTCTGAATTCCTTTTGAAATTATGACTTTACTTCTACTGAATTGTCATATAATATTTCAAAACCTGTGATTCCACTGAGCCAAGGGCAGCTCTTCAATGGGAAATACATGAACACTTAAGGAAATATCTGAAAAACCCACATGGTCAGTTTGAGTCTCAATACCTATATTTCCTTGAACAAATAAGTGATATATTTGTTTTTCCCTTCCCCAGCGTCATTCTATTTCCTCACCTTCTGGCAACATCATTAAGAAAATACAGTCTTGTGAGTCATGATGGGGATTCTCGAGTTGTGTCTCATAGAGGCATTTAATTCCCAAAAGCCAAGAAAATGTCAAGTAAAAAAAAATAAAATCAAATGTTTCCTTGACAAAAGGAAAAAAAAGAATAAAAAAGTTTTCTTGACTTAGGTATTCAGCACGTGGTATTATCATAATTATTTTATTTTATTTTAGTCATTCTGATAGGTGTGAAATGATATCTCATTGTGGTTTTAACTTGCACTTCCCTAATGGCTAATGATGTTGAACATCTTTTCATGTGATTATTTGCCATCCTTACATTCTTTTCTGTGAAGAGATTCTGTGAAATCTCATTATGTCTTTCACCCATTTTTATAATTGGATTATTTGGTTTATTTTACTGTTGAATATATATTTATATTCTAAATATAAGGATTTTGTCAGTTATGTGTTTGCATATTTTCTCCTGTCATTTCATTATTATAAAATAAAAGACATCTGACTTTTAAGATATAGGATTACATTCAAGTCTGTATGCTTGTGACTTCAGACATTATTTAAGCACAAAATTTGATGCTTCTTGGTGCACTGATGTCCCAGTATGCTAAGTAGGATCAAAAGATGACAATTTACCACCGGTCAGTATTAGTTCATACATTTTATAGGCAGATGTACTCTGCGTAACATCAGATTGCACGGGAAAACTCTTACTCCTGATGCAATGGGTAGTTCAAGAAAGTATAAAATCTATTTTCAAAGCAGTGGAATGACAGGCAACCTGATCTTTAAACCTTGTATTATTTATAGGTAGTATTTATTGAATACTTGCTATAAAGTACTATAAAATCATCTGATTTCAGATCGTATGGTGTTTTTTTCTAGTGTACCTTCCTTTAGAAATGGTGACCATACACTCTAAACTTGGGAGGACCATTCACATTTCAAATATTCCAAACCATTGTCCCCATAATCCATTAAAATATCTTCCAAATATCAGACCACCAAAATTACATCTACTATACAACCCCTTACATCTGGCAAAGATCCTTGGTTATAATATTCCAGATATGCCAACCTTATGCTCTAATGGTCATCTATATTACATCATCCTGTCCCCTGGCCACAAATGATCAACTAAGGAGGGACACCTGACCCAAAGCACCCATCCACAGGCAGCTCAGTGACCTCTGCTTTGGATGTACTGGTTGAAAAGAAGATAAGCTGGGTTAATTAGATTTATCTTTCAGGAACTTGGAATTGAAAACCTAGGTGAGGTTAAATAACCATAAGAGCTGGACTGAAAGGTCATGAGGTGGCCACAAAGGGCCAAGAACAAACTGGAAGCCAGCTTCTGGAGGATGGTGTCAGCAGATGCACGGCGAGAAGCAGAGATACCAAGAGTTTGTTGATGAGGTTTCTGAGAGGGAGGCAGAAGAAGTAACTATTTGGGACCCTGAGGCCTTTCTGACTCTGGTTCTGGTTCCAATTCCCACACAGCATTAGAAGTCATTCTTTTTCTGAAGTGATTTAAGTGGGTTCCTTGCAGCCAGAAGATCTCTGTTGGGCTTGGTGATCTCATTTATTCCCCCCTTCTTCCACCTCCCCACCCCACTCCAGTTCAAGCCGTTGTTTCTCAGTCTAGTTGTGTAGGACACAGCTCCCTGGACCATGCTAGTATTATGAGCCTTGCGCTCCCCCGGCTGAGGCAGTTTGTCATCGGTCATCGGTCGGCAGTTCACGGCAGCTCAAGGCAGCTCTCACCGGCTGCCGGCCCCTCACACTGGCTGCCGCCCACTCACTCACAGGGGCTGCAGGCCGCTCATGCTAGGCTGCTGCAGCACTCAGCAGCGCACGGCAGCTCACCACAGCTTATGCCAACCTCTGTGTGCTCAGCAGCCCATCTCCAGGGAGAGCTGTTGTTCACAATCTTAGCTATAGAGGACGCAGCTCAAAGGCCCACATAGGAATTGAACCAGTGACCTCAGCGTTAGGAGCATGGTGCTCCAACCACCTAAGCTACCAGGCGGCCTATTATTATTATTATTATTATTATTATTTTAATTTGGAAGTCATAGTCAATAGTGAGAGCAAAATTTGCATGATCTAATCAGGGCACTATTCTTTCAAAAAGTTTTCAATTGACAATAAATCTCCCCAAAAAGAGACAAGCACACCCACATATGACTGGTGAGAATATACACTGGTCCAGCCTTTTTGAAGGACAATTGGATAAAATGGATCTCAGAAAGTCTAAAAACGTATGTGCCACAGATTATCTTTAAAATATATATATATATATATATATATATATATATATATATACACACACACATATATATATATATACACACACATATACATATATAAAATCTGGAAGTATACATTAAAATAGCATTAATAGTTGTCTCTAGATGATAAGATTACGTTTGAGTTAAATGTTCTTCTTTTCTACAATGAGTGTTTATTTCTTGCAATTTTTTTTTCAAAAGCAGATATTCAAAATACAAAAACCAGTTACTAGTTATTGAGTTCTTACATGTGCCAGGTGTTTTATAGACATACCTAATTTAATTTTAAAAAGAACCCTATGAGCTAGTTGCTGGCTATTCTTACATAATGAATGAGGAAGTTGAAGCCCAGAATTGTTAAAACAACAACAAGAACAACAAAACTTTCTTACATCATGGCTAGAAAGTGGTACTAACAGGTAAACTCTATTTGAGTGAGGATGTTGTCTGTTGTGCCCACTGTTGTTGTATCCCTAGCATCTAGAACTCACTAAATATTGTTAAATGAATAATAGTCAGAACTAGGCTTTGTGCCCAAGAATGCCTTACTCCAAAACATCTGCTCCAAATCCTTGCTCTAACCCAACACTCCGAAGAAGCACTTCTGCAATTTATGAATTTGAAAATTGTGTTTCTTCAACTTTTAATTTACTTCATTTAAAATAGGAAGAAATGACAATGAAAATGAGAAAGGCTTATAGAACGTGATGATGCTCTAGGAAATATAAAGACATAGGAAGGATAATTGTGTTGCCCTAGTCGATAGATTAATAAGTTAGTTTATAGGTAAGATGAACAAAGCTTTATATTATAGAGCATTTACATTTTAGTTAGTATGATGCCTGTAGTAATTGCTAGGAAAATTTGGATATTTGACACTTAATCATGAATTTTATTCTGAATTTATTAAAACATTATTTTTATGGAAAAACTTGGCTTCTCTTACATAATTTTGATTTCTAGTAGCTTTTCTAGGAGTATAGCACACTGGAAGAATGAACATGCTTGTTAGTGTTATTCAAAATCATAATTTATTCCTTAGTAGTTACATAGCCTTTTAAATCAGCATGAGTACTATTTTTGGAAGGAACCTGACAGTCAACATAATTTTGTGATAATTATAGCAATGTCAACCCAAGGTATTAGAATAAAGTTTCAACTTATGACAAAAATCCTACTTCCAGTTTGTAATTCAATTTTACCAATAGCATCTCAATGTCATAATTACTAGATCTTGGCCAAAAGACTAAGAAGCATAAGTTAATCACAGTTATTAAATTTATGAAAGGCCAATTTTTCCATAAAGCAATATTTGATTTCAAACGTTCTGCCATTCCTCTTCTTTGCACTCGGTTGCTGATTAGCTTAAGACATGAGGGGAAGTATTTAAAATTATATTACTAGAGATGTGTCCTCTATCATCATTTTGATTTAATATTGGTTTGAGAGTTCAGGCCAATGTAAGAAGAGAGATGAAACAAACCCAAGAGGTATAAATAATGGAAGAAACAAAAACATCACTATTTGAAGACAATTGATTATGCATCTAACAAAATGCCCAAAGAATCAACTAAAATTTTTAAACTTAATAGAATAAATTACTAGATAAAATACGAAATATAAAAAAGCCATGAAGATTCCTGAATACCAGCAATTACAAACTAGAAAAACCTAATATAAAAAAGGGATCCAATTTACCATAGCAGTAAAATATACATAAAGAGTAATAGAGTTAATAAGAAGTATTTGGCTATATAAACAGAATAATAAAATTTATGGAACAATAACATCTAGGAAGAACAAAAAATTATAAAGATGTCAGTTCTTAACATGAT
The DNA here is from genome assembly GCF_036562045.2 of Rhinolophus sinicus. Lineage (NCBI taxonomy): Eukaryota > Metazoa > Chordata > Mammalia > Chiroptera > Rhinolophidae > Rhinolophus > Rhinolophus sinicus. The sequence goes on along the minus strand of NC_133755.1, from coordinate 44,126,408 downwards.
TTTAAATGTAATGCAATCCCAATCAAAGTAAAACTGTAATTCTCTTCAGAATTTAAAAAGAATGTTACAATATTCATTTTAAAAAGTACAGTGATGAGGGTAACAAAAATATTCTAAAAAAGAGAAAGGACAATGAGCAAACAAAATAGAAATATAAGTCAGTGAAACAAAGAGAAACCTCACAAATAGGCATATATATATATGTAAGCATAAAAAAATGACCAAATGCAATCAATACAAAACAATAGAGAAGGTTTAAAATATATGGATTTGTGTAAATCACTCATTAGAAATTTGAATTAAATTATTGAAGATAAAATATATCACCTCCCAAAATATATTCTAGAAGTTCTTTAGGTAACTAAATATTTTTAAACTCATAAATAAGCCAATATGAGTGAGCAAATAAATGTTAATCAGATCTCTAGAGTGATGATAATTTTTTTGAGTTTGAAAGAATAGAAAAAATTACAAAGGAAGGGATCATGGTTTCATATTGATTTTTAAAAAACACTTATTCAATAGAAAAATAGAAAACTAGGTAGAAACTTAATTTTTTTAGGCTACTGGAATTTGCATGGCCTGTTGTATCCTCTGCACCTTACACAGTGCCAGGCACATTGTAAATGTTTAATAGATACCTGTTGAACAAATATTGTAATCATTAACTAAGTAGACTTTGATTAATTATATAAGACAAAAAATGACCCTAGAGTCCAATTAGCCAGCTGCAACTAAAAATGATGAGTGCAAATTAATTTCTTTGGCCCAGATGCACAAGAACCACTAACAGGAGGTTGCCTAATCAGCTGTGGAATAAACAAGTGATGGGAACAATAGGTGGGCTGTAGAAGTGCTATCAGGACAAATCATGTCACACTGTAAGCATCAGCTGTTGAAGAGTGATAGCAGCCAACAGGCCACACTGGTCCAGAGCAATCGACAAATATATGGCTACACTCAATCAAGAAATCTTGTTCAACTTGGGAGGCCCAGAGACCAGGGTGCTGAAAGACAGGGCTTATAAACAGCAATCTCAGCTGCTAAACAAAGGACGTGATTGTGTTTGGAAAGGAGAGAGAGAAGACCACATAATTGTCAGTCTTTTTCTAGGATAATAACTCAATAGAGTGAAGCATCCTTAAGCACTTAGACCTGATGGTTGCTGCATCTTCTATCTGACACAGTCAGAGGGGCTTTTTAAACATCAGTATATGATTGTTCTCAATGGATAGTAAGGAAAACATTCATTCAAAATCATTTAGTAGTTGAGGAGTCTATGCAGTGAGATGTCTCTGCATTATTTTTAGAGTACTTTGTGCTCATGGCTTATAGTATTCAATACATTTTTGCTGAATCAGTATGTAAATTGAGCTGAAAAATGATTATTTTTGTCAATGGATAGATTATCCAGACAAAATCAATAAGGAAACGTTGACCTAGGTGACATATTAGACTAGATGGGTTTAATAGATATGTACACAAAATTCCATACAAAAACAGTAGAATACACATTCTTTTCAAGTGCATGTGAAAATTATCCAACATGTTAGGCCACAAAACAAATCTCAGTAAATCTAAGAAGACTGAAATCATATCAGGCATCTTTTCCAACTACAACAGTATGAAACTAGAAATCAATTATAGGAGGAAAGCTGGAAAAAACACATGAGGAGGCTGAACAACATGCTACTAAACATCCACTGGGTCAATGAAGAAATCAAAGAGGAAATCAAAAAAATACCTGAGACAAATGAAAATGGAAACAATGTTACAAAATCTATGGGCCATAGCTAAAGTGGTTCTAGGAGGAAATTTATAGCAAATTTATAGACATTTACAGGCCTACCTCAATAAATCAGAAAAATCTCAAATAATCTAACCTTACACCTAAAGGAACTAGAAAAAGAAGACCAAACAAAGCCCAAAGTTAGTAGAAAGAAGGAAATAAGAAAAAACAGAGCAGAAGTAAATGAAATTGAAGTTGGAGACTGCCCTCTCCCTTATTTCAAACTATACTACAAACCTATAGTAATCAAAATAGTATGGTACTAGCACAAAAACACGCATAGATCAATGGAACAGAATTGAGAGCCCAGAAATAAATCCATGCTTAGGTAATCAATTGAATTTACAACAAAGGAGTCCAGAATATACAATGGGAAAAAGTCTTCAGTAAATGGTGTTGGAAAAACTGGACAACTGCATGCAAAAATAAAACTGGATCACTTTCTTATACCATATGTAAAAATAAACTCATTGTGGATTAAAGACTTAAGTGTAAAATCTGAAAGCATAGAACTCCTAGAAGAAAACATAGGCAGTAAACTCTTTGATATCGGTCTTAGAAATATATTTTTGGATTTGTCTCCTTGGGCATGGGCAAAAAAATAAAAAATAAACAAATGGGACTACATTAGACCAAAAAAGGTTTTGCACAGTGAAGGAAACCATCAAAAAAACGAAAAAACAACTTACTCAATGAAGGATGAAATTTTCAAATGCTATATCTGATAAGGGATTAATGTCCAAAATATATAAAGAGCTTATACAACTCAACATCATAAAAACAAATAATCCAATTCAAAAATGGTCAGAAGACCTGAATAGACATTTCTCCAAAGAAGACATGCAGATGGTGAACAGACACATGAAACGATGCTCAACTTCACTAATCATCAGGGATATGTAGGTAAAAAACACAATAATACCTCACCTCACACCTGTCAGAATGGCTATCATCAGAAAAGACAAGAAATAACAAATGTTGGTGAGGATGTAGAGAAAAGGGAACCCTTGTGCACTGTTGGTGGGATTGTAAATTGGCACAGTCACTATGGAAAACAATAGGGAGATTCCTCAAAAAATTAAAAATAGAACTAGCATGCAATTCAGCAATTCCAGCTCTGGGTATTTATCCTAAGAAAATGAAAAAACTAGTTTGAAAAGATATAGGAACCCCTATGTTCATTACAGCATTATTTACAATAGCCATGATTTGGAAGCAACCTAGATGTCCATCGATGGATAAAGATGTGGTGTATTATACAATGGAATATTATTCAGCCATAAAAAAGAATGAAATCTTGCTATTTACAACAACATGAATGGACCTAAAGGGTATTATTATGCTAAGTGAAATAAGTCAGAGAAAGGCAAATACTGCATCATTTCATTTATATGTGCAATCTAAAAAACTAAACAAATGAACAAACAAAACAGACCCATAGAGGCAGAGAAAAAACTGGTAGTTGTCAGAGGGTTGGGTTGTGAGGGGGATTAAAAGGTACAAACTTATAAATAAATCATGGAGATATACAGTATAGGGAATACAGTCAATATCACAATAAATTCATGCAATGACAGATGGTTACTAGATTTCTCGTGGTGATCATTTTGTAAGGTATATAAATGTCAAATCACTATGTTGTACACCTGAAACTAACATAATTTGTATGTGAACTATACTTGAATTAAAAAGCTTTATATTCCAGAATAAAAAAAGGATCATTTTGGTTTTGTCAAGACCTTGTTTTCCTATTTAGTGTTGGAAACATAGCGAATTGATCTAATTTTTGCTAATGGTATGAATCTATATGTTTCCATCTTTTTTAACCCTGTTTTCCCAGAGAGATAAAAATAAACACATTAGGAGAAATTGGGAGCACAAAACTATCCATCCTCACTGGGATCCAATGTTTCTCTGCTATAATGATGCCTGCATAGGCTTACCTAGAACAATTGTCCCATCTGTCACCTAGATTGGAGGATAGTTCCTTCAAGATGAGTAGAAATTTTGGGGGTATTATTACTTGAACAGCAGGCAGGCTACTAGATGGAATTAGCCAGAATAAGTTGACAAAACATTCATTTCACAGCTATTCCTATAGAAATTTCCTGAGTACAGCGAAGAAAGGAGAACAGATTTTTTTTTAAAAAAACTCTTTGTGAAAATGCTGGTAATGACAGGTTTGGTGTTAAGCACATATAAAACAGATATTTCTGCATCAGGGGAGGATGAGAGAAACTGATATGTCAAATATTTTAAACTCCAAAATCAAACTGGAATAATATCAAAAGTGAGTGTAATCTGAGGCAGTAGAATTCAATTTTTCTTGTATTACGGAGATTTCTCTGAGCAGACCCAGGTTAAATGATTGCTTTGAGGTTGATGAAACACTGATTCCTAGTGCCAACAATGACTTCAGTCTGATGGCAACCTTTACAAATTGCTTCCTGTAAATTCTTTGTGAGAATAACAAGCAATTCATTTTGCTTGTGAGTGATTTTAGCTAAGGGACTCCACCCAACAATCTGGATTTAATAAAAAAAAATACATTTTCATATTACAAACATTTTTGAGAGCAAGTTCCCCACTTAAGTTTTTGTAAAAGCAAAGCATTTTCATTTTTTCTATATGTACAGAACATATATTTATTGTAGCATTATTTATAATTACAAAATACTGGAAATTACCTTTCTCTTTTTAAATTTTCTCTCAAATCTAATCTTGAGTACCTTGTGATTTAGTTTTCATTTCTGATATGATTTTGTCTTTTCTTCTTCTATTTCTTTTTCAGTTCAATCAACTTGTATTCCATTTTTTCCTTACCCTCTCCATTCTGTTCTTCGTTTTTGTATTTCTGATTCAAGACTTTTTTCATATTTATAAATAGTTGTTTGAAAAAAGCATTTTCATTTTCTATTCGGTGAAAGACAGACGGATCCTATGCACAGCCAACGATTACTTAGTTTATCTGATGTGTTGGTGGGGAAAGGTATTAGAGGAGGGAAAGTCACTGAAGAGCCACGTGTGTGTTCATGTAAAATATTCAGGTTAATATTTACAAAAGACTTTAAAGCCAAAACCAGAAAGAACAATTTGTTCAATCATTTATTCATTCACTTATTCAGCACGGTATGTACTGAGCACCTAGCACTGTTGTGGGCTCTGGAGATACCATAGTTAAACAAAACAGACAATACTTTTGCTCTCATGAAACTTACATTCTAGTGAGGGAAGATAGACTCTGAGCCAAAAATTACCCGAAGGAAAAATTCCTTTAAAGAGGACTCTTTGTATTTAATGAGCAAGGTAGAGGAATTATCTGATTACAGAAGAGTAGGTATTGGGAGGATTTATGTCTTTGTGACTGGTAGTCAATAAAATCATGTTAGTAAATATTTAAGCTTGGCACTGCTCAGAAACTATATACAATTTATGACCTAGTTCCTGAACTCAAGGAGTTTACAATTCCCACTTGCAAGATGTTCTTGTACCTCACACAGGCAAAGAGGTAAAAGAAGAACCATCAGATATTTTGTATGCCATCTGAATCAGAAGTACATCACCTTCCCGGTTATAATCAGGGTGAAGAAGGTTAAGAATCCTTAGGCCTTTACAATTCAAATAGTAATAGGAAGTTTTTGACACTGTGTGTCTGTGACTATTTGGTAAAAATCCAATGTAGTCATTGGCATGACAGAGAATGCATGTGGAGAAAGGGAGAAAGAGAGAGAGAGAGAATATCCAATCTACTTCGCTCATTCCAACGAACACACTATGATTAAAGGAGGTAGAAACAAAAAACCTGGCTTTTTTGTTGGTTTGTTTGTCTGTTTTTAACAGCCATAAGAAAGAAGGACCTTGAGCTTTATGAGGGAAAGACTATAAGACTTCTTTGGAATAACACTTCTGAAATTTCCTAAATTTCTATTCCCACTTACTCTTTCTTCAACTTTTATCTTTTCAATGCTCTTTGCCAACTGTAATCATAAATCAGGTTTTAAGACTGTTTTCATCATCTCCAGATATATTAGCCTCAGCGCTCATCAAATCCAAATCACCTTATGCTTCTGCTACACTTCTGGAGCTCATCAGAGCTACACCACTCACCTCCTCAATCTGGCAGCAGAAATAACTTAAGGACAACCATTCTGATATCCCTAATCACAGTTGCTTATTGTTCAAAACTGTGCCTTTCAAGTCTTTTTGTCTCTAAATTTACTCTGACAAGAACACTTATTCATCTAACAAACACATGTTGGGCACCCACCATGTGACATTATGTGGGACAACTGGGCCTACCAAGATGGTGCAGATACATGGTTGCTACCTTTGTAGAGCTTATGGTTGAGAAGCGGACCAAGTCCACAGCTATAAAACGAGGTAGAAAGATGCAAGCCCATGAAAGAGACAAATGAAGTACCATGTTTGCTTAGAGAAAGCTTATGGTTGGGAACCTTAGGATGGTGGCACTGGAGAAAGACTTTAAGGGATAGGTAGGGCAGCAACAGATCGGGGACAGGTGAGATGATGTGAGTTTACATTTTTTATTTACCATTTTCTCTTCTGAGTATGTTATACAGTACTTCCCATTTTTATTTATATTCCTCAAATGAGGTTTTCCTAATAAATCTGTTTTAAACTCATAAACCTCTCCCTTTATTGTCTTCCATTAATATTACTTTAAATGTGTAATAAGTTTGCTTTTAATTGGGCAGTTAATCAACTTTACAATGAAAGTTAAACAGCAATACCTAAGTCCCAATAGCAACATCAACTTACAAAAAAACTCCTCAAATTTCCATGTTTTCATAAACCCTGAAGACCTTTTTCATTCTACTGCTTGCATACAAATAATTGTGCGTAATTGTTAAAAACCAGTATTTATCATTCTGAATTATACTTTTTCTCATCTGCTATTATTTTCTATAGTCCTTTACCCATTTTATGTTTTTCATACTTATCATTCCTACCAGAAATATACTATTTTATTGTATCAATGTATCATATTTGCTGTCTTATTTCCCTACAGGTATATATGTGGGCTTTTTCTAGTTTTTATATATATTAATCAGTGTTTGTATACATATCCATATGCCTTTTCTTTCCTTTGAATTATGTCCTAGTATATGCTACATTTTCCAAAGTTAAATAAGGTAACATACAATTTATAGTTAAGGGTGTGAGCACTTGCAGACTAGCTGTGTTTGAATCCTGGCTTTTCCCCTTCCCCTTTGTGTGAACTTGGGCAAATTAACCTCTCTGAGGCACAGTTTCCTCATCTAAAAAATAGGAATAATAATGGTATCTACCTCATATGATTAGTTTGAGAACTATATGAGATAATATATACATTATTAGAACTATGTACACCATTAGAACTATGCTTAACGTATTGTGAGTATTAAATAATGTTCGTTATTAGTGTATGTGATTCTTAGCATACTATTTGTTGCATTCTAAAACTCAATAAATGCTAATTTCCTTCTTTTCATCCACCCAAATTATAACTTGGACAAAGTGTTTGAGCATTTCTATTAATCATGGAATTATAAGCTCAGGGTTGTGAAGACTTTTAAAGGTATAGTCTCTGATTAATGTCACGTGTGTCCAAGATGCTTTCCAGAAAAAGACCATTACTCCAGAATCATCAGGTGCCTCTAAACTCATCTTTGTGTATTGTTGTTCTTATTTTATTGGATCCTACATCACATTTATTTACATTTGAATTTTTCCATTGTAATAGATGGAGCCCTTGGTTTCAAGTAAAAAAATCTCAACCTTTTACAGGAAGGAAAGGTAGAAGAACAGCTAACTGGGTGCTTGTTTCCTCCCTCTGTCTCTGGTCTCTGCTTTTCTCTGTGCATTGGTTTCATTTTCTCAACCTGGCTTCCTCCACATAGTAGAAAACTCGGCCACCAGGAGCTCCCATGCTTCATGTTGATGCTGACTGAACTCTACCAACTCTGCCTTCCCAGGGAAAGAGTCTTATTGGCCTGGCTTGGGTCAGTTGCTCACTCCTAAACCAATCAGCTGTGGCCAGAGAATTGGGCACTATAATAGGCATTCCCTGTCAGAGCCAATTGTCTGAAGTGGAAGGAAGACGGGGCCAAATGGAAGGGCTCTGGTCAGACCAAACCATAGAGTCGATCAAATCAAGTTACTAGAGGAGCCTGACATACCTGTTTCATATATGTTTACTGTTCTTGTATGAACCTCCTCCCCTTGTGGGAACTACTCATATCTTTGACCATTTGTCATCAAGATATATTTTTCCCTTATAAATTTATATCATTTCCCTAATAGGTTTGGAAATACAATTGTGCAACCATTGAGAAAATTTAGGAGGCATCAACAAGATTACTGAAGAACGACTATGTTCAAGGAGTTGTTCTTGGTGTCATGACAAGTTCAGAGAGCTGCATCACTATAGAGGATTCAGTTTCTAGTGGGGTTGAACAACATCAATACAAAATGAAATAGCAAAAGGCTATACAATAGTGGCTCCTCAACTATGGAGACCGTGTTCTTAAGAACTCTGAGGCAGAGATATAGGGAAAGAAACAAACAAAAAATCTGAGAGCTGCTTGATGGGAGGGGGATGGAGACAGGGGAGAAGGTAAAGGGATTAGGAAGTACAAATTAGTAGTCACAATATAGCCATGGGGATATGAAATACAATTTGGAGAACATAATAAATAATGTTGCAAAGATTTTGTAGTGGGTTAGATGGGCACTTGTCTTGTTAGGGAGACCACTTCATGGACTGTGTAGATGTCTGACCACTGTGCTGTGTACCTGAAGCTGAAGCTGAATAATATTTAACGTCAACTATAATATATATATATATATACACACACACACACACACACACACACACACACACACACGTCACAGGATGTGGTGTACAGCATAGGGGATATAGTCAACGGAATTGTAACAGCTATATACGATGTCAGAGGGACAGTAGATTGGGGGAGGGGGGTTATCACTGTGAGGGGTGTAAATGTCTAACTATTACATTGTTTTGTACACCTGAAACAAAAAACAAAAAACCAAAAAAAACTCTGAGGCAGAAGGACCTGCGGTTCACGAACTTAAATCCCTATGGTGGAAATCATCCTAGAGGAAATGATGTTTGGAGTAAACCTTTGAAAGCCATGAGAATTATGTTTTCTTGTACTGAAATAAATGACTTTTATATATCTTAATAATCGTAACTACTACAGGAATATTTAACCCTTTACCATTTTATACTCACTAGCAAAACACTTGTTAGGATTTTTTTTTTTTTTGAGTTTCAATACAATGTTTATAAATCATTTCATATGATTGCTAAAAATGATCATAGTGAGAAGAACTCTCCCTAGGGTTGGTCCTCCTCTGAATGTTCAAGTTCTTTCTTAATTTGTGATTTGGTGATTTCTATCAGACACATTATTTTCCTGTCCATATTTCTTACATACCAGGAACTTCCTACAACATGTATCTGTGACTCTGCCTAAAGGCTTTTTTTAGCTGCAGGGGCAGACTGAGGGGTCAGGGGGCAGGCTGGAAGTGCTGGGTACTTAATGCCTCCAGGAGCAAAAGAGAGTTGGAGGTAAAATGCACCAGCTCTCACCAGTTGGGTAGGAAGCCCTTTGGGTAGGAAGCCTCAGGTGGGGCCTACACCGTGTCCCAGAGGTCTCCAGCTGACCACAACCTTAATGTGTTCATTAACACTTTGTGCTGATTTCCTAGGATCGCATCTAAACAAACTCCTCGCATTAAACAACCTTGTTTTAAGTCTGCTTTGGGGAGAATCAAGCCTAAGATGAAGTTTGACTCCAGTCTTGGTCTGCCTCCTAAATATCTGGATCCCATAGAAATGTTAGAGGCTTGAGATGGACAAGCCTTCCAGAATTGACCTGCCCCCAAACCCAATACCCAGAGTTTTGCAGCCCTGGATCTGCCCATGGTAACTTTGTGCCTGGTACATGTATATCTCTCCTTTCCTTCCCCATGGATACCACAGGAGGTACTTCCAAAAGCCCAGGATTATTACTGCTTGTCTTCCTCGGTCCTGCCCAAATTCTCATTTCAAAAATTTCCACTTTGGCTCTGTTATAATCCCTTTTCTATGTTCAGCCTCCATTTCTCTCTTTTTCCAGCTACCCATGGAGGGAGTGACCTACAATTTACATATACCAGAGCTGAAATTCTGCAGTTGCTAATAAGAATAAATAAGAATTATGAATAAGAAAATTGAATAAGAATTGTGCTTGAGAATGCTGTGGTTAGGGAGTGGTAAATAGTGTACTGAAAAGGAAGTAGAAATACAACCTGAGTAATTAGGGAAGGCCTCATAGAGAAGGCTGTAACCCCTGACCTATTCCAGTCTCCCATTTTACAGATGCAGAGACTGATGTCTATGAGGTTAAGTGACTGATTCAGGGTCCCACAGCTTACGAATGGTGAGCTGCCCCTCACTCCCCACCCCTCAGTTCCCTCTGTGCTCCACCCAATGCTGCCCACTCACCATTGATCCAGGGGCAGACTTGCTTCTGCCTTTGTCTTTTGTTGGCCTTGAAATTTGCCAGGAGGGCGAGGCTCTGAAAAGGATGAGAACAAATAGCACATTATCCTTAGCACTTTCCACACTGCACAATGTCAGTTGTCCTAAGTGGGTTTGGATATGGGTTGGAAATATTGTTTGTTTTGTTTTAAATCTTGGAAAAAATTCTAGTTGCATGGAATTTTTTTCTCCAGAATTAATCATGAGTAGCACACTCTTTAGCTTTGTCCTTCTGCAGAGCAGAAAACAAAATAGCCATTGTAGGCCCCCTTTGTTTAAACCCCAGGACTAATGACGCTGGTCACCCCTCCCACTGAGCAACCCTTGGATATTGGTCTCTCTGGAGACACTGAGTACCAAGGGTGGCAGAACGCTGCTGAGTAAGCCCTTCCTCAACCCAAACTTGATTCCAGGGAGACAATTCCTCTGACTGTTTGTTCTTCAGCTTAGTTGTATCAAATATTCTCAACAAGTTGTTCCAATTTCTGATTTTAAAATAAAAATAAAAAGATCAGCACATTCCTTTTATGTTTGTGCAAGTGAAGCAGAGGCAAGAAGCTGGGGAAACTCTAGCAAAAACCTTTTGATATGTAACTGGAGTGATTCCCTACTGAAGTCCTGAAAAATGAATTAAAAGAATATATTTACTTTGCTTCAGATGCCGAGATTGTATTTTTGGTACTTTCTACAGACTATAGGATCGATATTCTAAGAATGAGTCTGTCTTTATTAACCTCCAGTAATAGTGACTCAGGTATAATTGGGGATCCATTAAAAGGCAACTTTCTCTTCCCACATCATACTGTTTTAAAGGGAAGCATGATTAGTATTCACTATAGAACAATGCTATTCATTATGAAGTCATTTAATTAAAAATATAATTTCCCATAATGTCAAGTTTCAGGCAACTCAACATTCGTTGAAGGATATACTGACAGTAATATTATACACACTGTACTGCTCTCATTTTCTGCATTGACTCATGTCTAACTCAGATCTAATCAGGAATCTCTCACTACAGAAAACACTCTTTTTCTGCAGATAGTTTTTTGGTGTGTACTGTTACCAGGTATAGATGTATACTATCCACCTAAGGGCCCACGCCTGCCCCAGAATCTGTCTTGTACCTAATATGTGCCGTCACCAACTGAAAAATGGACACAACTTCTATTGCCCACTCCATAAGATGGCCCCGCCATCAGGGACCCTGCTTTTCTTGTGAGGAATCATTGTAGAAAAAAAAAAATATTAGAGCCTCTAGAAAATCAGAGGTACCTAAGGGAAAAAAGGGAAGAAATTATAGGAAGCAGGAACAGCTCAAGGGAACTATTTCCAGGAGCACATATCCAGCCAGGGATGAGCCTTCTTTTTGGCTAACATCTCCTTGAAAACAAATAAATATAAATATGAAAAGAGAGGGGAAAACCTTCTAGGAAAGCACTGTGATCATCAGTTATTTTTATTTTAATATGGTCTATGTCAGCCAGATGCTCCCCTTCTCACAAACCAGCTGCACCAAGAAGATGGAATTTCGTTTGCTGGTGTGGGGATTTAGAACGAGTCACTCCAAGATGTGCCTCTGTAGTACGTGGATTGTTTTGAGCTAGAGGTAACCAAGACCCTGTGGGCTCAAGAGAAACTTCTGCCGTCATTTAACTACCTAGAAGAATTTGAATTAGAGGCTGTGCCCATAATAAGAGATTCTCAGAAATAACTTTTTTTTTTTTTTTTTTAACCTATCTATAGGTCAGGGCAAACTTCTAATTACTAAATATCCACCGTTCTTATCATCCTTCAATGACATTTTGAAGCGCCCAAGGCACCTTATTTTATCCTTAGCTCAGAATGTCATATATACCACATTTTCCCTTTCTGATTTTGAACCACTCATGCATGTGGGATCTCTGATTCTCTCATGCATATGGGGTTCCCATATATGTATGTATTAAATTTGGTTTTCTCTTCGAATCTGTTTCATGTCTATTTGATTATTAAATCAGCTAAAATAACCTTGAGGGTAGAGGAAAATTTCTTCCTCTTCCACAAGGGGGAAAGAAAAGTAGACAATTCTAAAGCATAGTGCCCTTCTGGAAGTGGGGCAGGCTGTGTGTGTGTGTGTGTGTGTGTGTGTGTGTGTGTGTGTGTACAAAATGAGGGCACAGGACACCCTAGGAGAGGTGTAGAAAGAGGGTGAAAAATGCCCAAAGGAAACATCATGAATTTCAACATGTGGCCTAAGAAAGGAGTTAATACTCTGCCCGCTCTTCCTCCTCTTTCATCTCCTTCTCCTCATGCTTTCCTTTCTCCTCCCATTTGAGATTTGAGCTTTGCTTAACCCTTGCTCCCAGGAACAAGAATTTAAACCAAAATGATTATTATGAGAATTTAGCAGCATTATTCATTAAATTGGCTTTTCTGGGGAGTATGCTATACCTAAGTGCCATAATAAGTAATAATCATATTACTAGTGACTAACAATTAATAATCATTATTGTCACATAATTATAATTATCATATAATAATAATATAATATTATTATTACCATTCTTTTCCTCTTCTTCTTCTTCCTAATTATTATCATCATCAAAGCTTTTTTGGAGAATTTTGTGCCAACTTTTGTACACTGCAGCTCCCAGGCTGGACCACGAAGGAATTTAAGGATAGTGGGTAAATAAATGGGCAGGGCTGCTGGATACAGACTGCAGGCTGGGCCCTGTACTCCAGGGTCAGACCAGAAGGGTGAGTGGATTCTGAAGTCTGATCTGTGCTAAGCCAGGTAGAACACCTTGGCTTATAACAGTATCTGCAAGTAAGATGAGACATCTTTTCCCATTTGGACACAGGCTATGGGCTAGCTGCGGCCCTGAGCCTAAGACAGGCCTAGGGACTTATCACCAGGGTGGGGAAGAGCTAGCAAAAAAAATGCGAAGGCTTTTTGGAGAAGTTCCAAAACCATAATTTGGGGGTATTAAGGCCAAGTGGGAGAAACAAGCATTGGGGGAACAGTGAGGAGGAGATGCACAATCAAATGTTTAGGTTCAGAACTGTGACTTCAGCTGACAGGCTCCTTTCGTGCTGCCTCAGGTGGTTTTCATTATATTACCTTCACCTCTGGTGTCTTCAAGATTCTCTTTAGCTTGTGCCATTCATACTTTACCTAAGATTTTCAGAAATTCAGTTTGGTCAGATGCTGGGTCCTGCCTGTATTGAAAGAGCTCTTAGAATTTCCTCTTTATCGCCATATACATCTTTAATTCTCTCATCTTTAATGACTAAAGTGACATTTGGTCCTTTAACAAGTAATCAGATTTGCTTGATCCTTGATTTAACCTGAGGATATCTTTAAGCAAAACTTGTTAGAAAGTCAGTGAACGTGTGGCTCATTCGCCTGGAGCCTGTGAAGGATGTTACAGCTGCTGCAGCAAGACAAGCAGGCTTTGTCTGGACTGAGCCACAGCAGTGTCCCATGCTCATCCTTGCTCTCCATTTAGCACTTCATCTTTATCTCATGTTTAACAAAGCATAGTCTGTGCAGGCAGTCTGTGGTAAGCATAGTGAATCAGCCTATCCTTCTGGAAGGTGGCAGCAGTATAGAGTGTCTAAATATTTATTTCAAATATAATCTATTCTGTGGTCCTCTGCATCCAAAGATTTTTCCAGTGTAAAATACCTGTGGCTGAATAATTCATATGGCTTTTGCAATAAGAGGCCATGCAAATGGACTCAAGTGTCACAATCACTACCAACCTAATATAAACCACACAGCTGGCCCTCCTAGAGATGGCACAGAGGAGGAAGGGCACTCTGCTTTGAGCAGTATTGCCACCTGATAATGCATATTGGTAGGGGTCCCTTGTGGTATGGAGAGCTATGAATGAGGGTATAGTAGACAGAATGGACTAGGCTGTCTATAGCAACAAACAACAGCCCCAAAGTCTCAGTGGCTCAACATAATGAAAATTGATGGTTTACTCATGCTAAATGTCCAGCATGGATGGGCGGGGAGATTTAGGCTGAGCTAGTCCATCTCAGCATATGCTTTTACAATTACCTCCACTGGAAGAAGAAAATAGTGAATCACACACTGGCTATTAAAGCCTCTGTTTGCAAGTGACTCATGTCAGTTGTTTCCATTTTATTAGCCAAAGCAAGTCATATGTCCACACCTAATTACAAAGGAGGCAGGGAAATGCAATCGTACCACATATCCGGAAGGAAGAGAGAATGGCAGTATTTGGAACGACTCCAATAACTACAACTAGGGGTCCATGTGGAAGGACTCCAGTGCCACCTTTGTGTTCCAGTAGCTCTGTCATGAAGAGTCTCTGGTCCCACTCCCAGTATAAGAACGCAGGATATGGTGAGGCCAAAAAGGAACACCCACGGAGCCATAGATAGGGGAGTCATAACCCTATATTCTAGCTGGCGGCTGGGTTGGAGACACAGGAGGCAGGAGGTGCACGATCCGCAACCTGCCGGCCGCTTCTCTACCAACCAACCAACCCCTTGCTGACTGCAATCGGCGCTTGCTAGCTCAGCAACGGCAGTTATATCAGTGGCTAATGGCTAACCGGTAACAGCCGATGGCCAACTAGTCACAGCTGATGGCCATCTAGTACCAGAGGCAGCACCTTTCCATGTGAGGCCAAGAGCCTGGAAACTGCTCTCTGGGACTCTGTCCCCACAAGCTCTCAACAGAGATCAGGAAAAAAGATGGCCACATTCACATGTCTGGTAACTACCCTCACGACTCAGGCACCTTATTTCCAGAGATAGGTCTTGTGGACAATTATCTAGAGAGAAAAGCAGTAAGTCTTAACTCTTCCAAGCAGGTTTACTATATTTTCATCTTTAAAATAAAGAATTACATAA
Organism: Rhinolophus sinicus; assembly: GCF_036562045.2. Taxonomy (NCBI): domain Eukaryota; kingdom Metazoa; phylum Chordata; class Mammalia; order Chiroptera; family Rhinolophidae; genus Rhinolophus; species Rhinolophus sinicus. The sequence continues at coordinate 44,111,196 of NC_133755.1, read as the reverse complement.
AACACACATACCATTATTGAGAAGTAACATATAAAAGAGACTGATTCTCAGAGGCTTCAGAAATGAAACATAACTCTAGGTAGTAGACACTAACTGTCTGAAGGGACTACTCTTTCTATTGTCCTTCCCTTCCACATTTGAGTCACATATTAAAACTGGTGGGAACCTGGAAGCCATTCTGTTCAACATGGCCCTCTCTCCAAGATAAAGCAGGTTGGATCACAGTGGACCCAAGCTGGGCCAGGGTCTCTTCCCTAGGAATAACAGAAAAATTTCCGGGAAACAAGGAATTTGACTAATTGGTCTGAGTTGTCTCTTAATTGGAGATGTAACTGAGACAGTTAGTGCTCACTAACTATCCATATCCATATGCTCCTCCTGTGTCCGTTTCCCTTGCAGGTAGATTGGAGCCATATGATTAAGTCCTGGCCAATGGGAGATGAAAAGAAGTGATTCCAAACACTTTTAGGCTTGACTGTTGAAAATATCCCTGATATCATTCCACTTTCTGTTTCCCCACAATAGTGACCTTGGAGGCCACATGTTCCAGATAGCATAGCATAGCTATGGGCTTCTCCATCTTAGAAGGGCTTCTCATCCCACAAAAAATTGTGACATGAATGAAGAAAGAAATCTTTATGGTTTAGGACGTATTTCTTGCTTCAATATAACCTAGACTATCCTAACACAGCACCAACACAAGAGTGGCCTCATTCTGCCAAGAAGCAAAGAAAAGCTGATCTGCAAAAAGGGAGAAAAATGATGTACATGTGCATAGAGGAGCAGAGATGAGAAAAAGAGGCCCTGGGTCCTTCCAATTCCTGGTTCCAATCCCTTCTGGAAGGTAAATCACATTTCTGTTCTTGGTTTCTGTGATTTTCTTGTATCCTTATTATAGTAAATTTCTTGTTTTTCGTAAGCTTGTATCAAAGAGTTTTTGTCCTTTGCAACCAAAAAAAAGTTATATAATACCCCTATCTCATTCTATAATTCATTATACCATGAAAACAACTAACAAACTAATACTTGGATTCTAACTTGGATTTCTAATTCCTTCATGCTAGGAATGCCAAGATCTACAGCAAAATTTTGTTCAGATGGAGTTTCATAGTAGAATCAACTCCTAAGACACAATTCTAGAATTACAGATCTTCTCTATCCAAAATTTAAATAAAGGTAGATAATCTTTTCAGTTTTATTGGTTACAAATGACCAACTGACAAGTTACTCAACTTCTACAATTATATCAAAATTCTAGAGCTATCAAGAAAGAGTTGCTTGTTAAGAAGAACAGCTAAGGAATTGATTGGCTCTTCAGAATCTGTGCCAACTTCCTTTCTACAGGCGGGATAAATAGTGGATACCTTTTATAGAAAGAAAGCCATCATCTTAGGATGAAAAACTCTTTCTGTGCTGTGAACAAGCTGAATGCAATCACAGAAACTGCAGACAAAAGAGCTTTTGATGACAGATATTGCTGATGCCTAGTGCCTTCAAAGACATTCCAGGAAAGGTGAGGGAATAATTATGACTAACAATAACTCATGTTTCTTCCAGGATGTTACTCATTGGTCCAATGGACCACTTGAGATATATGTCAGTGAGTCAGCTCATATTCAGTTTGGCAAAAAGATCCCAGGTCCCCAAGTTCTTTGCATTGAAATGGGTAAACACTAAATGGATATACTCTGGGGGAGAAGTAAGGCAGTAAAGCTTTAATAGTAAAACAAGAAAAAGAAATTTTTCTCTTCTGGTTTCCCCATGCACCATCTCACCCCATCATCTGAGCAAAATGAAATTATCAATGCCAATGAAGAAAACCTTAAGTGTACCCTTCAAAAGATAAGGGCAGAAACACCGGTAGGAAACAAGGAGAGTCTAACAACCTACCAAGCTCTGAAACAACATGAACTTATAGGTTTACATTGCAACTTATATAATGATATCCCAAAGCCAGTTAAAATAATAATGATTACAAATAAAAAGGAGGTTAGACTGGATGGCCTAAGGTCTTTTATTTGAAATTCCATGATGAAAGGACTATTTGTACTCATGTAGCTCAAGGGCCAAACGTGAGCTTTGATGAAATTTTATCCTATGATAATGATATTGACATTCATTATTTCACATCATACATTCAGAAGTTTATTAAATATAGGTACAGTTTAAAGAATAGAAAACCAATACCCAGGTATTCACCACGTAGCCTAGTTGAAGAATAAAATATTAACAGTAACTTGTAAGTTCCTGCGCCTGCCCCAGTTGGGTTTTCCTCTGCTCATTCTCCATCCATAGCCACCCAGAGGTTACCACTAGTTCACACTTTTGTGTTAAATCATTCCCTACTTTCTTTATGGTTTTACCACCTATATTTATATACCCAAACAACACATTATTTAGTTTAGAAATTTTGGTAGCTGCATAAAGAAAGATTAAAGTTACACTATTAATTGAAAACTCAGGGAAGAACACAACAGAATCTCTTGCTGTCAGCTTCCCTGAGAGTTTACAAGAGCCCTTTCTGGGGAAGTCAGCGGGCAAGGTTGTAAGCTAGACTTTAGCAAACACAGTGCTCTGCACACTCAGGGCATCTGGCAAGGTTGCCAGGTGAGCCTCGTACTGGAGTCAGGCAGAAATATGGTCAGAGAGTACGGGATGCTCTCTATTTTCTACCTTACTTCCAGCTCTCAGATGTAAGTTTAAGCAGAAAGTTTGGTGATTTACAATGGTGTCCTCTTCTGATCTAGGCATCAGGGCATGGGAAAGAGAACAGAAAATTTGTCAACAAATGATCATAACACAGGTAAGAATCATGGCAGGGCTTATTTAAGCATTCTGTCCTCAGGTTGAAATAGAGAGTAAAAAAACAGTGGAAATAGAGAGTAAAAAAACAGTCACCAACATGTCTGTCACTTGAGTGTCAGGCTCCTCTCTGGGATAGTTGTCCTCTGTCTGTTGATAACTATACTGGAATCTCCCTTCACTGTCCTCATGGGGATTCCCTTTGCCTTTGTCCTGAGTTGGAACACCTGTTTCTTATATCCAGGACTGGAATGCACAATTTGTGAGCCCAGTGAACAAATGAAAATGCAGAGTTCCTTGTTTAAAAACTATTAATAATTTCAAAATGGCAACAACTGAGCATTAAACCAAGTATGAGGCCCTTCTACATGTGAGACCCTGTGTAACTATATGGGTTGATGCCCTCAAAGCCACCTCTGCCTGTATCTCATGTCTTCCTCTTTCCTAGTTTACTCTCTTGTTTTAGTGGAGCACATTCCCCAGTAGTGCTTTAAGAAAGGGTACATGGGAAATAAGATTTTGAGACTCGAATGTTTGAAAATGTCTTGGTTCTACCCTCATACTTGAATGTAAGCCACTTTACTGAACAACACTGTATTCTAAATGTTGCTCCCTGGAGTTGTGGAATACAATAGTCCTGCTTGATTGATGGTTTGGCTGGATATAAAATCCTAGGATGGAAATAATTTTCTTTCAGAACTATATAGGTATTGCTGCACTGTCTTCTTGTTTATGGTGTCTGTGGAGAGATCTGAAGTTATTTGGATTCTTAATTCTCTATATGTGTGTTTATTCCTTTCTAGAAGCTTATATAAATTCTCTTTGCTGCAGAGTACCAAAAATGTTAAATGTGCCTTTGTGAGGGTCTATTTTCATCTATTGTGCTTAGGACTCGTGTTGATCTGACAACTCATGTTCTTCAGTTCTGAGAAATTCTCTTGAATTATTTCATTGGTGCTTTTCTCTGCTCTACTTATATGTTTCTCTCTTTCTGGAACTCTTATTATTTGGATAGTGAACCTTCTAGAACATACCTCTCACTTTCTTACTGTTTCCTCTGTGTCTACTCTTTGTTCTACTTTCTGAGAAAATCCTTTAGCTCACATTCTAGCCCTTCTACATTTTTATTTCATTATTATTTTTAATTTCTAAGAGCTTTTTCATCCTCTAAATGAACCTTTTTTATAGCATCCTGTTCTTGTTTCAAGTATGCAGTGTTGTCTATTATCTGATAGAGGAATTCTTGTTTGTTTGTCTTTCTTTCTTTCTTCCTTTCTTTCTTTTCTCCTCTCTGTATAGTCGCTGTTGCTCTATGTTGCCTTTTATATTTATTTGTGTCTCTATCTTTTTCATTGGGGACTATCCTCAGATATCTGGTAATCCTTGGGTTTTTTTGCTCTTGATTAATCGTGGAAAATTAAAAACTGATCAAAAGTATTGAGCAAGCTCTTTCCCAACTTGCAAGACGACGGGTGAAAAAGCTGAGAAACCGGACAATAAGGAGAAGAAACCTGAAGCCAAGAAGTTGATGCTGGTGGCAAGGTTAAGAAGGCTAACCTCAAGGCCAAAGCCTAAGAAGGGGGAGCCCCACAGTAGCTGAAACCCTGTCCTGGTCAGAGGAATTGGCAGATGTTCCCAATCAGCTATGTATTCTCGAAAGGCCATGCACAAGAGGAAGTATTCAGCAGCTAAATCCAGGATTGAAAAGAAAAAGGAGAAGGTTCTTGCTACTGTCACAAAACCAGCTGGTGGCAACAAGAATGGTGGCATCCAAGTAGTTAAACTTCGCAAAATGCCTAGAGACTATCCTACTGAAGATGTGCCTCGAAAGCTGTTGAGCCACAGCAAGAAGCCTTTCAGTCAGCACGTGAGAAAACTTGAGGCCAGCATCACTCCTGGAACCATTCTGATCATCCTCACTGGGCGCCATAGAGGCAAGAGGGTGGTTTTCCTTAAGCAGCTGAGCAGTGGCAACTTGTGACTGGACCTCTGTCCCTCCATCGAGTTCCTCTTCATAGAACACACCAGAAATCTGTCATCGGTACTTCCACCAAAATTGATATCAGTGGTGTGAAGATCCCCAAACATCTCACTGATGCTTACTTCAAGAAGAAGCTGCGTAAGCCCAGACACCAGGAGGGGGAGATCTTCAACACAGAGAAAGAGAAATACAGATTACAGAGCAGCGTAAAATTGATCAGAAAGCCGTGGACTCGCAAATTCTGCCAAAAATGAAAGCTGTTCCTCAGCTCCAGGGCTACCTCCGCTCTGTGTTTGCTCTCACCGATGGGGTTTATCCTCACAAACTGGTGTTCTAAATTAATTATGAAGAACCTAATTAAATGCCTGAACTGTTAAAAAAAAAAAAATTCCTGAGCCAGTGAGCAGGGCTTGCCAACTTTAAACTTTACTCTGAAGTGATCTGGATGGGCTGTTTCTTGGGGGACCTCTGAAGTTAATGTTTTTACATTTTCTTCTTGTTCTGGTCAAATTCCCAAAGAAGAATTTTCTAATCTCCTGCTTGGTGGATGAGAGTATGGCTGAGAAATAAGTGAGGGAAGAAGTCTGGAGAGTGAATATATAGCTAATTCTGTCCCACCCCCTGCCTCGCTCCGTCTCCAGGAGGAAGCCCTGCACTCAGCAGTGCCTGGCATCTTTCAGTCCAGGACCATCTATTTTACTCTCTACAGAGACAAAAACCTCCAGATTTCTGTGAGGATGGGGGGGAGACAGTCACCTGGTGCCATGAAGAGGAAAAAGGAAGCTAGGAATCCATCTGCTCCTCAAGTAACGTTTTCTTCCTTATTTGAAATCTCTCCTTTACTCCAGTCCTAGGCATACTTGACGCTGCCAACTCCTGAGACTTTTGAGGATTCTGTGGTTTGAAGCTGGGGATTAAGCTTTCTTGGTTCTGTTAAGGCAGTTACCACTTGTCCATCTGCTTTCCAGCTTCCTAAATTTTATTGCTCTTACTCTCTCTCCTATTTCTCCTACACTTACGTGATTATGTCTTTTGTAAAAATCTCTTTAGTGCAGTTTTAGGGTGCTTCAGGAGGAAGTAAAATTAGATACATGTATTCAATCCACCATCAAAACTCAGAACCCCACTGGCTTCCTTTAAACAGTCTTTTTGGAATTTGCTGTACCTTGTTTTTACTTAACCAAATGTAGTGATTATGTTGTGGGTGCACTGGCACGGCAATGACAGCTAACCGTCACATCCCAGCCATGGGCTTCAGCTAGTGGCCTGATGTGGGAAATATCTATGGGATTATCTGTTCAGCACTCTCTCCTCTCCTCCAGCTGCCTCCCAGGTTGGCCACCTTAGGAGCTATGATTTAGGGAATAAGCACACTTTTTTTTTTAAAGGGAGAGGGATTTTAAAGTGTCTTAGTATTAAAATGCAGATTTTACTGGTACTTAAAAATTTTCCCTCAGGAACCTCTTGGTGGAGAAGAAAAGGTATGGACTTTAGATCCAAAGAGATTTGAGATCTATATTCAAATACTGTAACTTTGGGCAAGTTATTTGATCTCTTTTCTTCACATGTGAAATGGGAATTAAAGGCACAGGGATTAAAAAAAATTTTTTTTTAAAAAAGGTCCTTTGCATATGGTTAAGCCCTATAAATGTGCCTTCTTCCCCTATTTTCCTCATCTGTTAGCAACAGCACTGAGATAGTATAGCTTATTCTGCACAGCAAATAGTCCCACGAGTGTTAAAGGAGGACTTATCAGCAAAGGCAAAACTGATCTACCAGCAGCCTGGGGGAATCTTTGAGAAGGGTACTCCTTACAGAATTTTATTTGAAAAGGGAAAGGTAACTGAGAACCACTATATCTGTCAGGCAGGGTGGGGGGAGGTTTAACACCATTTAACTTTTTTTCTCCTTGTTTATTTCAACCATGAAGCCCCTGATCCCATATAATATAACTTTTGATTGGTAACAATTTTTGAGTCACTGATCCCTTTGACACTTTTCCCAAAAAAACATATGTGTACTCCCACAGCTACACTTTGCAGGAGTTTGCCCATCCTTTGGAGCCAAGGACATCACATTAATAAACCCTGACCTACACAAGTACTTTGATTTCACTGCAGTCCTTCTCATCCTCTGCACCCCCACACCACCTGCCCATAAGTAAAGAGACTGGCAAGCACCACCTGGCTCTGAGAAGGCTGGATTTTAGCAGGCCGCCTGGGGATGGAGTTGGCACTGGGGAGGAGTGGAGGTGTCAGGGCAGTACGCCCTTGCTAGTCCCCTCCTGCTGTTCCCAAAGCCCGGGGAGTGAGTGGCAAGCTCGGGTGAGTTGAGTCATGCAGCAGAAGCCCAGGACACACCCACTGGGGGACATCCTGACACATAGCGGGTGGCACTCTGGGAGCTTGTGGAGGCTCCCACTTCCCTGCATTCCTGCAGATGAGGAGAAGAGAGGAGAGGAGAGGGAGCAGGATGAGCTGAAGGAAGAACTGAAGGAAGAACCCTGCCCTTTAGAAGAACTGCTGGAGGACAGCTACTGTATCTCCCAGTTGCAGGGACAAGATTTTTCACTAGAATCTAGATGATTTTCTCCCTCTTCCCTGAGATGCATCTGCCAGGCCTAGTCGAGGGGAGTCTAGGGCTGGGCAAGAACGGAAAAGTAGTTGAGAACCCCCTTACAGGTCAGGCATGATGGAGGGAGGTTTAACATGGACTTTATTTTAAAGAAGGAAGTCTCTGATTCCAATGCATTTGAAACAGAACCCACACATAATACCAATATTAATTTAGTAACATTCTTTGAGTCACTGACTCCTTTGACACCCTGCCCCATGGTGGGCAGGACCAGAGAGCCCGCGTGGGTGGGACTGGATCTAGTGCACTGCAATTAACCCTAAGGCCTTCTTGAGCCACGACTGCGCATGTGCTGGGCAAGCAGGGTGAATTTGGAAGCCCAGGCTAGCAGTTCCCAAGCCTCTGTGGATAAGTTTGAGGTCCACTCTCCTCTGGGAGTCTGGAGCTAGGCTGAGCTCCTCGAGGGGGAGGGGTCTGCCCCATTCCCTGAGAAGTTGGGGTCGCAGGGCAGGTAGCTATTATCCCTCCAACAGTTGACACTCACCCACAGTTCTAAAGGGAGAACATCAACCATCTATTAATTCTGTAACTGTTCAATGTACAAAGGCCTAAAACAGACACCCCAGCCTATTTGCAGTAATATGACAACAACTGCATCCTAAGTCTTTTTGGGGGTACAAAGAGGAATATTTAAAAACAAGATAAAAAATAAATAAAAGCCACACTTGGTCCTTAGGATTAGTTTGCCTTCTGTTATTCTACCCTCTCACCAACAAAAGTGAGTGTTTTTACAAATTAAGAAACTGGCTCTGAGGGGTTGCTTAAGGTCGCAGTTAATAAGTGACAGAATAAAGATCTAAACTAGGTCTGACCCCAAGCCAGTGTCCTTGTGGGCGCTGCATTCCCTTCTCTGAGGTGAGGCAGATGTATCTTCATCACCATTAGCAAAGAGAACAAGACCCTCTATATATAAATAAAGATGCCGGCTGCTGAGGTACCTGGGAAAACTATTGCCTTTCTATCCTTTCTGACCACAAGGATGTCTTTGCCTTGAGCTGTTTACTCACTTCTCTTATGAAATGGCCTGCTGGATTTAAGATTGCAGCCTGTTAAAATCGATTTTTTAAAAAATCTAACTGGACCTACGATATGGTCCTAACTAGCCCATGTTCAGACCAAGTGATCCAACCAGGCATTACTGACAAACGGTGCACACACCCTCCCAATAAATGCAGACTTTAGAACAACCTTGGCCATTTAACCATCAATTAGCCAACTGCTCCACAGGTATTTAATGACTATCTCTGCCTTTCACCACGCCAATCTACTTTCTCCTTTGCCAGGTATTTTTTTCAAACTTGATTAAGATCCAGTTATGACTTCGTTGCTTAAAAACACTCATTGGTTTTCCACTATCTACAGGATGAAGACAAGGCTTGTCACAGGAGGCCCCTGCCTGTCCTTGCAGCTCTTTAAATTTGGAGTAGAGACAAAGTGAAGCCCCAAAGTAGCAACAAGTGTCTTAAGATAGCTGCAGGAGTACCAATTCTTGTCCTGGGGTCCCATGTGAGAATAATCAGAGTACAAAATGTAAACAGTAAATTAATTCCTTCACCCTTCAGCCTACACTTGACCATAATGGTGTGGTGCACACAGACAAATGCGGGCTGCTTCGAGTGAGGTGCTCATAGTTTCTTTTTCTTTTTCATAATTTTTTTAATTGAGGAATATTGGGGAACAGCATGTTTCTCCAGGGCCCATCAGCTCCAAGTCGTTGTCTTTCAATCTAGTGGTGGAGGGCGCAGCTCAGCTCCAAGTCCAGTTGCCATTTTCAATCTTTAGTTGCAGGGGGCGCCGCCCACCATCCCATGCGGGAATTGAACTGGCAACCTTGTTGTTGAGAGCTCGCACTCTAACCAACTGAGCCATCCGGCCGCCCAGTTTGTTTGTTTATTTATAACTCATTCCTATCTCTTTTGAAAAATGAGCAAAGAAGCTTTTGGGGTTGGGGTGGGGGGGAAGTTAGTTAATTAGAAATAGAAAAGCAGGACCAAAGGAAAAGGAAAAAGTAAATATTTCAGGTCTAAAGGTCAATCTCATAGCTAGGTAATGCTTCAAAGTTGAGTCTGGATTCCCTGGCAGCCAGGGCAAAAAGGGAAGCAGCATATATTATTTGAAAGAAGAAACTCACCAGTTCTTGAAAACAGGCAAAATATTTTACCTTTCTTTTCATTGCTTTTTTAATTGTGAAATTAATGCATTTTTTTCGGTGAAAAATTCAAATAACACAAACATATATGCCCACCTTACATACCGTGTTTCCCCAAGAAAAAGATCTTATTGTACTATAAGACCCGGTCTTATATAATACAACATATAAGACCGGGTCTTATATTAACTTTTGCTCCAAAAGATGCAATAGAGCTAATAGTCCAACTAGGTCTTATTATCAGGGAAACACGGTATACTTCCATTTCCCTTCTCCAGAAGTAAATCCTAGAGATGAACCCCTGAGATGAACCATTTATTTCTAGAGGTTTGGTTTTTTTTCAATTAGAAGTACTTACACAGCTTTCATAGAATGTGGGTTTCATTTGCTTTAAAAATTTTATCAGACTAACTATGTTCTTTTGTAACTTGCATTTTCACTCTATATATAATATATAGACACTCTTCTATATAATATATATAGATCTACCTCTTTTATTTTACTGACTATAATATTCCATTATATGGAGATAGCATAATTTATTTAACCATTCCCATTTCTGATTTTACAGTCTTATAAATAATGAGCATGCTTGTATATACACTTTTATAAATATATGTGTTTATTTCTATAGGGTAGATTTCTTGAAGTGAAACTACAAGATCACATGGCTTATATATTTAAAATTTTGATGAACTGTCTTCAAAAAGACTGCATCAATTTATACTCTCACCAACAGTATTCTAGAGTACCCATTTCCCCATTTCCCTGCCAACATTAGATATTATTGACTTTTTTCATTTTCTGGCACAAATTTCTAAATGGAATTTCTCCTGGCAAGGTCAGTATATTTTAATCAAGAAAGGAGACCAATGTGACAGTCTTATTTCTCTTGTTCTATTCTAGGGCAGTGGGTTTCAGGCTGTGCTCTACAGAGCCCCAGGAATTCTAAGGGATGGATGTGGGGGAGCACAAATGGACAGGACCTCTACCTGCTTAACCAGGCAACTGATTTTTTTGTCTGTTTCACATGATGCACTTTCAGATAAGATTTACTTGAAGATAAAATTCTGTTGTTAAAATAAATTTGCAAACCATGGGCCTGACTGAGCCTTGTTTCTTACTGAACCATGAGCAACGTGAAGAGGAATTGAAAATGTATTCCATAGTGGCAGCCAGTTAGCTCAGTTGGTCAGAGCATGATGCTTTAACACCAGATTTGCCGGTTCGATCCCTGCATGGGCCAGTGTGAGCTGTGCCCTCCACAACTAGATTGAAACAACTACTTGACTTGGAGCTGATGGGTCCTGGAAAAACACACTTAAAACAAATAAAAGTTAAAAAAAAGAAAAAAGAAAATGTATTCCTTCCAGGCAAAGAAGAAGGGATGTTAAAATAGTGACTCTACAGTTGTAGCCAGAATATTCTCATTTATACATTGTGTGTGTTTGTCTGCTAACAGCCTTGTTCATGCTAGGCTTCACCATATAATGCCCAATTGTTATCCTTTAACCAACACTAAAATACTATTTCTCCCCAAAATACCATTTCTTCCAAAATTTGGATTAAAATTCCCCTTCTCTAATTACCCACCCCCTCATAAAACACACACACACACATACATGCACCACTTGTGTGTTTTATGTCCCTTTTTATTTGTGCAAACTTGGTGTCAGCTAGGGCTTTCTTTCTCCTAACCTGGGTAAAATTCCATGGCCCATGATCCTCTAAGATCTCCGTGATTTCCTCTGAGCCTTAGGTTCCCCTGCCCTCTTCTGTCTTCTATTTCCCCAGGTTCTCTCTTTGAGATTCATCATGTGAAACCTAGCTCCTTCAGATTTAAGGACACATGCAAGCTCAAAGTGAAGAGATAGAAGATGGAAAAAGACATCCTATGCAAGTAAAAACCAAAGAAATCAGGATTAGCTATACTTACATCAGACAAAATAGTTAAGTCAAAACAGTAACAAGAAAAAAAGAAGGTCATTATGTAATGGTAAAGGGGTCAATTCATCAAGAAGATATAATAACCTCAAATAAATACACACCCAACACTGGAACACCTAAACATACTAAACAAATACCAACAGATCTGAAGGGAGAAATAAATAACAATATGATAACAATAGGGGACTTCAATATTCCACTTTCAGCAATGGACAGATCATCCAGACAGAAAATCAACAAAGAAATGTTGGACTTGAACCATACATTAGACCCTATAGACCTAACAGGTATTTATAGACTAATCCATCCAACAGGAGCAGAATATATATTCTTCTCGGGTGTACATGGAACATTCTCTAGGGTAGATCATGTGATAAACCACAAAACAAGTCTTAGCAAAGTTAGTAAGATTGAAGTCATACCAAATATCTTTTCTGACCACAATGGTATGAAACTAGAAATCAACAAGAGGAAACTGGAAATTTTACAAGTATGTGGAAACTAACAACACATTCCTGAACAACCAATGGCACAAAGAAATCATTAAAATATCTGTAAAAAAAATTTTTTTTAACTATCCCATTCACAATAGCATCAAAAACAATAAAATATTTAGGAATAAATGTAACCAAGGAAGTAAACAATCTGAACAATAAAAACTATTATGACTTTGATGAAAGATATTGAAGAAGACACAAATGGAAAGATAACTCACATTCATGGGTCAGAAGAATTAATATTGTTAAAACGTGCAGATCACCCAAGCCATCTGTGAAGTCAATGCAATTCCTATCAAAATTCCAATGATATTGTTCACAGAAATGGAAAAAACAATTCTAAAATTTGTATGAAACCACAAAAGACTCCAAATAGTCAAAGCACTTATGAGAAAGAAGAATAAAGCAGAGGCATCACATTTCCTGATTTCAAACTATACTATAGTATCTATACACTATTTACAATAGTTGCAGTAGTAATTAAAACAGTATGGTACTGGCATAAAAATAAACATATAGACCAAAGGAACAGAATTGAGAGCCCAGAAATAAACTTCACATAAACAGTCAACTAATATTTGACAAGAGGGCCATGAATACTCAATGGAGAAAGGATAGTCCCTTCAACAAATGCTGTTGTGAAAACTGAATAACTACATGTGGAAAAATGAAATTGGATTCCTATCTTACACCATTCACAAAGTCTAACTCAACTGGAATAAAGACTTAATCATAAGACCTGATACCATAAAACTCCTAGAAGAAAATATAGGGGGAAAATTTCTTCACATTTGTCTTGGCAATGATGTTTTTGGATCTGACACCAAAAGCACAAGCAACAAAACCAAAAAGCAACAATGGGACTTCATCAAACTAAAAGGCTTCTTAGCTGCTGGAATCTGGAAGAGTGTGAGTCCAGGAAGGCAGGCCAGGGACGTTAAATTGGTAGGTAATAAGGAATAAGGGCACTTGGAAGCTCCAGCAAGGGTGTTACTAATAAGTGATACAGAAGATTTTAATATTTTAGCAACTGGTTAGAGCTGATCCAGGGCATATTTGTCTACATTATCTCTGGTTTGCCGTCAGAATGCTCACCTAGGTTTCCAAATGTGGCCTGAAAATCTTACAAGTTCAGAGATTATTATCTATTCTACTCCTGACAGTTTACAGATGAGAAAACCAAGGTTGAGGAAGGGGTGGGTGAACTTGCCCACATGCACAAATAGTAACAAAGTCAGGATCCTCATCACCTAAATTTCAATCCAGGCCAAATGACGTAGGGAAAAATGGGCAAAACATCCTCACAGCAAATTAACTTGCCCATTCATCAATTTTAAATCATTTCGAAATTAGAGTTGCAATTTATTTTTAGTTGTGTGCATAGAGAAAGCATATATATTCTTCACAAGAGTAAAAGACCTTGAACATGGAAAACAAAGGGGCAGTGGGTCCAGATTTCTAGATAATTCGTTTTTAAATTATGTTCATGGAAAGCACCATGGCACACAGGTAGCATGTCTCAACAGAATCCATGCACCATTGCCAAAGCAAATTTGAAGAGAATACATCGAAGGAATTTAAAGTAAAAAATACTGACATAAAATGTCATTTTGTAACATTTGTCTACCTAGTTATGAAAAAGAAGGCAAGAAATAAGAAAAGACAGACAAAAATGACCCCATTTGCCATTAAGATATACTTTACAGAATTGCCAATAGAATCATGCAGGATGACTCTTTGGGTGCTTGGGGTTTTGTGTATATTGAGGAAGAGATGAGTATATTCATTCATTCATGTTTTAATAATAACTGCTGATTTTCGAATGGCCCTTTACAGTTTTAAAAATGCTTTCCTAAATATGTAGAAGATTATTGACATTGGAAATATTTTGCAATATATTGCTAAATGGAAATGTAAGCTACAAAATGTATGCACAGTTAAAATGCTACTATGGTACACCTGAAATCTATGTAATTTTACTAACAATTGTCACCCCAATAAATTTAAAAAAATAAAAATTAAAAATAAATAAAAGAAAGTGTGTGCTCTGTGTGTGCACATGTGTGCATACTTATAAAAAATTGAAATACTATTTGTTCTTGGTTGGTAAAATTATGAGTATTTCTTTAGTGTTTTCCTTTGTCTTTTTCTGTTCTCCAAGTATCTTGCATTGACCATGTCTTGCTTTTGTAATTAATTAAAAAATTTTAAGTGCCTCCATCTGCATTTTATATCCATTGAGCCTTATAATAGTCATGTGACATACACCTTGTTTTATAGAAAAGGATATTGAGTCTCAGAACTGGGTGACCTACTACTTGACAGACAGCAAGTATCAGAGCTTGGGTTTTCATTTAGGCCATCTGATTCTAAATCTTGTGCATTCCTCTAAATTATGATGCTCAATTCTTAGAGCTGACTTACATGATGGCTCATTGTAGCACATTCAGAGATATCTTTATGTTATCCTTGCAGTAGAGCATCATCCACTTGTTCTACCTGTTAGTTATTCTGTAGAAATCAGTTTTCCAATTAAAAAGGTAGCTGTTCTGAAATTGGCTCCAAAGGCTTGAAGCAAGTAAGCTCCCACAACAAATTCCTGCAGCTTTAATTCATCTGAGTAGCCATTATTTCCAAGCAGTACACTATGCACTACTCTCAAATGTTAAAAGCTTCCTGGATTCTCTCCTGGACTCTTGTCATTTTTCTCCATATCCAAATATCCACTCTTACCTGTTTTTCAAGGTATGTGTTTTTCTGTGATCTTCTTTCTTAAAAGCCACTTCTTGCTTCCTAATAGGTACTGTTCCACTGTGAAAAAGCAAAGAGAATTGTGGGGCAGTAGAGCTATGGAGTTAAATGTGACCACAAGCTCTGCTGGAAAGCTCTGAAAATCTAACCCACTATCCCTTTACCTCACAGATGAGCTCCGAAGGCTGCTCCTGTTGATTTTCTGGGCATGGAATATGAGTTCTCAGTCAATTGAAAGTCGCTGCCTTAGGATTTCCTGAATACTGTTTTATTCTTTGACTTTTCACACAACTTTTGCGGCATCAAGTAAATGTTGTGAACAAGTGACATTGTTCAGTTGGGAAATATTTGGACTGGGAGCTCTAGATCAGTTTTGTGAGGTACATATGGAAGTTCTGGGTTAAGCTAAGAATTTGTTGTGTACTTTTGCCAGATGAAACTCTACTTTCATCCTTCAGAACTAAGCTATGTTGTTCTGGGCCCAATTATGATGATTTCCAAGTGTTTATTTCTTCATTCTGTTTTTAAAAAATAATGTGTATCTTTCCGAGGATGCTGATATCTAAGTAATGAGACCCAGATATTCCTGGGCCTCATAGGCAGACCTGTTCTGAGCTCATAGACACCATGAAGTAGGACTTCATAGTAGACACCAGGAAGTATACTCTTCTGAACAATAACAAATTCAACTTCCCTAAGAAATTAACAAGAAACATAGCTTTTATTGTAGATTTTATGGAGCAATGCATGACAGAGTTGTATCAAGCACCACATGGCACACTTTAATAGAAACTCCTATTAAACACCTCGAGTCTCCTCAGAAATTTCCCTTCGGTTACCCCTTTACCCTTTAATTTTGTCCACACGTAGGTTCTAAGTTTGCCCTAGGTCTGGATCTCACTGCATTGTCCCTTAGCTCTGCCATCCCCCTCTACCTCCTGCAAAAAAATAAAAATTTTCTAATGCAGAACAATTTAGTAAACTCTCTTAACCTCGCATCCTCAAACCCATCACTCTGTTCAGCAAAGAACTTCCTTTGGAATCAGTTAGTAATTATAAATTGCAAGTCATTTTTCTCTGTCACAAATAATTTTTCCCTTGTCACCATAGTGTTGAACCATCATTAATAATTAGAGAAATGCAAATCAAAATCTCAGTGAGATATCACCTCACACCTATAAGAAAGGCTATCATCAAGAAGACAAGAAATAACAAATGCTGGAGAAAAAGGAACCTTTGTGCACTATTGGTAGAAACGTAAATTGGTATAGTCATTCTGGAAAACAGTACGGAGGGTCCTCAAAAAATTAAAAATAAAGCTACCACATGATCCAGCAATTCTACTTCTGGGTATATATTCGAAGGAAACAAAATCACTGTCCCAAAGAGATATGTGTACCTGTATGCTTACAATTGCCAAGACATGGAAACAACTTAAGTGTCCATTGACAGATGAATGGTTAAAGAAATTGTGCCTCATATATATGTATGTTCTATTTATATATACATATATAAATATGCATATATTCTATATTCCATATATATGGAATAGAATACTATTAAGCCATAATAAAGAAGGAAATCTCGCCATTTGCAACAACATGGATGGACTTAAGGATAGTACGCTAAGTAAAATAAGTCAGACAGAGAAAGACAAATACCGTGTGATTTCACTTATATGTAGAATTTTTAAAAACCAAATGCATAGAAACAGATATCAGAGTTGTGGTTGCCAGAAGTAAGGGTGTGGGGATTGGGGGAATTAGGTGAAAGTAGTCAAAAGGTACAAACTTCTAGCTATAACATAAATAACTTCTGGACATGTAATGTATAACTTAATGACTATAGTTAACAATACTTTGTATATTATATATTTGAAAGTTGCTGAGAGTGGATCTTAAAAGTTCTCATTATGAGGGAAAAAAGTCTAACTATATGAGGTGATGGATGTTAACTAATCTTATTGTAAAAATCATTTTACAATATATACATATATCAAATCATTATGTTGTAGACTTCAAACTTACACAATTTTATGTCAATTATGTCTTAATAAAACTGGAAAAACACACACAATAGTATTGGCTTACCATGCCAACTTCTCTCCTGAAACTATAGACCCAAATTCCAAGGAGGTTTTCTTCAAGGGTAGTTGAGCAAAAGCTTGAGTCTTTCTTTAGCAGAGCTATTTGGTGGGGATACGAAGACAGAGGGCCTGAGATGGAAGGAACCTAAGGAATTTAAGGTGAAGAAAAGGAAAACTAAAATTTATATAGTTTACTGACTTTATTTATTTATTAATTTTATTAGTTTCAGGTATACAAAACAACATAATGATTAGACATTTACACCCCTCACAAAGTGATAACCCCAAGTCTACTACCGCTCTGACATGGAGCACTTACATGGTGGAAAGTTCACCAACTTAATTGTCTGACCATGTAGCTATTACAATACCATTGACTATATTCCCCATGCTATAATTTACATCCCATGACCATATCTATCTCTATCTCTCTCTCTCTCTCTCTCTCTCTCTCTCTATATATATATATATATATATAAAATTATAGTTGACATTCAATTATATTTTATATGAGTTTCAGATGTACACCACAGTGGTTAGGCATTTATATAATCTATGAAGTGATCCCCCCAATATCTACTGATTTTTTTTTTTACATACATTATTTCATTGCATCTTCACAGTCACATTTTACAGATAATGAAACTGAGGGCTTAGAGAATTTGAAATGAATTTGAAAAATGTCATTGCGACTAAGAAGCATAGCTGGGATTCTAAGCCAAGTCCATTGACTCCAAAGTCTGAGGTCTTTCCTTATGCTCCCTCACTTTCCATGTGTTTGGGATTTCCAATCTTTAGAGAGCTACGATCTCTATCATCCCATCAAGTTCTTTGGCAGTTCAGAATTGGATCTATCCATAGAAAGCCTCTTATACTACCCTGGCCCAGGGACAGCTGGATTTAACAGCCTCTCCTAGCTCAGTCTCGCCCTGCCCCGTTGCCATTCCTGTGCCAGCAGCCACACGAATCCCTGACATCTCATAGGAATCAAAGTATTGGGAAAGGGATAGCAAATGAACTTGAGAGCTGTAGTAGAAAGGACCCTGGACACTATTATGGCTTAATAGTCTGTGTTCAGGGTACACAGACTACCACAAAATACATGAGTGTATATCTCTCCATCTTGCATCTCTTTGGAAACAAATATTTGTATAAAGTGCAGTGAAAACAGGAAATACAAGAAAATTCATATTTGTGGACTGGTTCTCACAATGTCTCTAGAACATACACAAGTAAATATTTTTCTTTATTTTATATCTGAATGGTTTAGCAACTTGACATGAACAGATTTAGTCTTGTAGTATAAAATAGGATAAAACATATTTTAATTTTCTCTGTCATCTCCAAGATGCATTACTGTTATACATACAGGTAGGTTGTATGTGGACCTATTCAGCTCCCCACTTAGTGCCTGAAGGGCCATTGCTCAAGTTACTTCATTTCTTCCTACCCTAATTTCTTTGACTATAAAAGGAAGAAGTTAGGGTAGATAATTGCCAGGGATTCCTTCCAGCCATGTGGTGAACATCTGCAAAGAACCACTTACCTTATGGAAAACACTTCCCCATCGTTCTGTGAAGAATCCCAAACTCAACATATTTATCAGCAATCACAGCTCCCTTAAAGTTAACCCAGAATTACAGATGGAAAGGGAGGGAAAGGACAGAAGTTAAGTGGAGCTGGGAGGAAGGTGAAAGTAAGTCTGAGGGAAAAGTGTGGGATAACATGACTTTGCAAAGTTTGTTAGGGTGTGTGTGGCTCTCACACTAGTTGCTTATCTACAAGTTATATTTATTATATTTTACATAATACTAACATCACACTGCATTAAAGAGTAGACCATGTGGAACTCCCCTGCTTCTGGTTTTTAGGTGTTCGGGGAAATCACATCAGAGAGAGCTTTTAGCTGCTTGCCCACATGTATGCGGGGAGGGATTTTTCAATCATTAGCTGTTTGGCTTTTAAACCTCTTCAGATATTTACAGAAACTCCAGGTGATGTAGCAGTCTACTGGTAAAGGTGCCCTATTCCCTGGTTATTTTTGTACAGTTACACATGAGGTAATTAATTTTTGGACTAGTAAAGAGAGCTTTCCAACCAGACCAAAGATAAGCACAGACAGCTGGCAAATATCATCACTGACAAAATGTAGACCTGCATTTTCAAGACACTTTTCAGACTGTGACCTCTGCAACATTTAACACTATTTCTCCATATCCTTGAACTGATCTCCCTTATTGGCTTCTATGATACCATATTCTCTTATTTTCCTTCTCTTTGTTCTCTATTTCTTTTCATGGCCCACTCAGTCTCTCCAGGAACTGTCATTCATTCTACTCTCGACATTGATCACCATCTCTACCCTGATAAGTCCCACAACTATATCTCTATCCCAGACTATGTCCTAACCTCTAGACCCAAACATCCAAATGCTTACTCAACATTTACCCACAGACGGCCCACAGGGATCTATGACTCAACATGTCCAAAATGAATCTTATCACCTTCCCTCTCAACCTGACCCTCTCCCCTGAGTTCCCTGTCTCCATGAATGGCTCCACTATTCACTCAGTTGCCTGAGCCAGAAAACTGAATAGCATCCTTGACACTCTTTCTTCCACACCCAATACCCATCCCACCAATCACCGTATAATGGAATCTAATCCTGCATTATCTCTGGAGTCTAGCCACATCTCTCCCTGCATTTCTGCTCCCTTAACCCAGGGGAACTCTCACTTGGAACACTCTAATAGCCTTCTCCTCTGTTTCCCCACTCTGTTCTTCTTTATTCCATTCTCCGTCCTACAGCCAGAATGAGTTTTTAAAAACAGAAATTTGATCACTTTACACTGCTGCTTCCTACGGCTATTAAGTTAAAGTTCACACTCCTTAAGATAGCTAGAAGGCTCCTTGAACTTGCACTACACATTCCAGATTTAATACTTTTTTTTCCAGTTTTTCAAGAGAGGCATGGTCTATCTCACCCACAGACTTATATATACAAGTCCTGTTTCCTGAACATTCCTACTTCAACACTCAGAAGTCTTGACTCTCTGACTCCATTACACACACTTAGTTATCACAATGCATGATAATTATCTATTTAACTTCCTGTGTTTCCACTAGAGTATACAGTCCATGAGGGCAGGTACCATGCCTATTTTTACAGGTATATCCTGGCACCTACAGTGCCTAACATATAGGAGAAGTTCAATAGATATTTGTAGTATAAATGAAAAAAACAATGTGCCACTGCTATGAACTAGAAGCAATATCAGTGTCCTAAGCCTACTAAATAAAAAAAATAAAAAAAAGTAACCTAGTTGTTTCCTTTTTAAAATTAATCTTTAAGTAGTGAAACCCTGTTTTCAAATGAATACATGTTAGAACCCAATATACATAAAATGGACAAAAATAGAGGTGCTCATATTAAAACTGAGAACAGGATCCCCATCTACTCATCCTCTTGATCCTGAGGGATTTCCAAGTAACCCATTAGGGCACTCAGAACTTAGTTTGAAAACTGATCCAACCAATCCTACTGCAACTAGGCTGAAACATTCCTATCATCTGAGACCTTTATTTTTAAAATCTTCTAAGAAATTCCCACTAATAGGAAGAGGTGCTTATCTAAAAAAAAAATAAGGAATCTAACATTAGACCATCTAGTAACCCTATTTCAGCTTTCCTGATGATGCTTGTCTAACTTGGAATGAAAGAGCAAAACACTCTTTCAAAGATTTAGAGGCTCAAAGTACTTCAGGGCATATATTGAACACATTTTACCATGAACCTTGACATCTGAGGGGTGGCTTAAGAGGATTTACCCTGATGCCATCTTTGCTTTGGTTGGAGCCTAAAGTTAATCACACGTGTAAATTTCTAATCCTCATGAAGTTGTGTTTTTCCTTACGTTGCTGAGATTCAGCACTGAAGTCTAGGATTCTTTTCATTAGGAAATTTTTCTCATGAATAGTGTTTTCTGCCAAAGGAAACCAACTTGCTCCAGACAAAACAGCATCGAGAAAAGCACAAGAAAGACAGCTGTCAATGGGAAATCACACAATGAAATGACTCTTTGGCAGATGAGCCATAATTTGAGGTGATTAAGAGGAAAATCTTTCAAGGCCCACATAATACACTGGATGAAGTTGTGGTACACACTGTTATCAGAGGACCATGAACACCTAATATACCAGGGAAAGTCTTAGCATTAAAACCAGCAAAAGAGAAATAATTTCCTCTAGATTTCTCGGGGAGAAATGGGAACATTTTCACATTTATAAATACTGCTTACTTTGTGCAAAACTTGAAGTATGAATAAAATTCTGAGTAGCTTAATGACTATATGATGGAGAAACATGGAACGACCTCTATTAGACAAAAAGTATGCTAAAAATGTATTTTCTTTCATTGACTATATCATTAAGAAGGAATCAAGAAAAAAATCTGTGTAATATTGGTTAAATTGAGGATCTCTGGCCATTGGAAAGAGGCTACAACTTGCTTATACTTAGTACATTGTTGATAGTCAGTAAACTTAATACAATTGTACCATAAAATTTTATTCTTTGTGGAGACACATGAAGCAAATAGGTCATTTTTTTTTTAACTTTTATTTATTTGTGTTTTTCCAGAACAGATCAGCTCCAAGTCAAGTAGTTGTTTCAATCTAGTTGTGGAGGGCGCAGCTCACAGTGGCCCACATGGGGATCGAACCGCCAACCTTGTTAAGAGCCACAAGAGCACTCTAACCAACTGAGCTAACCGGCCGCCCCCCCAAATCGGTCATTTTCTTAATAGTACAGTCAAAACACAAGCAATTAAGAGATGTTCAATTCAGTTCCTAGCTCAAGCGTTTACAATCTAGCTTTAGTCCCAGAAACAGGCAAGTAATTGAAGAATTGTAGAGGCTGTGGTGGGTGTTACAATAGCAGTAAGCACAAGGAGAGCACAGGAGAGGAACAATTAGCCCAGCAAGGGCTCAGAGGAGGCTTCTAGAGGAGTTGATACTTGGGCTGAGTCTTGAAAAAAATAAATGAAAGGAGGGAAAAGAGAAAACGTTAGTGGGAATGGGATGGGGGAGGAGCTCTAGATGAAGAAAGCTGTATGTACAAAGAGAAAAAAGTATTGCTTATTTAGCAGTGTTATATGGTTAGAATATAAAGTGTTTGGGGGGGATGGCAAGAGATTTGAGTAGAAAAGTAGGCAGGACCAAGGCCATAAAAAACATGAAAGTATCAAGCTAAGGAGTGTGAACATCAACCCTTAAGGTTACAAGGAACCATTAAGAGAAGTAAGCAGAGAAATAACATGACTAGACAAACAATTTGGAAATAATTTATTAGTAGCAGCACAGTGTCTAAGCATAATTTTCAAAAAGTTAAAAATGTGTCTCATATTAATATAGAATGAACACTGATCAATGATTTTGTTTAACTCATTAAATAATGAGGGAACCAGTAATTTAGTTAATCTGGTTCCAAGAGACTTTAGGAATGGGGGTTTTACATAGGCTATCACGAGACGAATCAAAATGAGCTTTCTATTATTTTACATCAGAGACAGATTTGGTTAAAGCAATAAAATCTTGGGATTACCTCTTCTGTGATCTGTTTGCATCCCTACCAGATAAAAAGGTATAAGTTAACATTGCATTCACACAGGGGGTGAGTCCCTAATTTACAAATTCAAATAATAATAATAATAATAAACTCCAATGGTGGTACATTCCCCAATGAAATAATTACTGGGCAGACCTGTTTAATAACACTTAACCATCACATTGAAAGGATCTACTGCACGATCTTGGCCTTATTTCCAAGAATTGCATACTTTTTCTTAACAGTGGATGGAAGAGGTGTAAGACAGAAACTGAAAAAAAAAAAAAAACAAATAAAAAAAAACTGTTAAAAGCCAATGTAATAATTCTAGGGAAAGATGGAAGAAAGCAAGAGAATGGACTATGGCAATAGCAGTGGGATAGAGAGCTAGAGAAAGGGATGGATTCGAGCAACTTTACGAGAGTAGAATGCCTATGGCATGGCTATTGATGAAACGTGGATGCTGAGGGGAAGAAAAGATCCAAGGATAATACTCAGGCATTTGGCTTAGGTGACTGAACAAAGGTATCATTCTTCTAGACAGGACTGGAGAAGTGTAGTAGCCGGGGTAGGGGTGGGGTGCATGAATGGGGGAGAAATGATGAGCTAAGTCTAGGGAATGTTAATATGAAGGAATAATCAGCCTATAAAGGGGACCTCCAGCACATGGGCGTGGCCTCAGCACACCAGGCTGGCGATGGAGACAGAAGAGTTACTTGCATACACACAGTATAGTAGTGCACATGCACATTTCACTTATGCAAATCCAACCACATACCTTTGGTAAAACAAAGGAAAATCAATAGGGATAGAGAAAAATCAATAACAACGATTTTTTCCTGCCATTCCTCTCACACAGCGTATGTCCCAAGATGAACATGGGAAGAGAGGCAGTACTCAGCAGATTTCAGGTTCCCTGGGCTGAACACTTCCCCAGCTGAATGTTCATCTTGTATTTTAAGATACTGCCTATTTTTTTTTTTTTACATTTATAGTCCTAAACCCAAATCAACTACATATAACCTGGTGCTCAGCTAAAGTTCAATAATCTCTTCCAACAACTGGAGGAAAAACTGACTATATGGATTTATGTGTTACACTATGTTCATGGACTATTTAAAGGATTTCTAAGGGTAAGTTATATTAAGTTCTTGAAGGCAACTGGCCAGCAAGGTAAGAGGATGGAAAATCAGAAAAGGATGGAACTTAAAGGAGGAGTTAAAGAAAGGCATGGTCTATAATTTCAAATTCCTATTAGGTAAGATAAAGGCAGAAAAATGTCCAGTAGATTTGGCGGTAAGAAACTGTTGGCCTTAGCACAAGAGGTTACAGAGAGGTAGTGGGGGCAGAAGCCAGATTGTAGACAGTTAAGGAGTAGAAGACAAGGAAGAAGAAACAGTAAATATAGCTTTTTTTTTTTCCCCAGGAAGAGTGACTATAAAGGGAAGGAGACAATTTGAAGAGGTCCACTACACGTAATTGTTCAGGATGTGTAACGGTCAGTCCTAGGAGACCTTATTCACCACGTGGATTCTGTGAATGTGTGTGTGTGTGTGTGTGTGTGTGTGTGTAGTGGGAGAAAAATTCATTTACTGTGGGTAAGGGGTGGGGGGGAGCATTTTACTTTTAGCCAAAAGATGGGGAAGACAGCTTGAAGTTTGGGAGAGCCAGTGAAGATCAGGAGAGGGGAAGAGTACTCAGCAAACAGATTACTATGGTATTGAAGGTCCATTTGATGTAGGAGACCACAACTTCATAGTGGAAACCACCCTTGGTAAAGCTTGAAAACAAATCCTGAACTAGTAACAAGGATTAAGTGATGGGAAGATCACATTTAAGCCTTTTTATTTTGCTTTTTTTAAAAAAAAAAAAAAAAAAAAAGAGAGAGATGAGTGGGTTTGTAATCTACTGAAGAGGCAAAATAGTATAGGGAAAAAAATTACAGGCATTCCGTGAGTATGTCTATAAACAGACTGTTTAATAATTAACCATAAAAGAGGCAATGTTACCCAGGTTTCCCCAGCATGTGTGGAGCCATAATCAGATTTTTTTTTTCTAGGTCCCTGTCAATATTCACAATATGATTTTAAAATTGTATTACAAGGGGGCCGGCCCGGTGGCTCAGGTGGTTGGAGCTCTGTGCTCCTAACTCCAAAGACTGCCGGTTCGATTCCCACATGGGCCAGTGGGCTCTCAACCACCAGGTTGCCAGTTCGATTCCTCGAGTCCCGCAAGGGATGGTGGGTTGCACCCCGTGCAACTAGCAACGGCAACTGGACCTGGAGATGAGCTGCTCCCTCCACAACTAAGACTGAAAGGACAACTTGCCTTGGGAACAAAAAAAAAAAAGTCCTGGAAGTACACACTGTTCCACAATAAAGTCCTGTTCCCCTTTCCCAATAAAATCTTTAAAAAAAAATTGTGTTACAAAATTTATGGCCCAATCTGAGTAACAGTGGTTTGTCAACAAAGATTTAAAGTAACTGATGAAAAAGACAAGGTATTTATTGTCCAATCACTGCAGATGAAGATTACTCATAGAGTCCAGACACCATCTCTTCCTGTTCAGATCCAGGAACCACCTATTCATATTCTTTACTGACAAATGAGTTCTTCCCAACTAACTACATGTCTCACAAGCAGGAAAAAAGTCTGTTATTATGCACAATGCTATGGCTCTTTGGAACCTGCTTGTAATTAAACAACATAGATTTCTTACCCCTGCAGTTCCCTAATATAATACCACTTACTATATTTAATGTTTGTTATACCATGAGGTTGCATCATCTATCATGCTACCTGTGAATAGTGGCTGCCAATCACTCACTCAAAAGTTGCTTCTGTGCTTTGTTGATGATGACCACAAATATGAGTCCAGAATATGCAGAAAAAAGTGAAAAGTAATTTGTTTTCTAGTCATGCTAAATTTACTAATAGGAATTTCATAGCGAAGAATAGGAAAACATCTGCTCTTTTCTTCTCTTAAACTCATTAGACCATAATCACCGCATTCCTAGAACATGATCTTTTTCAAGAGAAGGCACCCCTGCCTTCCAAACACCATTAGCCAGCAGGGAGGATAAGTGAGGGACATGGCCCAGGGACCGAGTGGAGCCAGGTCAGTCTCATTCAAGCAGTCCCTTGTCCCTGAAAAGCTTAAGACCCACCCGGGAGACAAATGGGTCAGAAAGGCCCATTAGCATTGCAGAGCAACAGGCCTCTAAAAATCCCTCGAGGAGACAGGCAAGGCCACATAGGAGACTCTCTGAAAAGTGGTCTGGAGCCTGTGGTAGAGATGGGGTGACAGTGATGAGGGGAGGAGAGTATGCCACAGGGTACAGGACTTCCACCACTACCCACGCTGCCCTTGGATTCTGTACACTGGGAGTGCCACCACAGTGGGAACACAGGTGGGAGAGAGTCAGAGCAGGGCTGATAAAAACAGCTTAAGCCCAAGTCAATGGAGACCATGGGTACCCCAAAACCCCAACCTTGTCTTTAATCCAACTCGAGTGAGAATCTCCCCAAACCAGCGTGTCTGTACCATTTGGGTGTCCCTGACATCCTGCAAAAGAAATACCTTGCTAGCAGTGGGAGTTATCTGCTCACCAGGTCACCCTCCTGCCAAAAGGCCCTCGCACCAGGCCCCACGTTTCACTTCACAGGCACAAGTAACAGAGCACCTCCCGGAGTCTAAGTCAGCCTGGGGGTAGAGAGTCAGAGAGTACCCCAGAGAAGAAATGCACCCCTGGGAGAAATGGATACTTGGTATCACGTGGGTTCTGGTCTGGGCCTGGGTAACTCGCCCTGACAGTAATGCCAGCTTCAATAGTCATAGTCACTAGAGGACAACTTACAAACTTCTGAGGAAGGCACTTCTGTCTACCGGGACCTGTGCGGAATCAGGTCTGGATTCAGGTGCAGAAAGGCACCACACATCCCAGTCAGGCTCAAGCACCAGAGAGGGACAAGTTCCACGGAAGGCACTACAGAACACGGCCCACGGCAGAGGCCCAGAACGTCCAACCTAAAGGAGTACAGCATATACCCACGACCCAGTTTAAGAAAAGAAACATAATATATATGTAATTTTACGTAAGCCCTTCTCTGACACTACCTACCTCTCTCCCACCACAGAGATGAACAGCATCCTAAAATTTTCCTTTTTTTCTTTATGGTTTTACCATATATATTTGTATTATTTTAAAAAACATTTTGTTTGGTTTGTTTTGTTTTTGAAATTCATATAAATAGAAAAAACTTGTATATATTCTTGCTTCTTCCTTGAATTCATGGCTCACTTAGGGGAAAATCAAAATCCTTATAATAGTGCCTTCCAATCCATGAAAGTGGTTTATCTCTTCATTTAAATCTTCTCTAATGTTTCTTTAATAAAACTTGACACTTTTCCCCATAAAGGTTTTATACTTATTTTGCTACATTTATTCCTAGGTACTTGATATTGTTAATGTTGTTTAGGTGGTATTTTTTTTTATTAGTTTCAAGTGTACAAAACAATGTACTAGTTAGACGTTACCAAGTGATAACCCCCTCCCCCAATCTACTACCCCTATGACATCATATATAGCTATTACAGTTCCACTGACTCTATTACCTATGCTGTACTCCACATCCCGTGACTATATATATATAAAATTATAGTTGACATTCATTATTATTCAGCTTCAGCTTCAGGTGTACAGTGCAGTGGTCAGGCATCTACTTCATCCCTGAGGTAGTCTCCATAATAAGACAAGTGTACATAGGATACCCTATAAAAATCTTTACAACATTATTGATTATATTCCCCAAACTGTCTTTCATATCCCCGTGGCAATGTTATGGTTACTGACTATACTTTCTAATCCCCTCACCTTCTCCCTCATCCCCACCCACCTCCCATCTATCAACCCTCAGTTTTTCCTCTATATCTCTGAGACTGTTTCTGATTACTTTGTTCATTTATTCTATTCTTTAGATTCCACATATAAGTGAGATCATATGGTATTTGTTTTTCTCCATCTGACTTATTTCATTCAGCATAATGTTCTCTAGGTCCATCCATATCATTGCAAATGGTAAGATTTCATTCTTCTTTATGGCCGAGTAATACTCCATTGTATAAGTGTACTACAGTTTCTTAATCCAGTCATCTACTGATGGTCATTTTGGTTGTTTCCATGTCCTGGCTATTGTGAATAGCGCTGCAATAAACATAGGGGTGCATAAATTTTTTCGAATTAGTGTATTGGATTTCTTTGGATAAATACCTAAGAGTGGAATTTCTAACTCATAAGGTAATTCCATTTCCAGTTTTTTGAGATACCTCTATACTGATTTCTGTAGTGTCTGCACCAATCTGCAATCCCACCAGCAGTGCGCAAGGATCCCTTTTCTCCACATCCTCGTCAGCACTTGTTTGTTGATTTACTGATGACAGCCATTCTGACTGGAGTGAGGTGGTATCTCATTGTGGTTTTTATTTGCATTTCTCTAATGATTAGTGAGGTTGAGCATTTCTTCATATGTCTGTTTGCCATCTGTATGTCCTTATTAGAAAAATGTCTCTTCATGTCCTCTATTTTTTTAATTGGGTTGTTTGTTTTTTTGGAGTTGAATGAGTTTTTTATAAATTTGGAATATTAACCCCTTATCAGATATATCATTGGCAAGTATCTTCTCCCATTCAGTAGGATCCCTTTTTGTTTTATTGATGGTTTCCTTTGCTGTGAAAAAACTTTTTAGTTTGATGTAATCCCACGTTTAATTTTTTCTCTTACTTCCATTGCCCGAGGAGAAACAGCAGTAAAAATATTACTAAAGGTAATATCTGCTAAGTTACTTCCCATATTTTCTTCTAGGAGTTTTATGGTTTCAGACCTTACATTTAAGTCTTTAATTCATTTTTAATTTATTCTTATACCTGGTGTAAGGAGGTGGTCCAGCTTCATTGTTTTGCATGTGTCTGTCCAGGTTTCCCAGCACCATTTATTGAACAGACTGCCTTTACCCCAATGTAAATTCTTGCTTCCATTGTCATACATTAAGTGGCATGGATTTATTTCTGGGCTCTCCATTCTGTTTCATTGATCTATGTGTCTGTTTTTATGCTAGTTTAAGTGGTATATTTCCAATTTTACATTTTCAGATTACATTGTTGCTTATGGATAAAAATGCAATTGATTTTTGTCTATTGATGTTGTAATCAGCAATCTGGCTAAAGTTTCTCATTAATTTTCATAATTTGTATATTCGCAGGGTTTTATACATGGATGGTCATATATCATCTGTGAATAATGGTCATATATCATCTGTGAGAGTTTTGTTCATTTCTAGCCATGTATATATACTTTCATTTCTTTTTATTCTTGCTATTTTTTATTCTTGCTATTCTGGCTATGTTCTCTAGTACAATGCTAAATAGTAGTAATAGAAACCCTTGTCTTTTTCCTAATCTTACAGGGAACATATTCAATGTTTCATCAAGTATGATGTTTATTATATATTGTGGTAGGTATCCTTTAACAGATTAAGAATGTTTCCTTCTATTCTTAGTTTAAGAATTATCAGGAAATGCTCAATTTTATCATTTTTTGCACCTATTGAGATGATCATATGATTTTTTGCCTTTAATACATTAATTTATTTCATTAATTGATTTTCTAATGTTCATCCAACTTTTCATTCCTTAAGTAAATCCACTCTGGTCATGATTTATTCATTTTTCCATACACTTCAGAGTTTGATTTGCTAACAATTTGTCTAGATTTTTTGCATCCTTGTTCATAAGTGAGATTGGCCTCAAGTATTAAAATTATGCTAACTTCATAAAACGAGCTGGGGAGTGTTTCCTCTTTTTTGTCTTTGGAATAGTTTGTGAAAGACTGGAATTATAATATGTCCCATGAATATTTGTTAGAACTCAACAGTACAACTGTTTGGTCTTGAGGAAGTATTGCAGGTTGGAGGACATTCCTGGTTGGATCCTGGATGAGAAAAAGGAGATTAATGGGAAAACATGTGAAATTCAAATATAGTCTGAAGATTAGTTAATACTATTGTATCATCGTTTACTACTTAGTTTTGATTACTTGTATTATGGTTATCTACAATGTTAACAATAGAAGTATGTTAACAATAGAATAGTATGAAATATATATGGGAACTCTTGGCACCGTTTTTGGAAATTTTCAGTAACTCTAAAGTTATTGCAAAATAAAGGCTTTTTTTAAGTGAAGGTGGAAGGAGGTCAAATGAAAAGGCAAATGCTGACAATCATTGAAGCTGAGTGGAACTCACCTCATTTTATGATTCTCTATGTTTTTGCATGATTGAAAACTATTACAATAAAAAACTTTTTAAAGGAAAACAACCAAAACATAAAAAGGTCTGGTCTTGGTTTTTAACTTGTGAGATAATTTTAAACAATTGATTATTTTCTTTAATTTTTTGGACTATTATTTTCTTTTTCCTCTTAAAGAAGTTTTTTAAGTTAT